>NC_079321.1:56558023-56866356 GCF_029931775.1 Euleptes europaea | reverse complement strand
AGAAAGCACTGCTGCCCCTTCCCCTCATCAGGGAACTCCTTCACATGTGAACGACAGAACCCTGTATGCCCACACCATCTGGAGGGGGCCCTGCCAACAGCACCGGTGGGGAGGAGAGTCTGTCTATGAGCACCTGGCAGACCCTTTCTCTGGGGGAGTGCTCCCCGTGTAAAGGCTGCTCCTTTCCAGGCCTGCTGATCACCGTGCAATTGAGCAGGTCCCTCCCTGGGGGGAAGTTAACTATCATGGGGGTCTGTGTTCCTCTCTCTGGCATCTCATTTCAGTCTTGGACTGTTCCCTGGCCTTTTCATTGTCTCTTTCAGGTGGTGGGGGTTGAAGGTCAGCTGAGAGCTCATCTGCCTACTCCCACCCCTCCTCACCCATGGGCTCTCCTCACCCATTCCTCTGACCCCTGATGGATGGTGGCCGACCTGTCCATCAGAGTCCTTGCTCCACCCCCTCCACACCAGCGCTGCACCACCTTTCCACGTCCGTGGACTGGCTTTTTGCTCTGCTGTCCCGGAGCTGGCCATGGTGTAACAAACCACTTAGGAGGAGTTCAGGCCATGGTGCAGCTGCCCCCCACTCTGGATTGCACTGCCCATCTTTTAAGAGCAAATGAGGGGAGGGGACAGATGGCAGTCTTTTTTGAAATAGTCCAATTTTTTAGAAACAAGAAAAAAACAGATGAAAAAAATTAAGATAAGAACCACTCTCTTCACTTCTTTCTTCTTAGTTAACTTGTCAGATATTTGTAAAAGTTCCAAAGATGTTTATAATGCCCAGTAATGCAGTCAGTTTTCAGCAGATAAACAGTCCAACATCAACATTTATTTATTTATTCCATTTTGAAAAGTCTCAGATTCTTAATAATGGAATAAAATATTTGGTAATCCCAGTAAAGATATAACAGAAAATAAGTTCTTCAAAATTAACAGCCACTCGGTTCTCCGTCCTTGAAATTATCTTCTCTAATTGAACAATGTCAAACAAAACAGACGTCTGGTGTTAGCAACCTGCCTGAATATATTTCCACAATATTTTCAGATTTCTCCTCTTCAAACTTAATTAATTCACATTAGTCATTAATCTTGCCAAAATAAAATGGCGGATTATACTGGAAAGATGAAGGTCAAAACACAGTTCAGTGTTACTCAAAGTTATTAGTTGAGCTTTTCAGATAGTTGATAGTAAAGTAAGTTTCATAACGTATATAATACAGTTAATTAGAGCCGGCAGACTTAAACAACAGCAGATCTTACTGTGGATGTCACTGGAATTCTCCCACGTCAGTCTTGTGGTTTTTAGCATTTTGGGGAACAGAGGAATCCTCTATTCTTCCCACCCCCCATAGTCACTGGAGCCATTCTAATAATATAGAAGGGGTCTGGGGTTACTTTCAACCCTGCCTGGCAACTGACGTCCTTGATATAGGAGAAGCATGAAGGCACATAATAAATGTACTTTCAGTCAGTCGCCATCTTGGCTCTGTCCTCCACAAAGAGCAATTCTGTACTGGCAGAGGAACTGCGCTATTGGGAATATGCCAATATAGTATATAAAGAGGCTGAAAAAGAAGCATGAGTTGTCTTTTTCCATCAACTTGGAAGTGATGAGTGTTGTGTCAGTGGAGGAAGCTTCCTTCATCAGAGGAAGAAGCCACCCTCCAGAGCAAGACTCCTCCAACAGTAGAAGGCAGTCATGGGAACCGTCCCAATATGGATATAAAATATAACAAATGGGATTGCCAGATGGGAAAGAGAAGGGATGGTACATAAATTAATTTTTTTTAAAATCACCTGATGTTATAAACAGTTAAGAATACATACAAATAGTTAGGAGTTACTCTGTTGATTGGTGCTCTTTGCCTCTCTAAGAAGTCTAGTGTTTGCTGTGAAGGACAAACCAAATCAACAGAAGTCACATTTTAGCTCATTGAGCTCCCCACTGTTAAAATCTGGGAATCCTGTTTTCCATGTAACTGCATTGGGAGAAGCAGTGCATCAGTCTATTGGATTATTTTCCCCTTGCTTCTATGTAATGTATGAACTGTTCCATTTAGAACTATGTTTTCTTTTGAGAGTATAAAAAAAGTAGAGCTGATTGTTGGGTATTTTGTATACCTGTGTAACTGAACACTGTACTATTTCTGTCAAACTGCTTGGCAATAAGAATACCTCAAACCAGTTTTCAAATTTCGGGCCAGATTATATAGAAATATATTTTCATCGAGGAGGACTAAAGTTTCAGTACTCAGCATATTTGGAAAATGCTATCAGGCTAACAAATGCCACCTCTGCTGCTGCCTCTCTCACTGAGCACAACATTTGGCTTTTCACCTTTTTGTAAAAACAGAAAAAGGAAAAGAGCAACAAATAATTTGCTCTCCAGAGTCAGAAACTGCATCAGTCTGTAAATTCTTGCCGACAGCTGGCCTCTTTTTTTTCTTTTTTTGTGTGTAGCTATCTAAATTCTCTCTTCAGCAGAAGTTTTATTTTACATGAGAAATCCCTGTTGGTACCCAATGGTACAGTTAAATTTTGCTGCTCTTTGCTATTTGGCTACTCTCTGTAAGCTCGGGTAGTGAATATCTCTTAGTGCCTACAGAGCAGAAGACCACATGGAATTGTTTATACTTTTAAAAATGTATTTGTTTCCTTTTTTTCCCCTCTGACCCTCTTAAAAAAGAACTCCTAAGCACCTTGCAAACACTGAATGTGGGTGAACGAGGGCTGACTTAATGTGTGGGTACATGAAGGATTTGGACCGTGTCTCCCTCCCACCCCCCATTTGCTAAACTATATGGAAAGCTTCAAATTGGACCAATGTAGGGTTATCCGTGCAGTTGGGGGCCTCAGTCTATTCAGGATTTCTAATTGATTATGCATAATTATAGATAAATCCATAGGTGACAGTCCTGGGAGTAAGCCCCATTGAATAAAACACTTCATATTTTGAAAGAATGTGGGGCTGGAAACATGATTTAGGACAATAAAATGCATTTTAGTTGAGCAGCTAATTGCCCAACAGTTTAAAACTGTGAAAAATGGAATAGTGCCTGTGGAGCCAGATGGTGTGGTTGCCCCGTAGTCTTTGGCATGTTCCAGATCTGTTGGCTGGATAGTGAGCCATTATCGCTCTGTGCCTTTGGATTGTGTGGAAGAGTGTGAGATTTGCGTGAGGCTCTCTTTGATCAGTTACGATCATTTTACTTGAGTTATGGTTTTGTGGGTGAGTCTGCACGATCCGTTTTTCCTCCTCCTTCGTATTCTACTTCATTCCGTGCTTATTTTGTCACCCCCCGGGAGGGAGGGAGGGAGGGAGGAAGGAAGGAAGGAAGGAAGGAAGGAAAAGAGACGAAGAGTGAGTGGGTTAGGCAGATTGGAGGACTGATGGGGGGCTAGGGTTGCCAACCTCCAGGTAGTTATACAATCACAAAAGCACTAGTGGCAAGAAAAACACTCACACTAGCATACATATGCCAAGTGAATATATTCCAAGTAACAACAAAGCATTCCAAATTTTGTTACACATGTGCAAATAGCAAATTACAGTAGTTGTTAATTCCTATATATCATTGATAGCAAAAAAGTGCAAAGTTCATAGTTGCCAATATAATGGGCCTCCGGTATGTTCTCCCATTTTGCAGCAGCTTCTTCAATATAGGCAATTCTATGAAATATTTTCATGGAACATATGTTCTGAAATACACATATGTACACTGTTACAGTTGCTTATAAAGACATAAAAACCAAAATTGCGCATAAATGAGCTAATACATGTAAAGTGCACATACAGCAGAATTAGAAAAATTTATATTAGAGTATTATCAATATAAATAAATAAACAACATACCCATTCACCAGTGTATAACCTCCTCTATCAGTGGCTGAGTCACCTAACCTAATGCGACTCCTCCTCTCATTTAAACTAACTTGCCAAACTACTAACTTGCCAGGTAGTAGCTGGAGATCTCCTGCGATTACAACTGATCTCCAGCCAATAGAGATCAGTTCACCTGGAGAAAATGGCTGCTTTGGCAATTGGACTCTATGGCATTGAAGTCCCTCCCCTCCCCAAACCCCACCCTCCTCAGGTTCTGCCCCCCAAAAAACCCCACCGGTGGTGAAGAGGGACCTGGCAACCCTAAGAGGGGCAGAATTTTTTTGGCCCAGGATCCTGGCAATTTTTTAAAAAATCACTTACAAGGTGATGGTTGTGAAATGCGGCAATCTTGCCTTTAATAACATTGGGTCTGAGAGCAAAATCAGTTTTTATTCAATTTTCCAACGGTGGGCTGAGACACTAGAAGGAGCCCATAGTCATTATTGCCTCCTTATCTGTGTAGGGAAAGAAGGGCTAAACACTGCTTGGGCTCTGTGCTGTATGCTTTCCCCAGCCACGTACGAGTTCCTTAATTATTTAAAAAATGATCATTTTGAGAGCAAGGTAGGGGAATTATGGCTGGTTCCATGACAGGTATCAGAGGCATCTTTAGGGTGGGTTCCCCGCTCCCCTTGCACTTCAAGTCTGTGTGTGGCGATTTTGCTGCATTTTTTGGCATCAGCCATTTTGGGTCTCACAGTTTGGGTGGCCATTCTGCTGTTGTCAGAGCTATTTCGTTACACTTTTGGCTAGTGTTTGGCCTATTCATATTGCTGGTTTAGTACTTTTTCCATATATAGTTATGAGAAGTGTTTAGATTTTGATTGTTTCCTAACATACTTTGGCTAAGAGGGTTTGGACATGAGTATTTAACAAAAAGAAAAAAAGAATCTCTATCTCCATCCATCCCCCCCTCTCCCTCTCCCCCTCTCCCCCTCTCCCTAGCTTAGGGTTGCCAACTGCCAGGAAGTAGCAGGACATATCCTGCTAATTCAACTGATCTCCAGCTGATAGAGATCAGATCACCTGGAGAAAAATGGCTGCTTTGGCAATTGAACTCAATGGCATTGAAGCCCCTCCCCTCCTCAAACCCCCCTCCTCAGGCTCTGCCCCAAAAATCTCCCACCGGTGGCGAAGAGGGACCTGGCAACCCTACTCTAGCTCTCCAGCTATGTGAGCCATGGTCAGATCACTTTGTCCTGAAAGCCCGGATTGACTTCATGGCCATGTCCTGTTTGGGCACCGAGCAGATTTATGCTCACCCATGGAGGCTCATAGATCTGATTGGATTCCAGAGTGCTCTGTGGGATCCAATTCCTCCTAGCGATTCCTTAGATGAGCTGACTCTCCAAAGCCATCAATGAAATCACTCCCCAATGCTCTCTTCGCCCCCATCTCAAGTGGACTCCATGGTATACTGTGGAGCTCCAGAGTAAGAAACGGGAGCTTAGACAGCTAGAGCGAGTTTGGCAGCAGGCTCACACCAAAGCTACAAGAACAACTTATAGGATGCTTATGAAAGCCTATGAGGTGGGAGTGAAGGCTTCAAAAAGGAAATACTATGCAGCCTCCATTGCATCCACTAGTTCTCACCTGGCTCAAATTGGTTAGAGCAATTAATCACTTACATCTCTTTCACTTAAATCCATGATGTTGTCTTGAATCTTTATTTGGGGTACTGGGGTAAATGGAGTAGTGCCTGTGGGGCCAGAAGATGTGGATGCCCCGTAGCCCCCGGCATGTTATACCAGTGAGCCATCTGCCACAGGTTTTTGCCATCCACTCCTTTGTGCAATATTTCTTAGTATAACTCCCTTGGAGTAGCATCAGCCTGATAGTGGATCTGCATCCCAGCCCTGCAAGGACTATCCCCCCCACTAGGAATGCTGTGTGCCAAGCCCTGGTTGTCTCAGAGAACAAAGGTGAGACTTCACCCAGCATGTAAACTGGTGGAGAGATTCTTGCAGTTCTGGTAACCCAGATATTCAGTAGGTCCAAGTTCTTAGCCCCAGGTTTGACTACCAAGAGCCTAGCTAGTGTATAGGAAGGACACAGCAGCCCAAAGACTATCGCTCCATTTTGTATATGCTGTTCAATATGGCATGAAATATTTTAGCTATAATTTGTCCTTCATCCTACATATGCAACTATGCAATGAAGGTTGTTTACTTAATGTCTGGTATTACTTCTTCAAAAATGGATGAAAGAATATGGACAAAATAGCGAAATGTGGGCAGAGTTTAGAAATAATGATGTGTATGTACACAAAAGGTGGGTGACTGGGAGTGCAAAGAGCGCAATAATGTGCCTTGCTCCAGGATCAAAAATACTATGTTGGTCATGTCATTGTGATGCAGGAGAAAGAAGAATAAAGCTTAGTTGGAATATATATTGGAGTGTATAAGTCGGCTGCGACTTGACGGCACTTTACACACACACACATACAGTATTGCAATAATTTAGCTTCTCCTGTTTTCTTAGTTCTTTTTTTCCACCTCAATCCAGAACACAAATATGTGGAGCTCACTTCTGAGTAAACTTGCTGAGGCTCATACCGCATATGACGATTATTTCAGAAAATTGTGCATGTATAAGAAATGCACTATAACAATGAGAAATCATGTATCAGTGCGGTCATGAGCAGATATACAGTTTCTAAGTCCCTTGAAGCCAATAGGCCTAGAGATTACTGGGGCCAGTGGAGATGGAATATATACCAACCACAAGGTACCAATCAGACTCACAAGGTACCAATCAGACAAATTTGAGTTTGGCAATTTGTCCAGACCAGAACATTATTGCAGCAGAGCCACCAACACTGCCCTGGGGGCTCTTTAAATAGCTTATCATTTTTGTAAAATGGATAATTCTGTAGATGTAGCTAGTTAAATGTTGAGCTAATCTTTTTTTCCTCTCTGAAATGATATTTTTAAATTAAATATTATTAGATCATAAAGTTTTGGGAATATGGCAAGAATGAATAAACCTTTAATTGTGCTGATTGCAAAAAAATTAATAGAATTTTTAATTAAAGTACAAATTTAACAGGATTAGAATTCATAGCCCCGTAAAATATGAACGACATTGCGCTTCATTATCTCCTCTGGAAATGTACAGGTGTTCAATTAGCTATAAGGAGCCTTTTCTATTGCCCCATGTATACACTAAAATATATTGAAAATTAACTGTGAAATATTAATTTATAAGATTGGTTCTTCGGAGTTCAAACAAAGTCTGGTCATGATTCATAATAGGAATCTGTAAGCCCACACCATTCATGGAAGCGGTGCTAGACTCTTCTTCCCTACTTGACCAAATATAAGCTAAAGTATGAGAGTATTTTGTAGGGAGCCATTTCGTCACTAAGTGACTAAATAATCAAAAATCATAATTTATTAGAAGCAATTTGCTAATGTGATGGCAGATGCAGACTGCAGTTTCCAGTTTTATTCATGATTGGATGAAAATGTAAAGTGCTCACATTCTAACCTTTCATAACTATTGTACTCTTCAGGCAGCCCCGTTTTGAATTTTCAGTTATTGCTCTTTAACGGGAGCCAGCGGTGAACGCAGTATAGTGCCAACTTTTTTAATCAGGGAATGTTTTCAAATGATGGGCCTCAATCAGATCAACATATGAACTTCCCTCAGGGGAAAAAAACCCCCTAATCTCACTCATAAATCAAATGAGTTGGTCTAATAATTCTACACATCTTTCCTTCAATGAATGGAATACCCTTTCTTCTCAACTCCCCCCACCCCAATCCAAATCTAAATATCTCACCCAGCAGGGACCAGCATCTTAGTATCCAAAGCTTAAACCAAGAGTATTAGACTGAACCTGTGCTTTCTACAGCGGTTCCCAAACTGTGCTCCACGAAGCTCTTGGTGCTCCGTGAAACATCTCCTAGTGCTCTGTGAAGAGATTGGAAAGAAAAATAGTACTGTCATTTGGTTTACTATGTAGATGCTAGATGAAAATTAGTGCTCCATGACAAATTTCTCTCCTGAAAAGTGTTCCAGGACTCAAAAAAGTTTGGGAACCACTGTAGTACATAGAATCAACAACCTGCAAGGACTTACTTGCATCTCATTTCCCTCTCTCCACTATTTCCTCTTTCCCTTCCCTGAAAGGCCCCATGGCCTCTCACCTTTTCCTGCCTCCTTCTGTCCTATACACCCACCAGCCAACCCACATTTATCTGCCCCGTATCTTAAGCTTTTATCCTTCCCTGCCCCTGGCAGCAACTACTCAGGAAATCTATGGTGTAGTTGCATGGTGCTGGTTGCTGGGCTGGGCCCATGTGCACAATGGGGAACCTGCAAGAACTTTGAGGGAAATCTCATATTCTCTATCACCTTCCCCACACTAGTTCATCTTTCCCTCCTCCTGGCATACCCCATATCCTAACTCTTCTCTGCTTTCCGCCTTCCCACTCACCCACCAACCTACCTTCTATTTTTCCCTGATCTTCAGCTTTATTTATTATTGATTAACGTCATTTATATGCTATCTTTCTCCCCAAGGGCAACCAAAAGCAGCTTATATCATTCTCCTCTCTTCCAGTTTATCCTCACAGCATCCCTGTGAGTACATGTGGACTGGTAGTGAAAAAAACTGGAAAAGGACCCCTCCTCCAGCCCACTCTGGCCCAGTCCCCCATAAAGGAAAGAGGGAGAGAAGAGGCAGTCTGCTTAACCAGTTGGATGAATGCTGCTTCCCTTGTCTCGCATGGGCTTGGGTGGGCTGGGGGCTGCTTCCCTCACTCATCTGGTGTGGGTCTTGGGCAGGCCAAAGCCATTTCCTTCACCTGTCCCATGTGGGGCTTTGGTGGGCTTGGGGCTGTCTCCCTTGCCCCTCCCACACAGGGTTCAGTTGGGCTGTAGGCTACCTCTCTCTCCTGCCTTTTTGGGGGCTTGGCCATGCAGGGGGCTGCCTCCTTTTATGCCTTGCTCCATGCCAGAAGCCACCTCCCTTGCCTGCCTCATGTGGGGCCAGGCACCACCTCCATCATCCACCTTTTGCAGGGCTCAGCCAGGTGGGGCTTAGCCCTTCTGTCACTGGTCTGGCTTGGACCAGATGGTGGCAGCCAATAGCCTACTGAAAGGCATCCTGGCACTTTTAACTGCCAATTCGCTCCTGTCTATGAGGTAAATTAGGCTGAGCATTTGTAATTGGCCAAAGGTCACTCTGTGAGTTTCTGCAGCAGAATAAGGATTCCAGATCCTAGTCTGAAACTCTAACCACTGCACCACACTGGCTGTCATGGGGTGGTTCCTTTTGAACAGCAGCAAGCAGCTGGGCCTGGGTGAGTCATACAAATCCAATGGTAGGAAGTTGCCCAGCAGTTGCTGCTGAGCCTGACCTTTATGAGTCCCCCCTCAAAGGCCAAAACAGCCCTAAAAAGGGCCTCACCTCACACAGGGGTTGATCAGGCCAGGTGCCAGCATCTGCTTCACCTTGTGCTGGCCTAGCCAAGTGCCACTAACTTCCCCATCTCACCTCTTGCATGGGGCTCTGGCAAGCCAGGCTGTCTCCCATGCCTTGTGCCATGCTGGCTGGGCACCTCCTCTCCCATCTTGCTCAGGGCTATGGGGGTCAGTCTCTGCCCATCTGTCAGATGGCTGGCTGGCCTGAGGGGGAGGACTATCAGCCCATTGGGAGGCATCCAGGTGTGCTTAATGGTCAATGAGTAATAAACTTTTTGTCCCTGGCAAAACCTATTGTGTTGCCACTTAGCATATAGCCTCACTACTCATTTCTGGGTTTAAGTATTAGCCCCTTCACCATTCAAAATTTGTGCCTGTTTTCTCAGATCCAAACACTGCATCCCTTACATCTGTAGGGCTCTTTCCTTCTGAGAGATGCTGGTCGTTTCTCAGCTGCTCGGTGCTGCTATAATTTGGACGTCCCATTTATCTGACTGGTAAATATCACTCTCAACGCCCTCATATACTTGTGTCCACCCCCTCCACTCTTTTATTTTTTAGGCTCTTGTGTTTTTCAGGTGTGTGATTCTATGGTTGCATGTGTGTTTGTGTGCTTAAAATCAATTTTTCAATAAAAACCCTTAAAATTACAAAACGTCCCCTCAATTAAGGGTATTTCTGCTGGTGTGCTCATCTTTGAAAATATAGGAGAAATGATCCTGTAGCCTTTCCTCTCTCTAAGCGTAGTCTCCATAAAAGTAATTCCCCATCTCAAATGAAGACCATCTGTAAGGGGTAACAGCAATGCAACATGTTTAGGAGAAATAAATAATAGTTTTGGAATTCAACGTCATCAATATGCTGATGACACCAAGTTCTATATCTCTGTATCCAAACCCGCTGTTAATATGGTAGAGGCTTTGAGCCAATGTTTGACTTCTGTGGTTAAATGGCTGAAAGTGAACAAGCTGAAACTGAACCCAGGCAAAATAGAAGTAATGCTGATTGGAAAGGCACAGTCCTCGAAGGACATTGTGCTTCCCAGCTTGATTCTTGCTGACTTGTATATCCTCCTAGGGATTATGCTGGATCCAGCATTACTTTTGATGAAGATCATGTGAGGGGGCTAGGCATGCCTCGCTGGTGAAGTTGCTCCACAACTGTGGGACTACTACCAAAACGTCTTCTCTTTTCTGCACACAGAACAAGCTTCTATGGTTGGTGGGACAGCCAGAAGGGCCTCTCCCTGTGAATTTAATTCCCAGGTAGGACTGTATGAAAAAGACCGTCCCTTCAGATAGTGCAGTCCAAAGCCTTGTAGGGTTTTTCAAAACCAACACCTTGAATTGGGCTCAGGAGTGGATTAGTAGCCAGTGCAATTGCTGTACTATCAAGGTTAAAAAGGTAAAGGTCCCCTGTGCAAGCACCGGGTCATTCCTGACCAATGAGGTGACGTCACATCCCGACGTTTTCTAGGCAGACTTTGTTTACGGGGTGGTTTCCAGTGCCTTACCCAGTCATCTTCCCTTTACCCCCAGCAAGCTGGGTACTCATTCTATTGATTTCGGAAGGATGGAAGGCTGAGTCAACCTTGAGCCGGCTACCTGAAACCGACTTCCGTTGGGATCGAACTCAGGTCGTGAGCAGAGCTTTTGACTGCAGTACTGCAGCTTACCACTCTGCGCCACGGGGGCTCTTTACTATGCAACTATGGTATGTAACTATCAAGGTTACATGGCTATAAAATTAACGTGGCAAAATCAGTATTATTGGTGGCTAATATGTCATTGGAGGAAAAGGAAAATATTTCAATATGTACAGGTTTGGGATGTAAGACTGACAGGATTAGATATCTGAGAGCACCATTTCTGAGAATATAGAAGATATGTTCGTGCAAAATTTGAAGCTGTTAATTCAGAATGTGGAATTCTCCTTTCAAAATAGTGTCAATGTAGATTATCTTAGCTAGACAGAATCACTGCTATTAAAATGAAGATCTTACCAAGATTTGTTTTCTATTTGTATCTTTGTACCACAAGAGTTATTGAAGAAAATGCAGACAGCATTGGATAAATTTATCTGGTGTGATAAGAAGAAGAGAGTCCCATAAGATATTATGTTTCTTTCATTTGATAAGTGAGGTTTGTCAGTGCCCAGCATAACAAAGTATTATCAGGCCACTTAGTTATCAGCAACAGCTAGCTGGTTTGGGAAGAATAGTAGTGCGACTTGGGAAGGTTTATCGATACCTTTAAGCAGATGGATTAGCAGGATGTGAGGCAGAGGGCCATCTTTTTTAATTCAGTTAGGAAGGTGTTAGCTAAAAACTGGGATAGATGTGTTAATAGGCTAGGACTTGAGAATTCACCTTTAAAGCCTTGGATATATGCTAAAGATTGTCAGGATTTATTGAAGCTTACAGATTTTGACCGATGGATTCAAGTGAGGTTAGTGCAATTTATTGATCTGAAAGGAGAGGGGCTTGGGATGCATTGAGAAGTAGAGCTTCAGGACAAATCCCAATATTTCAATACTTTCAAGTGAGACATGGGATGTTATCATTATTAAGTGCCATGAATGTATTTCAGCCATTAAATGATATTGAAAAGATTTTGTATGGGCAGATTCATCCCAAAGGGTTATTGGCTAAAATATATGTAGGTCTTCAGCAGTGTGTCAAGATAAAATGGAGTTGTAAAGCTAGGTGGGAAACGGATCTAGGTTTTTCTGTTTCATTGAAGGACTGGGAAAAGGGCATTCCACAAGGTATTTAAGGTGTCACTGAATACTGGGATTAGAGAAGAAAATTGAAAATACTTTATTGTTGGTATTTGACTCCTTCAATGTTAGCCAAAGTTTCAGGGGGTTCTGACACAAGTTAGAAATGTGGTAGGGAAAAAGGATATTTTCCCCCCATTTATGTAGGTTTGTCCACTAGTTCAAAAATATTGGAATAGCGTGCATAAGGAAATGGAAGTTATTATACAATGTACATACACATTGTATACCAAAGATGTATTTGTTGAATGGCTTCTTTAAAACTACGGGTCTTCCTCAAAGATGTCTGTTATTTACAGCTGGTCATTGTGGCCAGAATAATTTTGGCACAGAAATGGAAGGACTAATTAGTGCCATCTTTGGGATGATGGATAATTACAGTATGAAAATATTGTTGAAGGCTTTCATGGTCAGAGTTCATCGGTTCTTGTAGGCTATCTTGCAATGACAAATAATGGAATTTGTATGACGGACTATTGCAGTATAGATTATTATTAAGGACTCAGAATTTGGTGATGGTAGAATGGAAGTTATGATGGAGGGTTAGGGGTGTGAATTATAATGTTTATGGTTAGGTATCATTTACAGTGTGTTGTAATGAGCCTATAGGTATCATGTCTGTTTAATAATTGCAAAATTATTTTTAAGACAGAATTAGCTGAGGCTCTTAATTACCCAGCCTATGGATAATCACTGGCTGAGTCTGGAACCAGGTTTGAGTTGTACAGATGATGGTAGCCATGGGCTGCCAGGTGCATTCTGCCCTTAAATATGCAATACCTTATGATGTAGATCTGCTGTCTTGTGTCTTCACTTGTGAGGGAAGTTGCCTGGGAAAAAGACATTGATAAAAGCTGCCATGTTATCGTTACTTTTCACAAACAAGCTACAATTATGATTGCACCCCTTTATTTCACTCTACATTACTGACTCAACTTCAGTTTGTTTAGCCACACAGAAATGTATTATAAATTGTGACTTATTAAATATATAGGCATCACTGATAGGCCATATGATGGACAATGGGAATGATACAAAAGGGTCCATACCATCCTCTACTATAAAGATTATTAAGACATTATATAGGAAATGCTCTTAGTTAGTTATTATGCATAAATGTGGAAGTGGGATTTATATATAGTTTTATATGTTTCAAAACAAATAACTGTGTCTTTTATAGGTGCAAGCCCTAAACATTTCAATAATCTATTTCAGCACTACCATATGGAGTGACTTCTCTGTTTTCTGTGTTACACAATCGCTATGTTAATTTATATCAACGAGATCACTGTGTTGGCATAAAGTTATCGTTTATAATTTACAAAACCTACATTGGGGTATGAAATATAAAGAATGCTTTTTGATTCAAATATAGTTCGAAAAATGAACCCTCCATCTGTTCCTTCCCACTTATACCTTATGGCTGGCATTTAGCTGAAAAGATAACAAAGTCAGTAGGACCCATTACAATGAAGATTTTAACAGGCAAATATATTGAACTCCAGCATTATAATACAGGGAGGGTTTTTTTGTTTGTTTGTTTGTTTTACAACAACTTATGAACATGCTCTGCTGTTAGGTTACTGACATCACAAAATGTATTTACAACAAGCACATATATAGTATACCTGATAGCTTTTTGTAAAAAGTATATTAAAATATGATTTAAACTGAATGTCTTGAGTAATCTTTCATTTCTGCTGGCTCACTTCTTGTAAGATAGAAATGCCTTTTTTAGACTCCTTGCTTCAGATGGGCATAAGATATCTTTCCTATGTGAAAGGGAAAAGTCTTCCCTTTCAGCCTACGGGAACCGTGCTAATGAACTAGTAGAGGTGGTAGAAAGCAGTTAAAAGTAAATGAATTATAGTAACACATTATCTAATCTATGTACATATATGTCTAAGCCCATTCAATTTTGTTGGAGTACTTACAAACCTTCATCATCCCAAATCAAGAAAAGAAATATTCAGTCTTTTAAAAGTGTAGCTAAATGGTGACTACTCTAGACCGTAATTCAAAAATAGGGAAGAGTGGAAAATATATTAATTGACTTTATATGTTTATTATCTGATTTCACCTCTCCTTTTTTCATAATTTTTTTCTTTACTTTTAATCCAAAACTGGCTCCCAAAAGGGATTAATAGAATCTAGTACAACATATAAAATAATTTTGGGAACCAATGCAATCTACTCATGAATTAAACATCATATTGGTTTGCCTGGCTCTCACTGTTCACCACCTGACTCACAAAAAGAAATGTAAAAAATGGGAGTAGCCCCCATTAAATAGATATGGGTAGGATTCTAAGTAAACCTGCTTAGGATATGTGTCATATTTCTCCAGAACTTGCCTCCAATGGATCAATCAATGATAGATCGAGCTAGAGGGCAGGGGACTCGCAGCTGATCTGGATCCCTGGATAGTGTTGCCAGGTCCCTTAGCTCCACCGGCAGGAGCTTTTCAGGGGCATGGCTGGGACACATGATGGGCGCACCTGGCATGATGCCCAAGCGCACCCCACACACTGCGCCGACATCACTTCTGGGTTTACCCAGAAGTGATGCTGACACTCTAGTAATCTCCGCCGAGACTCTATGGTAAACCCGGAAGTGACGTGGGCGCAACATGCGGGCTTGCGTGCATGCGTTGCCCGCCAACCTTCAGCTGGTTGGCGGACAGCCAGGTGGATTGGCAGGACTTTGCCCACTACCACCGGGCATTTGTCAACCCTAACGATGGATTCTGGATGTTTCTTGCTCCAACGGCATTCCAAAACAACAGTCAAATCTGAAAACAAGTTGAGAATACCAATAATTTTTAGTTTTGTTTAGATGTGTAGAACTGCCAACTCTACCAATCCCTATCGTAGTCCGTATTTTTGTCTCCACAGCTGTAGTATAAAGAAAACAAAGAGGTTATAATATGTTTTCATAATGGCTTCATTCAGCATTTCACAATCCTCTGGAGACTTCACCTAACAAATTTAACACAAACACTTAATGTAATTTTAAACCACATTATATCAATAGGCTTCATGCTATCCTTCTTGACCTTAAAGCTCACAGCTCCAGGCTGTCTGTTTACCTGTCAATTAAAGTTTTTCAGAGCTTCTGCAACTGCCTGACTTAGCTATTGTGTGTGCAATGTACTGTGGAAGAAGAGAGTGAAAAGTTATTAAATATGTGTATGTACAAAACCTATATATTTTGTTTGCTAGACAGTAGTGAAATTGCACAGTTTAATAAGTTCATTTGTTGCGCCTCCCACTCTGGGTTTCACAGCCTCCTTGTTTTAACCTCCCATGGTAGATTAACAGCTTTCTTGATCATCCTAAACTCAAGGTTAACCTAAGGTCTTCTTCAGGTCAGTGGACCATGAAATAGAAATCAGTGTGTATGGGATATGTCAGGAGAACAGTAGAAACACTGGGGGTGTGGAATGTTGCTCATTCAGAATCATTTTCCTTTATTATTTTCCCCAAGGTGTGTGTGTGTGGGGGGATCTCATAGGCATTATAAACCTTCAAGTAACATATACTACATATTATCTCAGGCACCATTCTGAAACATGTCTGTTTGGAATAAGATATGGTCAGGTCTGAAGTCCAAGTTCATCACAGAACGCAAAACAAAACAGTAGGTGGTATAAACTTTCAGGATCTACAGAGGGGGGAAAAAAACACAGTGGAAATGCAATCTGAGATCTGTTTATCTATTTATTTTACCACTGAATCATCATTTGGCAAAAATAACACTGGGACTACCTAGAACATAATTATTATTTTTAAAGGAATGATGTGAATAAAAAACATGAAAGGTACTGTCTTTTTCTATGTACAATACTGACAATGTTCACTGTGGGATCTTCTTATCTTATGTTTCCTTGTTATCATTTTAATATGTGGTTACCTTTTGTTTCGTACATGTATATGCCACAAAACTGGTCACAGACTGAACACCAGATCTGAATTCAGAGGTAATTACATTCCAGATCATACGCTCAGGATGGCAGCCTGAATCTGACTCAGCCACGACGATTGCTTTATGCCATACAGAGTTATGTGCTGGTATGTATGTCACATGAATAACCTTCTACAGAGATGGGCTGCTGGGGTGCCTGTGGCAATTTGAAAGAGGAATAAAAGTAGTTCTTCCTGAATTACACCACAGTGAAAGAGGCAAAAGTTGCTTCCTCTCTCAGCCTGCATTCCTATGGGTGTAAACGGTCAACATTATTTTGTCAAGAGAACATTGTGATTGTTAGAGTCAGTCTTCCCAATACATGTATAGGAGGTAATCTTGGCAAAAATCAGTTGACAGAGCTCACCAAGACTTCCTTGAGAACGATTACCTAGAGTCCCTGCAAAGAGTTTCAGTCCACCTGTCCCACCAGGGGACCACCTGATCATCTGTATAATCAATCCCCACCCTTATTCTTCTTGTGCTAGTCATCTGACATCTGTTGTTTTTATTTCAAATTATACTAAACATACCACTTCCTCTCTGCTCTGAGAGCATAATGGTTTCTTTTCATCCTTTGTGAAATCTTTTCTGAACAAATGGTGCTTCATGATTCGTGCATCAGAATAGCTGCTATTTTTTAGTACAAAGCCTAAGAACTGAACAATGTTGTTTAAAGCAATATTAATTATTGCCACTGATGACATCCTGGGGCTGCCAAAATCAAAGACGTCAGGCTAACTGCAAGTAAACACCCCCTGATCTGAAGGCAGAACAACTTTCAAATAATAACTGGGATTTATTTTTACAGTTAGCACTTAAGAGCTGTGGTGGTGATCTGTCAACAAGAAGCTACCCTGAGAGGGCAGCCATTTTGAAAAAAAACAAAGTTTATAATACTAGATATCCACCATCCTCCAAACATTCTACTTCCAAAAACTGAAATCTGAATTAAAATTATAATTTAAAGTATAGCCTAAAATTATTCCCACTCAGATCTCAATATTAAATCTATATAATTATATTTAGCATTTATATAAAATCACATAAATTATCTCTGTAATTTTCACAATAGCTCTGTAAGCCAGGCTAATCATATTATTCTCATATTTCATATGAAGAATTAATGTGGGGAAAGTCTGTGGCTGGGGAGGGGCTGTGGCTCAGTGGTAGAGCATCTGCTTGGCATGCAGGAGGTCTCCGGTTCAATTCCCGGCATCTTCAGTTAAAGGGACTAGGCAAATGGTGATGTGAAAGACCTTTGCCTGGAGATCCTGAAGAGCCACTGCTGGTCTGAGTAAACCACACTGACTTTGATGGACCAAGGGTCTGATTCAGTATACTGCAGCTTCATGTTTTCATGTTTTTAGGCTGAGAGAACAGTGGTTTGCCAAGGTGAGGCTGTATTTGTGGTTGTGGTTTACATGTGATTTGGGTCAGGCTCTCATAGCTCACATTTTTAGCAACTATGCTTCTTTTCCCCCACCATTCATTACTTGTGGCAGACAGAGCATGAAGGATTTGTATTACTGTTGTTGTCGGATAAATAAATCAAGAAAGGAGAGAATATATTACAAGGGAAGCTGCACCGAAGCAAAGGGCACATTATCATAGTCAGAAACTTATAATTTCCCCCAGCACTCAGTTTAGGTTACCATTCAAAGTTCATAAAAGTCTGTAGTCTTAGTATACTAATACTATTTAGGATTGAAATTTTTTTTTGCCGTCAAGTCACATCTGACTTATGGCAATCCTGTAGGGTTTTCAAAGCAAGAGAACTTCAGAGGTGGTTTGCCACTGCCTGTTTCCATGTAACACCCCTGGTATTCATTGGAAGTCTCCCTCCAAATATTTGCTAGGGTCAAGGCTGAGAGTGTGTGACTGGCCCAACATCATCCAGCAAGTTTCCATGGGGAAGAAGGGATTCCCAGAGAAACTGTGACCTTTGATGGGAGATTTTCTTGGAGGGGTTTTATGTGTGGAAGAAAAGAAAAACTTTGAGTCAGCTTTGCAATGGAAACATTTTAGGACCATGAGAAACTTAAGACTGGCTGAGAAAAGCCTGAATATCTTATGAAACAAAACCTGGTTATTTTAAGATTATTCTGCCTGCCTACCTTTGTTTTAGATCTGGGTGTGTGTGTGTGTGTGTGTGGGGAGAGATTTTTCCCTTAGCTTAGTAATTGTTTTCCTCAACTATATGCATTTGCTTTTTGTAATCATTGACAATAAATATAAATACTTGTTCCATTTCCAAAATTGATGGCATTTTGATCTGCCTGCACCCGAGGGATGCCAGTCTCCAGGTAGGTCCTGGGGATCTCCCAGAATTACAGCTCATCTCCAGACTACAGAGATCAGCTCCCTTGGAGCCAAATGGATGCTTTGGAGGGTGGACTCTGGCATTGTTCCCCATTGAGGTCCATGTCCTCCCAGGCTCCACCCCCAAACATTCAGGAGTTTCCCAATCTGGAGCTAGGGTTGCCAGGTACCCCCTGGCAACCGGCAGGGGATGGGGGCGGGGGCCTTACTAGCTGCAATGGGAGGCTGGAGGGAAGCCAGCATTGATGCATAGAGGTCACTTCTGGAAGTAATGTCATAATTTCACCAAGAATCATGGAGACTCTGTGGTATTTGGGGGAAAACTCTATGGCGGAAGCTATTTTTACCATAAAGTTTTGCACAAATACCAGAGTGTCCCTGCGATTGTCGGTGATGTGATGATGTCACTTCCGGAAGTGACGTAGGCACATTGATGCCAGCCTCCCTCCTGCCTCCCTTTGCAGCTAGTACGTCCAGCACCAGTTGGCTGAATGGTGCTGGGAGGAGGGGGCTCAGAGCAGGGAATCCTCCACCATTGGTGAGGAAATGATAACCCTACCTGGAGCTGGCAACACTACTGCACCCGCATAGAAGTCTAAATTGATCTATGCAGACCATAGTACAATGAAAGACTGATTGTATGCCTGCCTGTATCTGAATTACCTCAATCCCACCCCCCACATACATATGGCAATTTGGATAGGTGGCCAGTTATTAATCTGAACAAGAGGCTAGTGTTCTGCATACTAGGGAAATATATTTTTTACTATATATCCCAGTGTAAAGTGCCGTCAAGTTGCAGCTGAATTATGGCGACCCCGTTGGATTTTCAAGGCAAGAGATGTTCAGAGGTGGGTTGCCACTGCCTGCCTCTGCATTGGCTGAGAGAGTTCTGAGAGAACTGTGACTGGCCCAAGGTCACCCAGCAGGCTTCATGTGTAACTGGCCAAATGCCCAGCAGGCTTCATGTGTAACTGGCCAAATGCCCAGTTATGGTGGGTAATTACCAATTAACGGAGCTGCCTGCCGCCCCTCAGTTGGTGGGCAGAACCAGGCCAGCTGAGGGGGGACGCAATCCATGCGCAGAGTGATGTCATCACTTCTGGGATTGCTCTGAAAGTACAACAAAAGAGAGGGGGAGAAATCCTGATGGAACTCAACCAAAATATTGATTGCAAACTAAAGAGGTTGAGCTGAAAAATGCTAAAATTACAAATATATAAGCAAGGGGGGTGAGGACCTGACAACCCTATTCATGTGGAGGTGTGGATAATTGAACCCAGTTCTCCCGATTAGAGTCTGCTGCTCTTAACCACTACACCATGCCAGCTCTCTCTATATTCCAGTAGTAACAGCAAAAAGGACTCTTATTAGTGTTCGAGTGGGAAGGAATAAAGCTGGAGAGGTGAACTCCTCATTAAGATCTAGTGGCTTGAGGCCTAGCACAGCTGATTTAATTCCACATACCCTATGTGGCCCATTTTGCCACAAGTCCTATATAATGTTTGAAATAAGGGGGGGGTACAAAAACACACATTTAATCCACACATAGAAGTTCTCATTACCATAACTCATCATGGATTTGACTACTAGACACTGGGATGCCAAATTCCAAAAATACAAGGATCCGAGATTAATCACATGGTCAGCTAAGTAGGAAAGAAATGTCCTTAACTTTGGCCAGATCACATCTGAAATGATTAAAGAGAAGGCATTCAAAGAGCCTCTATTTGGTTATTTCTAATAGGAATGCATTATTAATAGGCAATGTAAATATTATATGCATTAATAAGTAATCTGTTGTTGAAGCTTCAAGGTAGGAGTTTGAGAAATAGAAATTTAACAGGAGGTTATTTAGCTCTAGGGTTTCACATCTTTCAATTATTCTTCCAAAATGTCCTGAGACATAGATATGAAATATGTTTTGTTCCATTATTATTTAATCAATATGCTTGGATTTTAATTCTGAATGTAATGCTACAATGAAGACTTACTTTGTGTAATTTGTGTAGTTACAGTTGGTAGATGCAAGTACTTGGAATAATTCATTTTTGTGTGTGCGTGTGTGTGTTAAGTGCTGTCAAGTCTCTTCCAACTCACGGCAATCCTATGAATCAGTGTTCTCCAAAATGTCCTGTCTTTGACAATAGGGCTGTTGGGGGGGAAATTTTCCGGAAAATTTGGGTTCGGGTTTAATTGGCCTCCCCCTCCCTGGGAAAATCCAAATGCCGAATTCCCCTATACCGGTAAAGGTGGGAATTCAGCTTTAAAGTCGGGATTCCTGAAAAATTCGGCCATTTAATCCCATTAAACCCATTTTGCGGCTTTCTGCGGCTCCTGGGTGGATGTTTTTGCAGTTAGAGGTCCCAAATTTTCAGGGTAGCTTGAAGGGAATCTCCTTGCAAGAACCCCCAGGTTTGGTGAAGATTGGGTCAGGGGGTCCAAAATTATGGGGTCTGGAAGGGGTCGCCCTGGGTGTGCCACCACTCAGAAAACAACTGCAAACAGGTCAGCAAATAATTGATCCCATAAATGATAAATGGGTGGCATGAATGCAATTTGTGATCATGATACAACACAAACTGAACCTGTATCTTAGGATATAAAAATCAGTCACTTCACAGGCATTAGATACTCTACTTTGATACTTGTGAGTTTCTGAAGGAATGAAAGCGGGACAATGCAAGAATGTGAGGCATTTTCAGCCTAGCTGGCTTACCGTCAAAAATAGTTTCAACATAAATATTGAGATTTTGATGCTTATAAGGCAATAAGATTGTTCCCATTTTTCCTAACAGCAGCAAGTAAGCACAGATGTTCTCTGGCACACTGGTGGACTGACCATAACACAGACTTGACACTATTGGAATAGTCATTGATCGTGAGGAAATGTCTGCAAATAGCTTCCAATTGTAATAATATTTACACAAGAAATAGGCAAGAAACGATTTGTAAAAGAATTGCTCCTAGTTTTGATGGCCTATCTATTTGTTCATGGACCTTTTCTTCCTCAAGTACCTTGCTGCCATAGATGGGAGGGGGAAGGAGAGGAAGGCGGAGAGGGAGGGAGAGGTAATAGACTGTTTAGAAAATTGCAGCTTTTCACTTGGAAGAGAACATCCTCCCCAAACGTCTCTCTCCACAAGATCTATGTAAGGCAATATTTCATATGTATCTACATGCTTAGAAACTAGAATGTGAAGAAGAAAACCTTGCAAGGACTACGCTAATGTTTTCACAGTGCAATCATAAACAGAGTTACACGCTTCTAAACCATTGACTTCCATGGACTTCGAAGGGTTAAACTCTGCTATGGATTCCACAGTAAATCGCCCCTTAAGTGTATGTCTGCTTGTGTCTGTCTGTGAGAAAAGGCCAGGATCACCCACCTCTGTAATCTCTGGCCATTTGGGCCCTAAAAGTAGTTAGTTCAAAAGGAAGATAATCTAGAAAGTCTTTCCCAGTTAAAATACCAAATTTCAAAGATATTTTTTTAAAATTCTACATACACTCAGATAAATAGGGAACTCCATAAAGCTTAAAAATAGCATACTGTAAAACCCTGACCTGGATGGCCCAGGCTAGTCTGATCTCGTCAGATCTCAGAAGCTAAGCAGGGTCAGCCCTGTTTAGTATTTGGATGGGAGACCACCAAGGAAGACGAGGGTTGCTGTGCAGAGGAAGGCACTGGCAAACCACCTCTGTTAGTCTCTTGCCATGAAAACCCCAAAAGGGGTCGCCATAAGTCGGCTGCAACTTGACGGCACTTTACACACACACATACATAGCATACTGTAAACAAAAGGAAAACAGGTGTCTAACAGGACAACCACAAGAACATTGTACTGTTAGTAAACCCCACTGACTAGGATTATGAATAGACTTGGCTAGGACTACTGCGTAATAATGCTATCCTAAACAGGGCTACACCATTCTAAGCCCATTGACTTGAATAGACTTAAAACAGGATAACTTGCACTGACCTTCTGTGCTGTCTGCTATTGGTGAAGTTTTCTGTGCCTTCCAGTCTCACTCTTTCTTTGTGTTGTCCTATATTTTCCCTTCACCATTGTTCCAGCCAAATTCGTTAAATCACAATCCCACTCCATTAAATGTTGCCATTGATTTCTATAGAAACAGGATTACACTACCAGATTATAAATCCATAGAGTTGGCACCTCATTTCTTCTGTATGCTGTACATCACTTACCAAACTGTTAGTGTAACAAATAAAACTTAAATCATACTAGGAGTACGCAATAGGAAAATCCTCTTTCTTGGCTCTGCCTTCCCCTTCTTTCCCATTACTCCTTATAACTTATGTGTGGCTGATTAACCACAAGCCTGGCTGTCAAACCAATTCTTTTCTCAGTTTCCTACATTAACATTCACTCAAGTGCACAATAGTTTGGTAAACACTGCATGGGATAACATATATAAACTTGGGTACTTTCAAAGTACAGAAGGCTTGTGTACTACTCTAGGTGGATTCATTTGTCCATTGCAGAGTAACATTCTATCTATACAGTGGTTTGCATACACAAATCCCTCTGTAGAGTTCTGAAATATATTCCCCCACAATTGCATCTAGTCTCTGCAGATAGATCATGGAGGTTGGTCAGTGACAAATATCTTGGGCTCAAAAAATCAATGTGAAGATTCTGTTCTGCATAATTCTTCCTAATGAATGCCGGGATGCAGAAAAGGAGTTGAAACAAGACACCAAACTAATAGTTAATTAGTACTTTCCAGGAGCAGTTAATCACTCCTTTCATGGAGTGGTTTCAAATGATTCAAGGAGTCCTGGCAAAAGATTCTTTCTATTTACAATAGGTATGAAATGCATTTTATCACTGATTAGGTAACTAAGCTTGCTTAAAGCTATTTCTTCTCCTTTATGTACCACAAAGAGGTAGTACACAATGTCTAAATGGCTCAGCTGGGTAAGATGAATGAGTCCTTTTGTTTTTGGTCCTGGATGGAGGAGGAATTACAGCATCCTCTGCTCTTTTGGGATCTGCAGAGCAAAAAGGGGAAGATTCTTAGGCAAAAGGCAAGGAGACCCCTTCCAAGCTGACTACAGGAAGCAAACTGTCATTCTTCTTCCTGGGTCTGGCTTCTAATCATTTCAGGTTCTTTGACTTGAGAGAATTAAGAAAAGAATGCAATGCATGAGTCATAAGAGCCAGGGTAGCAAGATTATTCTCTTTGCCTTCCCATTTGGCTTTGGCAACAAATAATACATTGGGCTTTGTCCTCAATGGTGTAGCTCTGTTAAAATTACGTTACCAAAATCACATGAACATATGAAGCTGCCTTATACCGAATCTACCCATTGGTCATTCTACCCTAGTATTGTGCTCTCAGACTGACAACGGTTCTCATTTCTGTGTACTCATCTTTAAAGTAATTTCCACTAGTACTATTATTTAGGGATGTGCATAAAAAAGGTATTTTTTGCATTCGGTCATATTGGAGCTGAAAAATATTGGTATTTCTGTTTTTTCAGGTTCCAAATACTTTTACTATATTCAGATCCAGGTTTTATTCAGGAATCTAATATTTTTTTGCTCCATTATAGCCAATGGGGAATCTATCTGGGGGGCAGGAAGGACCAAAATTGCTCCACAGCTGCTGGTGTGTATTCAAGAAGATTGGGACAAAGCGTCCAGTTCTATGAGCCCCTAAACAAGGTGACCCTAGCCATCCTCCATTGTTTCCAATTGGGGAAAATGCTTGCTTTCTCTAGGGCAAAAACAAAGAGCAGTGCCTGCAGCAATTGTACAGTGCCTCCCATGCAAGGACCAACAAGCCCAACAAAACCAATGCAGAACCCAGGAACCTCAGCAGAACCATAAGCCAATATGGTAAGCCTAACAGAAATAATGTCAAACCAAAGAATCTCAGCAGAACAAATTTGAGAAGAGGGGCACTTTTGCAAGCCCAACAGAACAAATGTCAAACCAGAGAATCCCCACATTTTTTCCTGCAAGAATAGCAGAATCAAGGGCTATCTGCAGAAGCCCAGCAGAGCAGAATAGTCTAGAGCAAGGGGGCAGTTCTGCATGCCAGCAGAACCAATGGCAATCAACAGCAGCCCAGCAGAACAAAGTTAGGCAATAGGTGTCCACTTTTGCAAGCCCATAAACAAAGGCAATTAATAGAAGCCAAGCAGAAAAAGAAATCAAGCAAAGGGGACACTTTTGCAAGCACAACATAACCAATGAGAATTTTAAGCAAGAAGAGCAGTTTTGTGTGCCCAGCACAACCAATGGCAATCCACAGAGGCCCAGTAGACTCACAGCCCATTCCTGAGCTGAGGCATACGGGGATGGTGGGGAAGAGGTGCAGCGGCGCCTATTCCAAAGCTGTTTCCCCAATGCCGTTAAACAAAAAAAAGCTGTTTCATGGCTTTTTTTGTTTAACTAGGGCTTTTCACCCCATTGAAAACAGCGAGGCTGTGCCTGTTAAATAGCAGGCACAGCAACGCTGTTCCAGCTGCCAGCGCAAGTTCCAGCTGCCCCAGTGGCAGCTCCTCCCCCGGCCCTCCCCTGCCCCGCTGAGCCAGCGTGGCCTCTCCACGCCCTTGCGGGAGCCATGGAGAGGCAGCGCCGGCAGAGGGGGGAGGCGCAGTCCTGGGGCGCTCAGCCGTCGGCAGGACTGGGCTTGCCGCCGGTGTGAATGCATGTAACCGCATGATTACACGCATTTACACCAGCGGCCAGGTCACGCCGCCTCCTATACACTTTCAGCCCCATTCTCAGGAATGGGCTGTCAGAGACAGACATGCATTAACATCACTTCCCCCAAGAAAACCTCAGAAAATGAGAAGGAGGGTTTTTGTGCACCCAGATCCTCTTCTCTCAGCAGTCCACACACCATCTCTGCCTCAAAGAAGGAGCCTTAGGTGCTGCAGCCGTCCTTCATCACTGGCTCTCCCTTTCCAACCTCCCACCTCTGCAAAGAAGGTTACACAACACCAATATATATGTTTCATTTATGATGCTCCTTTGGGTTCTGCTGGTTTAAATGCAAATATTGACTGAATATTTGAAATGATAATCATGAACCAAAAGGATCATCTATTAGGAAGAATCTATAAATTGTTACTGTAACATGACACAGAGACAGAGCAAGTTAAGACATGCATGATCAGATGGATGTAAAATCTTGAGGAAGAAATACCACTCCAACAATGGGAATCCTTATGGACTAAAGTTAGTAATTTTACAGCCAATCATTCACTAAGAAAATTGGTACAAGATGTTTTATAGGTGGTATATTATCCCACGGGATATTAAGAAAATGGACAAGAATTACAAAGGGAAATGTTGGAAATGTAAAAAGATAGACAGTACTTTGGTTCTTGTAGGTTATCCGGGCTGTGTAACCGTGGTCTTGGAATTTTCTTTCCTGACGTTTCGCCAGCAACTGTGGCAGGCATCTTCAGAGTAGTAACACTGAAGGACACTGTCCTTCAGTGTTACTACTCTGAAGATGCCTGCCACAGTTGCTGGCGAAACGTCAGGAAAGAAAATTCCAAGACCACGGTTACACAGCCCGGATAACCTACAAGAACCAATGAACTCTGACCGTGAAAGCCTTCGACAATATAGACAGTACTTTTTACCATATGTGATGGACTTGTAAAAGAACGAAGAAGTATTGGAAAGAGATACGTACTGAAATACAGATACTTCTAAAGATAAAAATTTCTTTTATTTTTTTATTATTTATTTTTTAACACAACACAAAACACAAGATACAATACACATAACATAACATACATACTTAATAATACACATCTCAGACTAGGCACTTATCTATAAATATCTGAAGTGGGTCTACAATCCGTCTAGCTTCAATTATTCTAAAACAGTTAAGTAAGTATTACAAAGTCATATTGGATATATGGGTGCAAAATAAACCTAATATTTTTGTCTATTATGCACTATAATTCTCATACTACTTATGCTACTATGACTAAAAGTAATCACTAGCAATAAAATAAGTTACTAGCATATCTAAAGTTTTAATGTGGTCAGGTTATGACAGAATATAAAAAAACTTATCTTTATATCAATACCTTATATAATTATTACTGAGTTATATAGTTATTATAGAGGTGAAATCGATTACTAACTATAGCCATCTGTATTGTAACATTTCATGTTGATTAATTTCTATATCACTTGGCACTATATTCAAAATAGTATCCAGATCACACCAAGTAATGGTATCACTTTACTTTGCTCTGGTTAGACCTCACTAAGAGTATTGTGTTCAGTTTTGGGCACCGCAAAGGACGTAGAAGGACATAGACAGACAAGCTGGAACGTGTCCAGAGGAGGGCAACAAAGATGGCGAGGGGTCTGGAGACCAAATCCTATGAGGAAAGGTTGAAGGAGCTGGGTATGTTTAGCCTGAAGAGGAGAAGACTGAGAGTGGATATGATAACCATCTTCAAGTACTTGAAGGGCTGTCATATAGAGGATGGTGCTGAGTTGTTTTCTGTTGCCCCAGAAAGTCGGACCAGAACCAACAGATTGAAACTAAATCAAAAGAGTTTCCGTCTTGACATTAGGAAGAAATTTCTAACAGTTAGAGCGGTTCCTCAATGGAACAGGCTTCCTCGAGAGGTGGTAAGTGCTCCTTCCCTGGAGGTTTTTAAGCAGAGGCTAGATGGCCATCTGTCAGCAATGCTGATTCTATGACCATGGACAGTTCATGGGAGGGATTGCATCTTGGCCATCTTCTAGGCATGGAGTAGGGGTCACTGGGTGTGTGTGGGGGAGGTAGTTGTGAGTTTCCTGCATGGTGCAGGGGGTTGGACTAAATGATCCTGGTGGTCCCTTCCAGCTCTATGATTCTATGACTCTATGATCTCTTCCTCTTGGGTCACCTCTGGCCTCTACTCCTGCCTTGCATCGCAAGTCCTGCTGAACTCTGAAGGAACCAAAGAAGGGGCACCCCGTCTCTCCTTTAGTTCTTCCAGTGGTTTTGTGTTTAAAAAGTGCACCTGACGTACCCTTGCTTTGGTGTTTTTTGTTAGTTTGTTTTAAGAACTAGTGACTTTCCATTCTAAAAGCTGGCAACGTTTTTGGAAACTAACCTGGAGATGGATATGAAAACTTTTTTAAAAAAGTGCAAATAAACAGTATTTAAATATTCCTAACTAGCCCGCAAACTGCGGCTAATTCTTTTTCAGGAATTAAGCCGCTCCCTTCCGAAAAATTGAACTAAAGGCCAGCCTAAAGCACTATTTTTCTAAAACTGCCTGGCTTCAATTTTTTTGAATCCCAGAGAGGGCACTAACAGTTTTTTTAAACAGTTAATCTATGCTAATTACTGTTTGACAAACAACCTTGCCTCTTCTTAATTGCCTAGCACTAGTCTAATTAGAGGGAAACTAGCCCTATGCTGAGATTTCATTTGTGCTTTTTAACAATTCCTAACACACCCTTCTTAAAAGTAAAGGTAAAAGGTAAAGGTCCCCTGTGCAAGCACTGGGTCATTCCTGACCCATGGGGTGAAGTCACATCCTGACATTTCCTAGGCAGACTTTGTTTATGGGGTGGTTTGCCAGTGCCTTCCCCAGTCATCTTCCCTTTACCCCCAGCAAGCTGGGTCCTCATTTGACCGACCTCAGAAGGATGGAAGGCTGAGTCAACCTTGAGCCGACTACCTGAAACCAACTTCCGCTGGGATCAAACTCAGTTTGTGAGCAGAGCTTGGACTGCAATACTGCAGCTTTCCACTCTGCGCCACGGGGCTCTTAAAAGTAACCTCTTCTTAAAACCTTACATGATTTTGTTCCACAACAATTAAATCGCTCAAACCAACAGGAGCACAACAACTATTCTACTAACCTGAAACACAAAAACACTGTGTTTAGGATAAACGTCTACCAGCAAAGGAACACCCCACACACACCAGCCCTCTGAAAATTCAAGCCCCCCCCAAAGCAAACAAAAAGGACAGTCTCAAAGTCCCCGCCACAAAACAAATCCAGAGCACAAGTCTTTGAACAAATAAAACCAGCAGAAAGTAAAACCAAAGAAAAATAAGGCATAAAAGAACCAGACAGGAAACTATACAAGCAAAGCTCCCCCCAGACCAACCAAAAAGAAAAGAAATAAACCTGCACAGGATCAAATGCTAGGTAAAAGAAAAATCCAAAGATCTAGCTTCTATCAATCAATCAGTCATTTATTTGCAGTCGTAGACCATCAAGTAAGACAAATTTGCATAGTTAAATAGCATAGGATAAAAACAAATACAAAATAGATTTGTTATTAAAATGGTTAAAATGGTTAAAAATGGCAAGATTATCTATGTGCATAACTAATTAATATCCGAGCAAATACTAAATGTGGGTAGATCTAGCTTCTAAAAGAAACAAACAAAGCCCAATCCCGCACAGGCCCAAAAAAGTTTGGAGGAAAGCGCAATGCAACAACAAAAGCAAAGAAACCACAGGAAACTGAATGCCTTATAGACCTCAAGCCCTAGGCCTCCCACCCCACAACCCACCTCCAGGCCCAAAGAATAAATGTAAAAACTAAGAAAATGTTAACTAATTGTTTAATCAATGTTATCAAAACAGGTGACCGTCTTCTTCAGGCAGGCAGGAAGGGGGATCCTCAAGGTTCCAGAATCGAGATCCAGTTGCAGGCAGCAGCAAACCTCCAGAGCAGTTGCAGACCTCTCTTATTTTAATGGAGTCTAGCTGCAGCCGCAGCCCTCTTTTATGCTCGTTGCCCATGCTCAGAAGAATTTAAAACAACACTAGCCTATGAGATAACAGCTATGATTAGGCAAAGAGTACAGCTCCCCCTAACATACCATTCTATTTGCTTGTAATAACTGCCTCCTTTCCCCTCCCCCCTATTCCCTGTTAACCTATAAATGGCAGGGGGTGGGGTAGAAACAAGGCTGTTGGACTCAAGATTTGAAGAAAAACTGCTGCAATTGGACAAAGAGTTCAGCTATAATGCTCAATCCCATTTGCCTGTGATGACTGCCTCCTTCCCCTTCCTTTTGTTGCCTGGAAAACCTTCAAATGTGGGAGAAAAACAACCCAGAAGACCTTTAACAGCAGCTATCCAGAAATCCCAAATCAGACCTGAATATTTTCGGGTTTATTTGGCTGAAGGTTAACAGGCATTGCTAGGGGATTCTCTAATGGGAATTCAACTTGGAAAATATTTTTTTAAAACACAACTCAGTAAGGGGTTTTTTTTTGGCATATTTTTTCACTTCAGCTATACCTGAACGCACATCCCATCTGTTATTTCAGTGTTTGTGTTGAACCAAACTCACTTAGCAGTAAGCCAGTGATATGGAGTTGTGCCTAAGTATGGCAGGCAGGGTTGGTGGCTCCACAAAGCCACCCACCTTTCTTGGCAAATACCTCCTTCCACCTCCTTGTACCTCTGCCTGCCATACTTGGGAGACTAAATACACCCCTGGTTCTGCTTCCAATGCTGCCTGCCTTCTGAGGATGTTAAACATCTGCCTGTATCAGTTCCACAAGCAAATATATAGAACTAGGAGCCTTTCTAGTATATCTGCTTGAAATTTGGCAGAAAGGTTTGGTCCTCGCATACAGGCCATAAGAGTTTTATCATAATTGGCTGGAAACAGGCATGACCAAAATACATTTGGCCCTTACTTACACATAAAATAGCATATAAAATTCTTCTTGAAGTTAGCAAAAAGTATCCCTTGAAAATTGTATCTCAACTGAATCCAAAAAGTTATAGTCTAACTTCCTTTTTTTCCATTGAAGGCATTAAAAAGTAAAAAGAAAGTTTTTTTTTAAAAAAAATAAGAAATTAAATCAAAATAAATTGCATTAAAAAACATATATGGGGCACTGTGAAGGATTATTGTTTATACTGTACAAGCAGTATTTCTTAGGAGCACAGAAAGTTGGCTGGTATGCATTTGCTGTTCAAAAGAGTCCTGAAGGAGTGCTCCTACATCATTTTTGCAAACATGCTGTTCTCCCTTTCTGTTCACTGGCCCTTTACACACTTTTAAAGCAAGATTATTCTAGGGCCTCATTTGTAAATTTCACTGCAACATGTTCCGTTAACCATGGAATTTTTACCCGCTGTCACTTGCATCACACAAATCAGCAAACGTTAAAAACACAGGCTGAATGTAAACAACGCACCATTGGAGGCCTCAGTTATTTCCTTTCAAAGGAAATGCATATCCAAGATGAGCTGTGGTTGTCTATCTGCATTGCCTCTAAATAGATCCTTCCTCAAATTTCAACGTTAATCGTTTTTCCCCACACGGGCTGGTTGATGATGCACCAAACTCACATTCCCTGAATGTCTCCTTTTCAACCCCTGTTTTATCTTCTGGCAGAGATTCTAGATGCTTACAAGTGCTGTTTGAGAAGGACAAAATGGACATTGTGAGAGATGGAAGTGGTATAATAGTTATAACTTCATAAAGTAACAAAAACTGTCCAGAAATGATGAAGGAAACAAGAGGCAATTTGCCAGCTCTCCACTCAGACCCTCTTGTAGGTCATTTAGAACACTCATCTTCTGGAGGACTGAGAAAGTCAAATTGACAAATTAATAATGTTATGTACTGTAAGAACAGTATTTGCTCCCTTTACCTCTGACAACAAGCCGAAAGGGCAGAGTGGTTGTGTATTTATCAATATCTATGTACTTTTAAAAAGAAAATTCATAAAATAGGGCAAGAGAGTATTTTTTCCCCCCCTCTGAAAAAAATTAATTGAATAGAATAGGGGTCCTTGCAATTTTTCCATGTCATAAATTTGTTTATAGTCTCATTCCCTGCTGGGCAATAGTTGTACAAAATGTATTTTGTTTGTTTGAAGCATGTATGAACCTGCCTTTTCCCTAGGCAACTGGGACTCCAGACAGGCAATAGATTAAACACCACATAAACAGCAGAAAGTTTAAAACATCCAACCTGCCAGAAAAAAAGCCCTGAAAGAAATCCTGCTCCTAAGAACCAGACTATAGAAACCATCAGGAGACAAAGGCTCTTTTAAACTATTCTTATATACAGTCCTTTGAAATTGCTTAACTTCTTCTGGAGGACTTTTCAGCCAGGCTGGAGCAGCTACAGAGAAAGCCTAGAAGTGGGCAGAGACAGGATGTACCAACATAGGGTTTAGAATAACTAGCAGGTGCAACTGTGCTGAGCAAAGTTGCCACATGGGCTCATATTAGGAGAGGCTATCCTTCATGTATGGTGTTCCAAGTCATGAATGGCTTTCAAGGTAAGCACTAGCACCTTGGACTAGGAAACCAATAAGCAACCAACACAAAAGCTGCAATACTACTATAATTAGGCAGTCTCCACTTTAAGTTGGGGGAATTAGCTATGGAGACAGAGCAAGAGGTGAGTAACTGGGATCTGTAACCTGTGTATACCAGGACTGATCCTGGGGGAAACTCTCAAATAAGTTGTACAATTTAAAGGGTTTTATTAATGAAAAAATAAATAAAGCTCTTTTCCTTTTGGACCATTTCTGTCCAGAAACCTTGCCTTCCAACTGGAGTTGGACCTCACTGAACTTCAAAATTCATAGCTATAGTCTTTTTCATACAACATGCTGCTCACTTCTCTTCCCGTGTTCCTTTATTTGCTTTGACCAGCAGCTCCCTAGAGAGGAAGCAAAGGTTCAGGGAACAAAGGTCACTTGTGGGAACCAATTGGAAAGTAGGCCATATTCACATTGGAGTCTTCCAGATAGCAGCCCACATCTGGGCTTCCCCAACCTCCAGAGGGCCTCTGATGATAACGCAATCGGGGCAGTCATTCCACACAGCCTGTTTTTATGTAGAACTTCCCATGCGTGTGCCATTCTTTTATTTACAGTTTTCAGTATTCTTTTTGCTCCCTTGAAACTGTATCTCAACTGAATCCAAAAAGTTATAATCTAACTTCTTTTTTTGCATTGAAGGCATTAGAAAGTAAAAGGAAAAGTGATTTTTTTTTTTAATTTAAGAAATTAAATCAAAATAAACAAACTTTTAAAAAAACATATATGGGGGATCAAGCTGGCAACAGTATTTCTTAGGAGCACAGAAAGTTGGCTGGTGTGTATTTGCTGTTCAAAAGAGTCCTGAAGGAATGCTCCTACATCGTTTTTGCAGACATGCTGTTCTCACTTTCTATTAACTAGCACTTTACACACTTTTAACCATGGAATTTTTACACGCTGCCACTTGCATAACACAAATCAGCAAACCTTAAAAACACAGGCTAAATGTAAACAATGCACCATTGGAGGCCTCAATTATTTCCTTTCAAAGGAAATGTATATCCAAGATGAGCTGTGGTTGTCTATCTGCATTGTGTCTAAATAGATCCTTCCTCAAAATTCAGCGTTAATTGTTTGCCCCACGCGAGCTGGTTTTTTGTGGGGTTTTTTGCACTTGTGCTGTTGTGGTGGCGTGATAGAGCAATTTAACAACCCCACTGGTTCCCTTTGGCTTATGCAGTTACCATCCCCAAAACCGTCATCAAATCCTATCTCTCCTACCTATCTGTCCTTTTGTTTGGTTGGCAGTTTTCTCATGTTAGACTAGTTGTTTTGATTGGCTGTGCTGGCCTTCCTTCTCTTTTTGAATTGTGGGCAGTAGCTAAAGAATTCAGCATAGCTATGTTTATGGCTGATTGCAGGGCCTATTGCTTTGGAGGGTTATTGTTGAGGTTCTTTCAAACACCCTTACACTGGTCCTGCTCTGTGCATCAGTAAATAATTTTGCTGTGCTTATGATCCATTCATTATTACTGTGCCCTGATTTTGTTCAGAGGAAGTAGGAGTGTGGGGGAAAGAGGAGATCGTACATCATACAGACATCTCTTTTGGCCAGCGGAGGTTGGGGCTGCAGTCTCAATTTGCCAGCCTGGGATTTGCCAAGCTGCCAGCTGTCTCGCTGCCCTGGCTTGCCCACCCACACCACACACAGAATTTGAAAATGGCACCCAGGTGTGGTGTTCAAATGTGCCCTAAGGAATTTACCATAAGGTAACAAGGCAATGATTGGCTGATCATTTCACACCTTCTGATTGATGGTTCATCCAGCGCATTTGTGGCCTAATGCTGGATCACTGGAAAGTGGACACACAGTTTTTTTAAAAAAAAAGTGAGGTGGGGGAGCATTTGGCACATGCATTTCAGACTGCCCAAAAACTGAAATCAAGCCATTTCAGGAAAAAAAGAATCAGGGAAACACTGGTTTCAGAAAAAGTGTGTGTGTGTGGTGGGGGGAGGGATAGAGAAACCAGGACAGCAAGGGATTTCTAACAGTAATAAAGGGAAATAAAACTGGAACATTATGACTGCCTGGAAGATGTCAACTTGGAAGGCTTTAAGAGGGCAGTGGCCACGTTCATGGAGGAGAGGGGTATTCATTGCTACATGTAAAAATGGATACTAGTCATGAAGCATACCTATCCTCTCTAGGATCAGAGGAGCATGCCTATTATATTAGGTGCTTTGGAACACAGGCAGGATAATGCTGCTGCAGTCGTCTTGTTTGTGGGCTTCCTAGAGGTGTCTGGTTGGCCACTGTGTGAACAGACTGCTGGACTTGATGGACCTTGGTCTGATCCAGCATGGTTTTCTTACATTCTTTTGTTCTTATGTCACAGACCTGTGTAGGTATACGCATATTCTGACCATACATGATGAGAGAGGTGAGAAGTAAAGGGAGGTTCAAGCAATACAGGGTTGTTTTAATGGCCTTCTTATTCTCAGTGGAAAGCCATAGTTCAAATAGCAAAATAAATGATTTGCACTTTCAGATTTTCAGGCTCAGTCTATGTTATTTTCAGTACTAGAATCTCAAGGTAGCAGCATCGGGAAAGACTGGTTTGGTTGAAAGTAGACAATGTGCACAATAACTGAGTATAAGACTTCTCCATATGCACATTTTTTTCTGTAACTTGGCTATAGAAATGGGGGGGTGGAATGTTATCGACACCAGGAAAAAACAAAACATTCATTTGTAACTAACTATAGAGAAGCAAGAAGAGAAAAAACAACACTGGAAACATCATACTCTGAATAGCTAGTAAGCATAGATATCTAAATATTTGTATCAGTGCTGTCTAAAGTATGAGTTTTATTACGTTAAACATGGAAACAAAAAAAGTTCTGCAGGCAAAGGAGAAGCATAAAATGGATAAGAAAATGGAACTGGCTTGATTAGATCAATTCTATTAAAAGCACTGGAGGACAATAAATGGTTCAGTAGTGGTAATCTGCAGTTCTAGTTTACTCAGTAATCCACTGGAAGTCTTTGTCAAAATCTTTTGACGAGCTAATTAAAAGAAGACGCTTCTGCAGTGCTGACTACTGACTTTTCATGAAATGAATCAACCAATCGGCAAATTTCTATACCCATATTTTCCCCATCAGCAGTGTCATGGTGACCTTTCTTGATAGTGTGAATAAACTCTTTCCCTCCCTTCCCATGATAGTTTCATAGCAACTTAGAATTTAAATAATGTGCCCTTCTGGATGAATGACAGAATGCAAATTGTAGGACTTGGAAAATCCATTTATTGCAACTCTGTGGTTTGTTCAATGTAAGTATGATGAAGAAATATTTATGCCTTCAGGAAATGGATTAAACTGGGTATTTATCACTGCTTGCACCTGTACTTTTTCTATATCCATTTCTACCTCTCTTTCAAATCAGTACTAGAAAACAAGTAAACACATGCGAGGGGGGATCCTGTGTTTTTGTAATTATTAATTTTATCCTTACAAAGGCTAAGAAGAATTTATGCATGACCTGGGAAGGAAATGAGGACATGATTTAATTATTTATACAAACATCAAACTTTGTCTCTTGGTCACACTGGCTTTCTGGGACAGAGACCCGCTGGTTTTAAAAGGAGCATAAAGACACACTCTTTGAACTTTCTTTGTTTGTCTCCCTGCAGGACACTGCTATGACTTTACTCATAATCATCTTCTCTATTAAAATCAAATTGTATTCTATAAGACAAAATAAGTCATATGGACTTATATATGGGAAAATTGTTGAACTGGAGCAAAGTTTAGATGGTCTCTTCTGACAAAGACATCCATGCTGGGTATTAAGGAATTTTGCCTCCACTACCTTAGCTATGTCTATGATTGTATCTCCTTTACTTTCTCCATGAAAACTATCAGGGGCTGTTCGGTGTTGTGGTAGATAGCATAGCAAATATAAACCATTGCACGAATGGGTGCCTCATTACTATTAAATAAGGGAAAACTGCTAAGATGGGTAGAATGCACCTGCATGGTATAGTGGTTAAGAGTAGTGGACTCTAATCTGGAGAACCGGGTTCGATTCCCCTCTCCTCCACATGAAGCCTGCTGGGTGACCTTGGGTCAGTCACAGTTCTCTCAGAACTCTCTCAGCCCTACCTACCTCACAAAGGGGCCTGATGTGGGGAGAGGAAGGGATTGTGATTGTAAGCCTCTTTGAGACTCCTTGAGGTAGAGAAAAGTGGGGTATAAAAACCAACTATTCTTCTTCTACTACTAGCAAATAGTTACACAATGTGTCCATCATATGCACATGTATCAAACTCCATTATGACAATCTACATGTTTTCATGTTTTTTCTGACATTGAAGCTTTCCATGTAGAAAACTTGTCAAGCGAAGCAGCCTGAAACTGATGGCGATAAAAGGGCGCAGGTTGTTGTGCTGAAAAAGATTAAGGTTGTCATTTGGAACTCTGCACATGGCAGTATTTTTGGCCTCCTGTTGCTGAAACTGATTTTCTGATGCTGCTGGGCCGGCTTCCCAGACATGCTTTGCAAACATACTGAATCGTATCAGTCTTAGAGATCCAACACAGCCAGACCCCCCTATTGACTCCAGCCCTTTCAAGAGCCCCTCTGTGTGGGAAAGTATGCCATGCCAGAGGAAAGACAAACTCACTTGTCATATGTTGTCAAATTAAAGAGAATGAGGATAAGCACTTCTATAATTACCATATGGTACAATGGCTTCTTGGACCTTCTACAACTAAACATCATTTAAAAAAAAAAAAAGCTGTTGTTCCAGAGTGGGGTTTGTGTGCAAGGCCATTATCGTCAAAATTCTCTCATCTCCTGAATTGTGCTTTTTTCCCAAATTGGAACAGAAATCTAAAGAGTAATTCTTTACTAGATATGAATAAAGATCCAATATCCTGTCTTCACTGGCCAATTTCAGATGCATCCAAGAAATTATAAGGTAGAACAAACCACTACTGGCTTTCAGTTCTAAGGTTTAGCAACAGGCCTTGTAGGGAGCTAGTCATATTTTTTAATATCTGTATGCTTGTCAAATGGGAACAGCTTTAGTATGTACTGTTATTCTGCTGGGAAGACCGGTATAGATGAAATGCAAGCCAGAGTTCTAAATGTACTGCGCATTTTGGAATCATTAACACAAATTATAACTGCATCTTTTAGATGGCTTGGAAAATCAAGGTATCAAATAACCAGAATTTCCTGACCATATTACTCTCAAGAGGTTTAAACTCTATAGCTCTTCTCTACTTCTGCTAATACCTATCTGATCGGTGACCTCATTAATGTTTTGACTGTCACATCCAATTCCTGTTGGATAGCAAAACTGCTATCAAAATTCCAGTTACTTCTATGCATCAGAATTATAGACTCAGTGTTGCACGATATAATATATTTTTGTAATCAAGAACAGATTCACAATTACAAATTACATGCATATCTTGTTATTCATGATGGGTGCACCAAAGGAAGGGGAGTGCTTTTCCAGACAATATGAGCATGAATTTTGGAACCAAGGACCACAATTGATGATACACAAGAGAATCCTTCATAATTAATGCTATATACAGGTAGTTTGTTCTTTGAAAATGGTTCCAGGTAGAAAATGATTGCTGAAAGTCTGGATTACTTCATAGCAAAAACAAAGTAAATTCACTTAACAAATGTGATATCTCAAATGCCATTCAGTATATATGGCTACAACTCACTCATCAGGTTAGTTCAGAAAAGACTCTGATTTCTTGAGGTCATTCAGCTAGCAGATGCAAATAAACTTGCAGTAAAAAATGTAATAGTCGGTTCCAGGGTAATTTCACTGAGAAGTAAACCCACTAAGCTCAGTATAATTACTGAAGCCCAGAAGCCACCTGTTAGTAGTAGCCTGCAGTATAATGGGAGGGAAGTGTAAACAGTAGATGATTGTCTTGTATTTTCACTCCTGGGTAAGGGGCAAAGGTCTGGTCTTTGTAAACCCTGAAAGACCAAAATTATCTTAAGAACATGAAGTTCAGTGGATCACAGTACATTTTTCAGATGCTGAAGGGAACTGAGCAACGGCAGCATATGCAATTTTTAACTTAAAAGGAACTGTCTTGATGGAATCTTCTGAAGATCCCACTGAGGCGCTGCTTGTATTATTTCCCCTCTATTCCATGTAGAGAATGTGGACTGACAATGCACAAGCAGAGAACTCCCAGCACCATGTCAACATGTTGGCAAAGAGCCATTATATGTTCCCAGCAATGATCTGACATCTAACTTATAAATCTTTAAATAGAATTTCTAGGAAAGACGCCTCAGGCAAGGTTTTTATGAGACTCACGAAGGCAAAGAACTTTTAGATGTGTATAATGCTGCGATACTGTTATGTCCACAGGGGTTTACCTCTTTTCCTTTTTTTTTTTTTTTTTGAGATCTTGTTTAGTAAAATAATTAAGCATGTGCATAATTTCAATTAATCAGCTAAGGTTTTGCTCATGAGTACAATGGAATCACAAATCCATAGATTCCACAAACTTTTGTCAAAACTCAAGCGCACAGGTTCCTTTTTTTGCCTCAATATTTACACAAGTAGAAAAGATACTGGCTTTGTTTTGCTTCTTAAAAGATCTGAGTTAGTGGAGGATTAAATTTTTGAGGTGGTGCTGGGAGACTGCTGCTCAGCCCCTTGGGCTTCTGCAAGATTCCATCCTGTACCTTATGCTTTCCAACATCTACATGAATCGGCTGAGTGAGGTCATCCAGAGATTTGGGCTGGGTTGTCATTAATATGCAGATGACACTTAGCTCTATCTTGGACTTCTGACTGATCCCAGGAAGGTTGTAGAAACCCCAGACTGGTGCCTGGAGGCAGTTTGGGTGTAGATGTGGGCTAAACTTAATCCTGACAAGATGAAAGTATCAATGGTGGACTGGCCAGGGTGTCAGCTTGCCCGATGGGCCCCTGGTGAAGTAGGCACCCTTAAACATTAGACAATATGTTAAAAATGTTAATGACCTTTTAGTAGCTTGAAAATATAATAGAAGTTCCAATATTATTACTGTATGCAACTAAAATTTACGTTGTATTATGATTTTAATATTTTTTTAAATAAAAGCATTTTTGAGGATAATTTATATTTAAGAATATAATAAATAACTCTGAGAAAAATAATTCTGATTCGAGTTATGTGAGGCTGACGCATACTTTATATGGGCTCAGATCTTTACTATTGTGACATATAGTTGTGGGTCTCCTGGCAACCAATATTTTTAGACCCAGTCCACCACTGGAAAGTACTACTGGTAATTTGAAGGTCTGAGCTGGGACTTAAAGTGTCACCCATTCTGGATGGGGTTGCACTTCCCTTGAATGAAGAGGTCTGTAGTCTGTGGGTGCTCCTGCACCCAGCCCTAATGCTGGATAAGCACATGGCAGCTGTGGCAAGGAGTGCCTTTTCCTAGATTCTACTGGTTAAGCAGCTACAAACTTTCCTGGGCAGAAAAGATCTGGCCACTCTGGTGCATGCCCTGGTTACATCTACCTTGGATTACTGCAGTGCACTGTAATTCAATATCCTCTTGGACAATACACCTTAACATGGTGAGGGGGTTTGTGTGTGTCAGCGAAGCTGAGAACAATACTGTAAGAAGTTTATACTATTGTCAAGAGTCCTAGCAGAGTCACTTGAGAAAGAATGGTCACAGCTAAGACACCTGACTATGATGCATCCACCCCATTCAGGAAAGTTCCATTGGTGAAGGGGGTGGGGGTAGAGGTGGAGAAATCCTTGAAGGGTAGACTCTGGGCAACAGCAGCAGTGAAAGGTGACACTGGTGGAGGATCAATGATAGAAAACAGCAGCCAGTGCCACTTCAGCTAATCTTGGTTAGTACTTTGCAAAAGAAGCATAGTCAACCACTTTTGATAAGACCCTATGATGAGACAATCCAAAACAAAAACAAAAGCTATAGTGCTGGAAGACAGGACTCCCAGGCTGGACAGCACTCAGTCAGCTACTGGAGAAGAATAGAGGACAACTTTGAGTAGTGCTATTTTTAATGACACAACTGAAGAAGAAGAGTTGCTTTTTATATGCCAACTTTCTCTACCACTTAAGAAAGAATCAAAGTGGCTTACAATCACCACACTGGCTCACATGTGTGAGCTGTTGCTTTATTTTCTAGGTAATGATTGCCTTGGTCTACTTTATGCTAAATCCAGGTTATAAACATTTATGAAAATGAAATAATTTAGAAACCGATACAAACAAGACTTCATAACATGCTGAAGGGGTTCCTCTTCTCAGCCAGCAAGCTTTTTTAGCAATAAATAGACCAATTAAAAAGTTGTCAAGATCACCCTATATTGTCCTGTCTAATCATCAGTAGTAATGAGCTGTGCATTGCAACACACTGATACCTTTGCTATTACCCAGCATTAAGATAGAACATAGTCAGAACAGAAAACAGAAAACAGAAAACAGAACCTTTATTGGCATTAACATTAACAAAGCAAACATGCAAAGCAGCTAGACATGGATCCAAAAAGAATGAATACACAGTTCATCGGCAAATATTATAATAAACAATTAAATGAGGGTTCCCCTCCTTCTTTCTCCCTCCTTTAGGACCTTGGCCAGGAACTCGGCTACTTGAGTGGTAACTTCAAAGCTTTTGTCATCCAATAAATGGGCTATGTTTCCAGTAGTCATTGCAATAGTAAATTGAGGAAGGGAGCTAATTAAGCTGCATCGAAGCTGTGTGAAAAGTGGACAGTACAAGAGAATGTGTTGTATTGTGTCAGGTTCTTTGCATTGACACCTACAACATCTTGCTTCACGTGGTATTCCCTTGTATCTACCACTAACAACAGCTGAAGGGAATATATTAAATCTGGCCAACAAAAATGCTCTACGGTGAGAGGGTATAGTTAAGTTAAAAAAATACTGGGCCATAGAATTTGTTTGATAAGAAAGGCCTAAAAAACGAGGAGAGCAGATACCTTCAGCACCGGCTTTTATTATTTGGGAATCACTGTCCCATATCCTTTTTTGGATTGTCCTAAAAATATATAATTCACTGGAATTGGACAAGGAATCAAGATCAATCCCGAGTGATCTGATCCTATTTAAGATAAGCCGAGACCATCTAGAAACAGTTGAGTCAGTATGTAAAGCTGCCAATAAACTACTTGGGGGGGATCGAAAATGAGAGCGTAACCAGTATTTGATTGTAGTGATCCAAGCACCAGATTCTATCGTGTGCAGTCCCAGCTCAGCGCACAGAGAGAAATAACAAACAGAGTTTGTGACGCCAAGGATGCGTCTCAAAAAAACTGCCCTGAGACGCTCCACTTCTTTATTAAAACCCTGGATCCAAACTGGGATTCCATACAAAAGTTGCGGGATCACAGTGGCTTGGAAAATCTGTAAGGCGGCCGGAACAAAATGGTTACCCTTCTTATAGTAAAAACGAGTTATTGCAGCCATCTTATTTTTTGCCAAGGTTAGGGACTGATTACGGTGTGCAATCCATTTTAAATTATAATGAAAAGAGACCCCCAAATATTTAAACGTTTTCACTTGTTCGATTTCTCTTCCCTCAATTTTCCAAACTGATTGCTTCCAAGTCTTAGAAAAGATCAGGATCTTGGTCTTATCAAAATTAATAGATAGAGAATTCCGTTTACAGAATAGGTTAAAAGAAGCTAATAAACGTTTAAGACCCATCTTTGAAAGGGATAGGACTGCTGCGTCATCCGCATATAACAGAATAGGGACTTTCTCAGAGCTTAGCTTAGGTGCATGACCATCAGTATTAGCTAAAAAAGCAGGGAGATCTGAAATAAATAAATTAAATAAGGATGGTGCCAGTACACAGCCTTGCTTTACGCCCTTTGTCACCGGGATTTTTTGGGTTAAAAGGCTCCCCTCATCGAATCTAACTTGACAGGTATTGGATGTATGGAGGTTACGTAATAAAAACAAAAGGCGTTGGACTAGGCCCATATGGCATAGTTTCTCCCATAAAATCTGTCTATTGACTGTGTCAAACGCTCTTTGAAGGTCGATAAAAGCAACATATAACTTTCCTTTAGGGAACTTAAGATATTTTTCTGCCAAAAATGCAAGAACTGTGCAATGATCTGTTGTAGAATGGTTAGGTAAAAATCCAATTTGCTCTTTCCCTGGGAAATTATGAAGGGCCATCCATTCAGATAATTTCTTGAGGAGATGCTTGGCATAGAGCTTTCCTATAATAGACAAAAGACTAATTGGTCTGTAATTTTCTGGTTTGCTGGGATCACCTTTCTTAAACAATGGTATTATGATAGAATTCAGCCACGAATCTGGGAGGATACCAAATTTGTCTATAAGCGTGAAGAGGTGTGCGAGTGGCGGGGCCCACCAATCGGAATTACTCCTTAGGAGCTCTGCAAAAATACCATCGGGTCCCGGGGCTTTGCCCAATTTTAAGCTAATAATATGTTCTCTTATCTTGTCACAAGTGACAGGAGGCCATTCTGGAACATCAGGGGCTATAAAAGATTCTCTGATAGAAACCCCTGGGGACTTCACATTAAAAACATTAGAATAGTGCAAAAACCATGCCTGAGCATGAATTAAACTTGCAGAGTTGTCGCCAACTGAATAATTAAGTCCTGAAATTAGTGACCAGAAAGCTTTGCTATTTTTACTATTAAATGCTTGGAATAACTGCGACCATTTCTCCATAGCAAAAGCATGTTTTTTTCCGGCTAGCAAAATTTGGTACCCCTTTCTCTTTTCGCAGTACACTGAAGGGACCCAAGGTAACAGGCCTGAACGCATCAACTTAAACAGATGGCGAAGCTCTTTCTTTGCAGCAAGGCATTCAACATCAAACCAGGTGCTATTTAGGCATTTAGAGGACCTATGACTAATTGGTTGAGCAAAGTCGCCAAGTCTGTCAACAATATTGTTATATATTGACAATGCCACCTTTGGGGTTTCAGCATTTAGTAGTTCATTAAATAACTGCTGCCCAGTATCACTATGTATCCATTGCTGAATTTGGGTCGCAGTAGATGGAGACCATTTAATCCTCTTATACTTGCTGACAGTGTGATCCTGATCCTGGTTCGACAAAAAGGGCTTGGCTGGTTCACAACTAGTCTTAAGAGTCAGGAGCAAGGGTAGATGATCACTTTCTGATCGATTGCCAACTACATAATTGACAATGTGATCACTTAGGTCAGCTGAATGGACTGCAAAATCAACAACACTACAACCGCGCGGGGAGATATAAGTGTACTGGCCAAAGGGATCATATTGTAAAGAACCATTCAGTATACATAGATTAAAATTCACACAAAGTTCCACCAAATGATGACCACTCTGATTTATAACAGAGTCTTTTGACGACCTAGGGGCTAAAAATGGGAATGGTATGAAATCTTCAGTATCCCATTTCATAAAATTAATCAACTGCATATTATTATGGCCCAACCTGGCGTTAAAATCCCCAGCAAGTAAAAGGGCAGCTTCAGGTCTTGAATCTAAAAGTTTGTTCAGATAGGCATTTATTGTGTTCCAAACTGATGAGGATGCAGTACTGTCAATAAAAGGGGGAATATAAATATTAACTAATATAATTGACAGTTCCTTGGTGGGTAAGAGAAATGCCTGAGCGAAAGGGGGACAAGTATCTAGTTGCCTAACTTTAAATTTACAGGAGTTATTAACCAAACAACACAGGCCTGCTTTAGGGCGGCCCTTGATGTTAGTTTTATGAGCTGGGAGGGCATATGAAGTAAAGCCATAATAAGAAATATTAGTAAGAGACCAGGTCTCCTGTAAAAAAATAATATCAAAACCCTTCAAAAATTTTAGCAAGTCAGGATCCCTGCTTTTGCTTCCCCAGCCAGCAATGTTCCAAGATATAAAGTGACAAACTTGACCCTGAATTCTACACCTTTTTTTAGTATTAAAATTTAGTCAGTCTAGTTCAGATATTGTAATTAGGGCCCTGTCGTGTTCTGAACAAACACAGCCATTATTGGGGCATTGCAGATTATTTATCTCAGCATCACTATTCGGTGATAGGGCTGGGTGCATCTCTATCGTTCCCACATTATGGCCTCTTGAGGACTGCACTGATCCCGCTCTTGAAAGGGAGTCCCACTTCGTGTTCATTGTTTCTTGTGGCCGTGAGGTAAATGACCGTTTTTGTGATCTTTGTTTTGCTAATTCCTCCTTCAGGCAGTCCAGTCTATCCATAATCCATTGTTGATCTTGATTGGATAGGTCAACAAAAGTCTCCTGAATACACTCTTCCATGTTATCAACTTCCGACAATAATTCAGGAGGGGTAGATACTAATTGAAGGTTTTGTGAGGTTGTGCTGTCCTCGGCCTCCTTCTGAAATCCAGCATCGGGCATAGCCTTCAGTTTGGTAGTATTTTCAGCCATGTAATGCTGGTTATGCATGGTCAGCCCGCTTTCCAAAATTGGCTGCGTATCCCAAGATATTAAATCATTTTGGGGGTTGTCGGTTCCCATCCTTTGGGGGGTGTCAGCTCCTATCCATTCCTCCTCCATGGAATCAAGAATGGTATTGGTCGGTGCCGGAAGCTTAACAATCAGAGGGTTAGTAATTGTATTCGTAAAGACCCTCACAGGAAAAACTCCTCTGCTCCTAAATCTTTTTTTCCATCTATGAATCAGGGAAGGTATTCTAGTTGAAGCAAAGGTGAGAAGGACCCTTTGCACCTGATTAGGAGGATTGAGTTGTTGTATCTGGAGAAGGTCCACTTTAACATGGTCAAACCTGAGTAATGCAGACAGGTGTGATTTCACCCTATAGAGGCCGTGCCAATCAGGTGCCTGGCCAAAAGGACTGCAGATAGTTAGACATACTTTTTCAGGGTTGAGTATTAGCTGGTTACTACTTTCAGTCAGGCTCTTTTCAGGCATCCGAAAATTGCTGCGATGATTCCTATCAGTACATGTTTGTTTGGGCTGTAAATCAGTAGCCCGGAGTCCGGTGTTACTTAAAGTCTTTTTGCATAAATCATATAGTCCGGCTACCTCCATCCTCAACTGCTTAATTTGTTTGGAAATATCATGGATATGACCAAATATACAGTCTACTGTTCTAGCAGTCAGAGCCAAATGACTCTCAGTGGGTGAAAGCCCATCCGAATTATTCACTACTCCAGGGGAGGGACTTTGCAACTCAGGAGGCTCAGGAGACTGTGCCCTTAAAGCTAGGATGTCATCATCGGGGGAAATTTCTTCTCCTCCTTCTTCCCTTGGAGACTCCAGAGGGGCAAAACGATTTGTTGTTTCAACATTATACGCATAGCATCTATTCCCCCTCTCAGGGGAGAGGAAGAAATCATCAAGTTTGGATTGTTTTGAAGCTGGAACACTCGGGACGCCATCTGGATCTCTTGGGCGTTTACCAGGTGCCATAAATCCTCCTCTAATCAGTAGTGGGAGGAACCGTATAATAATAAAACTTATCCAAGTCTTCTGTGGCTGATAGCACACAGCCTTTAAAATTTGGTGATAATAAAAAAGTTCAGCAGCTTCAGCAATTAAGAAAAAAGACAGAAGTTCTCTTAGCTAAGCCTTAGAGCCTCACCAAGTCTGCAACAACACAGAAAAAAAAACACTAAAAATTAAAAGGAGCTATCTCGCTTCACAGCGGCAGATAGCCCTTTCGGCTTATGAAAAAAGAGAACTAATGAACCAGATAAAACCTTTAAAAAGATAAAAACCTCAGAGCTCCAGGGCTGTGACCGCTGCAGCTGCCACCATCTTGGAGATCCGCGCAAGTTTCTAACTTCACAAGGGCAAGTCCAAGGGTTCAAGCAGAGGTCCAGACAGAGCAAACCATTCACAGCCAGCTCAGCAAGGTCAAGCTTAAACAGACACATTGTTTCCACCATAGAACATAGTCATGGACTTGAGCGCCTTCTTCCTTAAAAGATGAAAGGTGGATCAAAATCTTCTGGCGGTAATTAATAGGGTATTGATTATGAAGCATTCTCATTTAAGTTAGCTAGGACTTCCAGCATATACCACCAAAAACAAATGGATAAGTGCCATTTTAACCTTCTCTAGAGAGTTTTAAAAATGATCTCGCCACCTACTTTTTATGCTTAAAAAAACACAACAAATAAAACTAGGGCACAAGATAGTATATAATGCATCATTGTAGCAACATTCATTACACGAAGCACAGGTCACAAAGAAAGGTAATGGATGAAAGGAAGCAAAAACCATTATACAATTAGACTATTTTTCATTGGATACAAAGGCAGTAATTGAAATGGCTTTGCTACATGTAATTTACAAGACATTCATCTTCTGATTTTCTCAGGTGTTTTGAATTTACCTTGGCTCTGAAATAAACAACGGAATATGCTTGTTGCGGGTCTTCATGTCCTCTCACTTCTCAAGTGAGATGCTCTCCTCTGTAATGCATATGAAATGAATGGTTAAAAACTGAATTATAAGAAAAGAATTGGGAAGAATATAAATCATATTCATGATTACTTTCCATAGGAACCACTATATAATCTAATCTTTAACAGTTTAAAAAACATTGCACAAAAGCTGTAAGCTATCACATAAACAGACAGTTGTGTATTTGGAACATGTAGTTGGATATTAATAACAATATTCAGATACTCTTAGAGCCCATTACTGAAGGGGGGTGAAGCTCCTTAGGAGCCGGTATGACCCCACGCTGGCATAGGTGCCACCTTATGGCACCCACGCTGGCATGAAGGCAAACATGCCAGTGTCCAGGAGCTGCTGCCCCCCCCCCCCGGCTCCATCTGGACCACTGGCTCTATCTGGGGCAAGAAGGTACTTAGGGGTGATTGTGTCAACAGCCCAGGCCATTTCCATATTCCAGATAGCAGTCAGGGCCTCGACAGAATTGTCAGCAGTAGGGTTGTGCACATCGATATACCAGAACTAAAAACAAACCCGAAATTAGCTGTTTGGGCAATATTCAGGTTTTGGGTCGACCAAATACCAAAACCTGGGAATTTGCCAAAGCCAAATAGGTGATTCCCAAAAAAGCCAAATAGATATTTGGCTTTTTCGGGTTTCAGCCATTCGCCTTTGCTCAGATGCACAGCTCTGTGCTTTCTCCCATTTTTCTATCTTTGACTGGTTTTGTTAGGGCTCCTAGTTGGGGCCCTTTTGAGGTAGGGTTTGTGTAATTGTATCCAGCTTGGTCAGACCAAACTAGTCTGGAAGGGTCATTTTAAAAGATTGGGCTCATCCAGTTCCGTCCAGAGGGATATACCCTCCAACTGAAAAACGGCCGCTTCTGCAGCTACTTATTGGGCTTTTGAAGAAGACTCATCACCCGCACAGATGAGCAATCTCCTTCACAAGAGCTGCCTTGGTCATTACTTCATCTGGCTCCAATATCACCCCCACCCCCGAAAACCTGCTCTTAAACTAAAGGTCGCCCCGAGTAGAGGCTTCGGTTCCCCGCACCATGACCATCTCTTGAAATCAGTTTTTAATGACTATAATAAAGGACTGTTCACAGGATGTCATTTGCCACCAATGAAATGTTTTCTGTGCCTTATTTGTCTTGCATTTAAGCCGTTTTCCTCAGTTTGGAAGCTAATTTGCATGGACATCATGCTATGCGCCTAGATACAAAGGGAGCCCCCAGATTTGAGGTGCCAGCTTGCTAATTGGCTCTTTCTGCCAGTTCTCGGCAATGCTGAACTTGAACCTGAAACTCAATGGACAGCTTGGCTTTCAAATGCCTGGATGAAGGGGGTGACCCCTTTTCAGGCCCATACAATTGGACCCCCTGTCCCAATGCTCACCAAACTTTGGTGACCATCTAAGAAGAGTTCCTTGCAGCTATGCTGCAAATTTGGTGACTCTGCCTGAAAAAATGCCCCCACAGGAGCTTTGAAAAAAAACACCATAGACTATAATGGACCTGAATTTTTTTTTTTTTTTTGTAAACCCGGAAATAATGCTGAAATGTCCCTTTACCGGTATGGGTATCCAGCTTATTCTGGGTTTGCCGGAAAAAAATTGTGCCCTGTAAACCTGAACCCGAAATTTACTATTTTTTTTCCCCATGATCCTAGTCAGCAGCAAAGGTGGGGAAATCCTCAAGTACCAATAGGAAACCATCAGGATTCATCGGGTACCCGGGGCAAATCATCTTCATGGGTCCACCACTAGTGTGGAGGGAAGAGGAAGCAGTAAGTCTAAACTCTATCAGGTAATGATTTGTTCATGACAAGGGAGTAGATGTTAATGCCCAAATCTCCAGTTCACCCTCCCCATCAATCCCTATCCCTTCTTGATTACTATTTTCATCAGCTATTTATTTATTTATGTCATTTATAGTCTGCCTTTCCCACAGAGACTAAAGGGGGATTACAGAAGTGGGACACTCAATAGATAATACAATAGATTTGGATTGCGGAAATCTGAAAACAGAGCTGAAACCATGGATAAGAATTAACATGACTTGTTAAATGGTGCAGAAATTACATGGTAGGATCATAGCAACAGATAGTAGTATAGAGCACAGTTCCTATTCCTTTAACAAAGGATCTTTCTGAAACATTATATTACAGTATAGTCATATTTACTGGGTAAAAAATCCCCCTTGAATAATTCAGTTTTGCATCGTTTTCAGAAAGCCATGGGGATGGGGATGTTCCTGACCTCCTCATGCAGGCCATTCCATCAGGTGGGGGGCACAACAGAAAAAAGCATGTGTATGGGTAGTTATTCCAATTCAAAGGTGTCCTACCTTATGACCACGCAGGAGCCAACAATTATTGACTTGGTGGCAAGGTTTTTTTTGTTTGTAATTAGAGAACGTGATTGCTACTCTGCACCATATAATGGTTAACTCAGGATTAAATAACCAAGTAACCAATCTAGTGGGATTTGTATGTTCTTATAAAAATGATTTTACAGTATACCTGCATACTTTATATCATGATTTTACTGTAAACTCCACTATACGTTTTCCCTTTTAATGCCAATAAAGGCTTTTGTATTCGATTCGATATTCGGGTAATTGTTGATTTAGCTCATTTGCAGAGTGGCACCAGCAGAAGACCCTGCTCTGTTGAGCAAAGCTGTTATAGCAGAGCATAGGGGGAGAGGTGGTCCTGCAGGTATGAGAGTCCAAAGCCATGAAGGGCCCATTGAATTGAGCCTAGTAGCTGATTGGCAGCCAGTGGAGTGACCCTAACTGAATTGCCCTATCCATTCTACCAGTTTTAAGAAAGTGACCAAGTAAACTGATATATCTTCTTCCTGTTGCTCTGAAATCACCTTGGTTACCTATACTGGTTAAAAAAAACGTAAGTATGCAGCTGTCAATCAAATAGATGTAAGCGTTAGCATGTTAGCAGTACAAACAAATGGGGTTTGTTCTGAAAAGGGATTAGGTTTGGAACTCAGCTACACATGTTCCTCCCTGAGAATAAAGTTGGTTGCTTCATTCTATGTGAACAAGCTACTTGATGAATTCTCTGCCAACTTGCCAATTGTGCAGAAGCAGACTACGGCTTTTTAACAAATTTGTTCATTAATCATAATAGTTTGAATATCTGATTAGCTTATGAAAAATAATGACCTGCAGCAGAACATTTTATTGTGTCAGCTCTTCGGCATGACTGAAATTGTATGAACAACTCAGGTATAATTTTAAAGGCAAAAACAAAACAAAAAAAGTCTGCATTTCTTTTTTTTTAAATCAATATTTATTACAGTATAATGGATTACAGAGGTTTTCAGAAAAAGTAACTGAAAAGGGGTACTTCTTTGCTTCTTGTGATTTACAACACTTGTTTGTGAAAGATGTGGTAAAATGGAAATAACCATTTCATCACCACATCTTGTTTTGAGAAATGTGATACCTGGAGAAGTGATCGAGGCAAATACAGTAGGGCAACATTCAAACAATATTGGTACAGGCATCATACCATGCTGAGGTACCTCCCCTCCCCATATTTTGACCTCTCCAAACTCTACCCCCATGTCTCCAGGAATTTCCCAACCTGGAGTTGGCAACCCTATTCAACCCTTCCTAATCAGCTAATACTATTTCCCCAAATTGAACATTATGAGTATATGTGTTGCTTTTGCATCTGTGCAACTGGCATTTATATTAGTGCATACTCAGAAGTTAGTGTATCAAATAGCTGAAGACTATTCCAGCGCTGATTTAGAAACCTCAGTGAACACAGTTAACTTTGGCAGGCAAATAGATCAAGGCTGGGGATACTAGAGAGATGAATCATGCTGTTCCTCACTCTCCCAACCTTACCCAGTAAAACTAAGACAAAGCAAAAGAAAGGATATATTTTTCATGTTAGGTGGGTTGGGCAGACGATGGATAGGAAAAGGTCAGGGACAGCCATGGGAAAGCAGTTCAAGGATACACATAGTCCAAGCACTAGATATGCAATTTAGAATCATTTTGAACATTTAGTAAGAAGCAATCCCCCCCCCCCACTCAAAAAGTTCCAGGGTGCTGCTCACATACGGAGGTAAAGCTGCAATTTGAGCCAACTAGTGATCTCAGGTGACTTCAACAAATAAAGGCAGCGCCTTCAGTTCTCCTGTCTTCTAACAGCCACTCATCCTTCCGGAGGTTTCGAATGAGTAGTAAAAGTAGCAAATGTAATGTATTCTTCCATTTTGTAGGTCACTTTGAAAGTAGTTTGCAGAAATAAAGATACCAAATAAATAGATATACATGCGTGGCTCAGAAGACTAATATTATTTTCGTCTGCAAATATAATCAGCATAATCCACTTTAGTTTTAATGTAAAGAGTGAAAATAGGTGAAACATATGGTAGTTGTTCTTATGAAAAAAAAACCACTCTGAGGGATAAATTATGGTTCCTTCTGGAACTTCCTCACACCATTCAGATTCTACTGACAGACCATGGTGGGGGGGATCACATGTAATCACATGACATGCCCAGATGTGTGGGTTATCAGGGCAACCACTGGAAATATATGTATGTCTCACTGGTCAGTTGGTTCCAAAAGATTGGGACTACTCTGCTACGAATTTTCATCAGCCACTTTAACAAAGCCTTGAGCAAACTCATGCCTGCTGATCCAAGTACAGGGCTATGTTCGTATAGTCCTGACATGGAAAACCTTTCTATTTTACCAGAACCTCCTGTCCCTTATTCTTGAAAAAATAGCCTCAAAAGGAGGGCAACAGACTCAACTGCAGAAGCACCAGAGAAGAAATATATGCACAATGACATTAAAAATGGTGGAAGCACGGATGCTTCTATTTCTGAGCCCGAGTTATACAAACAGCATCTTTTCCCATAAAGTTGTTTTTTTTACCCTCCACTGTTTCATTTTCATAAGAAAAAAATGTAATCAACATGACAAGGCCACACAAAGAGAGCCCTTCCAACTTGATAAATCTTCATTAATTTAGATCTAATCTGAAGATACAGCAATTGCTTTGTTAGAAATTAATTTTGTCTCTAGTATTTCTGAACATAAGGGACACCAGCCTTCCTACTGTTACTATAGTAATCATATTTTCCCCTTTCTTTTCTCATAAATATTCTCCCCTATAAGTCTGGCATTAACACAAGCTGCCGAAATCCTGTGGGAGACAAGGGGGGGTTGTTTTTCATGCTGTGCTCTGCTGCTGGAGTGAGATGCGTGAGGTTGAACTGCTTCAATTATCAGATATTGGGATACACTATATTCCCATCCTGATGCAATGGGGATTTAATATGTTCAGCACCCTAGCGTTAATGGGAACAGTATGTGTAAATCTACTGTGGACAGAAGAGAGATTCTTTTATGCAATGCTAGCACGGTGAGTCAACCCAAGCCATCCAGGGTACAATCCAATCCAAACAACACAGCAGGCAGAAAGCCACAGAAAATGCAGGCTGCAAAATATTTTAATGTGGTGGTTCCAACTTTGCTCTGATTTTGGTGTAAGTAATTTGGAAGGATTCATTTTAGAAAAGTGACTAATATGTAAATAACAGAAGCAGTGGCATATAAACAATCCAGATGTGTTGGGTTTCAAGCTGGTTTATGCCATTGCTTTGAGCCTTTCTTCCAGCATAGCAGCATTTAAAGATACAAAGGAGTTATGTTTACCTTTGAAAATGATGAGATATAGTGAAGGGATCTGCAATGCTTACAACCTGGTAAGAAGCAGTTGTATTCGTACAACTGCCCAATCTGCAAGAATTACGGCAAGTCCTACCGGTTACCTTTCCTTTTCAAGGGGAGAAAAACTGTTTTGTTACAGCCTGTCCCACAAGAAGCCATCAGTCTTGGCCCTGGTTCTGAAGAAAGCCAAGCGCATGGTTGCACTGATTTACGATGATCTCCTCTCTGTCATGCATCATTGCTCTACAAGTGCATTTGTGCCTCACCATCACACAAATTGTTGGGGCATCTACGATTATTCACACTGCTGGATATGATGTTCTGTCACTCTTTGGAGCTCCATATCCAATCTTATGGATTGCATGGCAAACACAGCGATCCCTGGATCAGGCCATTGCTTTATTTGATTTTTTTTGTATGGATCCCCCCCCCCCCCCACAGCAATATCGCTCTCAAATCTGTACAATCTTTACGTGGGTTACATGTCTCAAATGACTGAGCTGAACTTTCCAGAAGAATTTTGCCAGTGACCATCGGAAGAACAACAGAACAAGGGTTCTAAGAAAGCTGTGTGCTGGGAAGGCCCCAGTTCAAATATCACTTCGGCCATGAACTCCCTCAGTGGGTTTAGGCAAGACTCTGTAACCTCAGCCTTAGCAATTTGGAGACTCTAACAATGCTTACCTTACAAGATTACCTTACAGTGCTGTTTGATTCTGTAGGGACTGTGTCCGCGATTGGGTGATAGGAGGGGGGTAGTTAACCCAATACCTTGTTGCTTTATTGCTGGAGCCAATTGTTTTTAGTGGGCTTTGCTGTGATTAAATCTGATTAGTTTTAGCTTTAAGTAGTTTAAATGTATTCCAAGATTGGTCAGTATTATTTTATCCCTGTGGGCTTTACTGGCTGCTTTTCTGATGTTTGGGTGAGGCATATTGTTTTATGTTGCTGTCACTCCTGCTGTTATACTATTTTTGTGTGTATATTTGGTGTTTTTAAATCGTGTAAACTATCCCAAATACTTTGGTGTAAAAGTGGAATAGAAATGTAGTAGATAAGTGAGCAGGTAAATGTTACTGAGAGAATATGTAATGTGCTTAGGACACATACACACACACTCACACGTGTGTGTGCGTATGTATGTGTCCTAAGCACATTACATATGTGCTTAGGACACGTGTGTGTGTACTTAAATGTGTTTGTCAGACATCTTACTAGGGTTGATACCTATCTAAAATCAAATACGCTTTAATAATTCAATTTAACTTAAAATAGCAAGTGTTCAAATCCTCCTAGTGATACACAGGCTAGTAAACTGAATTCCTAAGCCCTGTGTCTGAAGGGAATTGCTTAGACAAGGCAGCGTTCATGCCCCAGCCTTTCTGCCCTCGAAAGCTTTTGAATGTGAGGGAAAGAGGCTTCTGTGCAGACTTTGTTCAGAGGAGGTCTTTGAAATTCTCATTGATGTGGTATTTTAGGCTTATTAAGAAGGTGAATGTAAGTGCCACATCCTGTTGAAGTCTAATTCTTGGGCACTTTTAAAATAAGAAATAACCTTGTAGTTCTGCTTTTTCTGGAGCAGTGTAGTCATTTCCCCCCTCTTATTTTCAAAACATAAAAGAGGGATTCAGGTTGTAGAAGGGACTAAAACACCTTTATATCTGTAATGTAAAAAAAATTTATTGCATGCCACACAGAATTTTTTAATATGCCATAACAGGCCATTGCTTTGGAGATATTGACTGTTCATTTGCAGCACGAAGTTCAAATGTATCTTTTAAAAAATTAAAATCTAGTTTGGGATGAACGCATCATCCAGTTCTATTTTGCAGGGAATTATCTGAGCCATCAGATGGTCCATCAGTCCAGCATCCTGTTTCACACAGTGGCCAATAAGTTGCCTTGGAGGAGCAACAAACAGGATATACAAACCTAGGCCTTCTCCTGATGTACTTCCTAGCACCGGCATTCAGACGATTAAAATCTTAGAGAACAGTTAAGATGTGTACCAGGGTTTAATAAAACCTTAAAATGCATGTTGGTAACATACGGGACTTACATGGAAGGAGGATTTATGTACACTTCCCTATCTCAATTCATTCTCCATCAATGAAAGGCTTATGGAGCATAAGCACCTGAGGTGGGGGAAAGGGAACCTGAATTACTGACTCTGAACTGAAAAATAACAGGAGGTCAAAGGGCTAGGAAGTGTAGCCACTATAACATTTGAAAAGATCACTTCTTTATTTCCAGTGACATTGTACTGTAACCATAGAATTTCAAGTATAGAGGGGACACGGTCTGACAAGCGTTCTGTAGCTGGATTTAACAGCTCTAAATGTAATCAGCAGACCAACCTTCATCATCTTTTGGGACACCATGTTCAGATCTCATACTCTACCTTACCTCTGAAAAAAGACAACAAAGAAGAAGGCAGCATATGCCACACAAAACCATCCTCCTCCCACTCTTAGCATTCTTTGAAAACTCAGTGATGATGCTAATAATAATTCAGTGCACTTAAGATTGCCTACCTCCAGATACTGGCTGGAGATCTCCTGCTATTACAACTGATCTTCAGCTGATAGAGATCAGTTCCCCTGGAAAAAATGGCTGCTTTGGCAATTGGACTCTATGGCATTGAAACCTCCCCAAACCCTGCCCTCCTCAGGCTCCGCCCCCAAAATCTCCATGTATTTCCCGACCCTGAGCAGGCAGCCCTAAGTGCACTGGTTCTTCTGATGGCTACAGCGGTGCTTTTCAAATTTCTAGCTGCTTAACTAGGATTTCCCGGTCCCTCTTTGCCACCGGCGGGAGGTTTTTGGGGTGGCGCCTGAGGAGGGCATGGTTTAGGGAGGGGAGGGATTTCAATGCCATAGAGTCCAATTGCCAAGGCGGCAATTTTCTCCGGGTGACCTGATCTCTATCTGCTGGAGATCAGTTGTAATAGCACGAGATCTCCGCCTAGGCAGAAGCATTGTGATTTAAAGGTACAGAGAGCCATAATAATACACACATTGATTACAGTATATTACAGATAGCATGCTAAGTCCAGTGATGTATGGAGTCCCTTGGGATATACAGAGTCAAATAAATGGATGTATTTAGATTCTTGGCGTCTTCTGCCTAGGCGGATCATGTGACCTAGCTCTTAAAAATGAGATTGTAACATGGCTGCTTTGCCAACGTGAAAGCCAGTTACTAACAGCTCGCGTGTAAGTACTTTACAAATTCACATTATATTATATTATTTTGGTAGTTTACAACCTGTTAATTTTGGTTCCTCTGTAAGCCGCTTTTGCACTGTATAAGTTTATGATTTGTCTCATGTAGTGGTCGCTGAGGAAGGCTTTTTATAAGCCGAAACAGAAAGACTACCGGACTTCTGTATAAATGGAAACGTAATCAACCATACCTCTTGAACCTCCTCAACCTACGGGACTTAAAGTCAAAAGCACTTTGAACCTTGACTCAATGGATTTTTTGTTACTGTTTGCTTAAAATAGCTTATTTGTTAAGTGAATTAGATGTTGCTAATAGTGTATATGAGAATTGAATAACACTATTTCAATTATTTAAGTTTTGCAATTGTTGCTGTGTTTCATAGTTGCTAGTACCTGAAGGTTGGCAACCCTATGCTTAACCCTGTCTCTTCCTGTTATTTCTCTTCCTCACACCACAATGTGACAATGGTAGTAAGTCTAGCGTGAGGAAGGTGTCTTGAAATTGACCCCTATATACAAGTGGTAAGCTGCTGGACTGCAGTCCAAGCTCTGTTCACGACCTGAGTTCGATCCTGACGGAAGTCGGTTTCAGGTAGCCGGCTCAAGGTTGACTCAGCCTTCCATCCTTCCGAGGTCTGTAAAATGAGGACCCAGCTTGCTGGGGGTAAATGGAAGATGACTGGGGAAGGCACTGGCAAACCACCCCGCAAACAAAGTCTGCCTTGGAAACGTTAGGATGTGACGTCACTCCATGGGTCAGGAATGACCCGGTGCTTGCACAGGGGATCTTTACCTTTTTTATGCTATGTGAAATAACCATTAATGGTCATTTTATCAAAGAATGCGATGAATCAAAAATTCCAAGTATAAATATATTCTTGTTCATATTTTTTAATGTGTCTTTCGATTACGAAACCCCTACGTTTCTGTTTTCCCTGGGCTGGACCTATTGAAAGGGTTCACAGAAGGAGTTGGTGGCAGGAATCTTCCCCTGCCTTCCCCTTCCCCAAGCTGCATTTTGCTTGTCCCAAATTTACTCTCTTCCATCAGAGGAAGTGGAGGGAAAGCCATTTTACCTGATTCCCTATCATAACTGCAGCCCTCCCCCGTCCTGTGCCACATTTAGCTTGTAACACTCTTCCAGCCCTCAGAGAAGAGTTTGGGGACAAATGGATGGCTACCTGGGGAAAGGGAAGGTGGGAAACATTTGCTCCACCTACTCCAGTAGTCCCACTGGATCTACTGCCCGTGTCTGTCTGCTTCCTGTCTAAGCAGCATCCCCCCTTCTTTTTCACTGTGTTTTGCTCTCTTTTCTGAAGTAAACATCTATTCAGACTGTCTTCCTATGTTCAAATTATCTATGGCCACCATCATTCGTGCTGCCCTTTCCCTAGCCCCATCTAATTAGCAATATTCTGTTTGAGGTTGGTTGGCCATTATGGCACATTGTATTTTAAATGAGAACAAACCGTTGATTCATATAATGAGATTTTTCCTCCTTCCACATTTATTTTCCACATTCTTCTCTAGCCATTTCCTTGGGCACCCTAACATTTGATTGCTCTCTTGACATCCGCTCATCATTAAACAGAGACCTTCCCTCACCATCCACCGCTATGGAACATCAAGTCGCCTTCATAAAATTATATTTACCATTTATAGCCCTTGAAGATGGATGTACTGCTCTGCCTTCCCACTCAAAAACATGCATTAATTAATTAATTCCATGTATTCAGACTATTTTTCATCGATGATTGTGCTGCTCATTCAACTAGCTTAATTATATTACTGTGGAGCTTATCACAATCTCCTTTAGAAATTGGTTAATCTAAATACCACAGGGGTATGAGCAAATGTTGCAGGTTTCTGGGTCACTCCTGCTTTGAGTTAGGAAAATTTCAGTAATGGTACTCTATAGAACTGAGACTAACACAGGCAAGAATCCAACTTAGAACCTGAAGTGAGTAGCAGCAGTGGAAGTTTCTTTATACACAGCTGGCATGCCCATAAATAATTCACTGGAGTCTTGGCCAAAAAAACAAAAAAAAAACATACTAAGAATATTTATCAAAGTAACAAAGGGTCATAGTAAGAAAATGCATGCAGGACTGTGTTTGTGTTACAGAGCCACCACTCATAAAACCACCACTCTTAAAAAGTAAACGGGATCGTTAAAACAAATAAGAATGTCGTCAGGTTTCTAAGGGAATTGCTCTGTTTGGCCATGCAAAAAAAGATTTCATTTCAAAAGGACAAACAGACAGGACTATATTCAGTAGGTAGTACAGTAGAAGCTGTGTTATCCAGCGCTGTTGCATTTAGCAACACATCCAAGGTTAGGGTTGCCAACCTTCAGCTACTAGCTGGAGATCTCCTGCTATTACAACTGATCTCCAGCTGACAGAGATCAGTTCACCTGTAGAAAATGGCCACTTTGGCAATTGGACTCTATTGGCATTGAAGTCCCTCCCCTCCCCAAACTTCGCCCTCCTCAGGCTTTGCCCCCAAAACCTCCCACCAATGGTGAAGAGGGACATGACAACCCTATCCAAGGTGGAAAACCTGTCCAGTCACTGCATGTAGCAGGGAGGAAGACTTACTTCCTAAGCATCTCCTCAGTGCCAATTAATGTTCTCGCTCGACACTGAAACTTCCAGTGTGGGCAAGTGATGAGCTGGGCTTTTTGCATGTGCTGCTGCTTGTGGTGAAGATGGCAGCTAATCCTGCCCTTGCAGAATGTGGCAGGACTGGCCGGGCAGCAGGCAAGCTGGTCCAAGGTGAGCTGCAAGAACAGTTTGCTGTGCAAGACAGACCCTGCCCCACAGTGCCTTAACTCTCAAGGAGAGGGGCTCACAAATACTCCCTCACTTGGTGCTGGAGCTCCTGGTGAGTGTGTGTGTGGGGGAGCTTCTGCAGGCACTACAATTTGCATCAAGGGCTGCTGCAACTCTGGCACCCTTCAGGACACAGAGGAGCATGGTGGAACCAGTGAGGCACCAGCCTAGCCAGCCCAAGATGAGCTGCAAGCTCTGCTTGCTGGACAAGGAAGTCATAAAGGTGGAGTATCCCATATCTGGACAGCTTGGGATCAGACGTGGTCCGTAGTTTGGATCTTTTTGGATTTTGGATCTGAAGTTCAACTGCGGCTGGGAGGGAAGCTAAACCGAAGGCTGGGCATGCTCACTATGCATCCTGGCTTTAGTTCAGCATCCCCACCACAGTCAAATTTCGATGGTGGCAAAGATGCTAAACTGAAAGCTGGGTGAGCTCACCTTTAGTTTAGCTTCCTTCCCTACTGCAGTCAAAATTTGGTGGCGGTGGGGACCCTAAACTGAAAGTTGGGCATGCTGCGAGTATGCCCACCCTTCAGTTTAGCATCTCTCCCCAATGCCGAAGTTCAATCTGACTCACAGCCATGCTGCCGGCCTCTCCAGACTTCAGAAAGGCCAGATGGTGTGGCTGTTGGAGGGGAGGGACTTAGGTTGCATGAAGAGCCACCTAAGTTGAAGGAAGCCTGGAGGATGGCTGCTTGAAGGACAGTTGGACCCACCCCACTTTCAGAAATGAAAACTAACCCTGCATTTTTTCTGAACACTTCCTTGCGTTTTCCAGGCCCTTTTAGCTCCTCTGTGCTTCTCTGTCTTTCTAAGAAGCAAATGCCTGCTGGTCTCTCTTGGAAACAAGTTTGTCTTTCACAAAGACTACAGACAGGAGGGAGGGCCATCTTATTGCCCTTGAAGGTCAGTTGTTTGTTAGAAAGAACAAAGACCCCAAAGACACACCCAGTGAGAACATACAGTTTCTGAAGACCAGATAAGGCCCCAAAGAGGGTCCAGTCCATGCTATCACATCAGGGACACTTCCAACATGTACAGAACATTTAATTTCTCATGTTCACTCTGAGGCATGATAGCCCTATGAGACAGTTGTTTGGAACAGGGGATAAGTAGGGACCCCAAAACGAGCAAAGGGGGTGACCTTGCTTGAGCAGTCCATCTCACCCACAGTAGCTAAGAGTCAGGTAAATATCCTGTCTCTATATGTGCTCTGTTGCTCTGTTCTTTTGCCAATCTGGGAGCTAGTGTGGGTTGCTTTAATTGCTTGTTATCTGCTGCTGTTGAATCAATGCTGCTTTGGATGAAAGCCTGTTTCTCTATTGAATGGTAGAGAGAGAGAAAGTGTGATGAGTGCTCCCAACAGTGCTGATCCTGCACCTCTCGGAGTCGGGGAATGGTCTGATCCTTCCTTCCATGACAAGCTGTGCCCGTAGCTAGAGCAAACATTTCCCCAGAGGACATGGCAGCCCTACTTTGCTGTGGTGTTAACCTGGGAAGTCTTCACTTGGCAGGCCATCCCTGCAAGGTAGGAAAGGACCCAAGCACCACCATTGATTTTTACATTTGACACCACCATCAACCAGCAAAAGACGGAATAAAAAAATATCTTGTTGACAATAACTCAGAACTAGGATATAATTCGTCACCTTGGAAGAGGAGAAAACCAGAGCCAACTGAAGTATGAGTTTGGTGTTGGGTCAATGGCCCTCTACAATATTAAGGCACAGAAGGCAGATCTTTTTTTTTTTTTTTTTGCATGAGAAAACAGAGAAAAGCTCTGTTAACCTGCAATTATCTGGCAAATTCCATTCCCCTCATTTGCTGGATAACAAAGCTTTTGCTGCACATGTATTTGTTCTTATAGTGTTTTTATGTGTGATTAGTGTCATTGTTTTTTTAAAAAAAATATATCAGTAAGTATCTGTTGGTTAAGTGTTTATTTTAATAGACTAACTAAAGGCCTTTAGACTCTTAATGTATTTTAGAGCAGCTAGGTGGGGAAGCATATCTGACTGGTGAAATGGCACAAGCAGGGAAGAGAACGAATTCTGTAATGTATTTGTTCCCGCATATGGTCATAGACACTTTTTAGAATGAAAAGACATGCCAGGAAATTTAATCTTGAAACAGCAATGTCCCATGTATTTTGACTCTGACAAAATACAACACACATATTTGTTTTGCAGCATACAGTAAAGTAATAACTGATCATCACAATTGAGAGGATATACCTTTTTCTCTCTATGGGGATTATCTTAAGAAATTGTCCATAGCAGGGGACACCATTCGTTATAATCATTACCCAAATAGTGGACACATATAGGGTCTATGACATTTGGGGTGTCCTCCTTGAATATCAAGTCCACACAAATGGACAGATTTTATTAAGGGGTCACCGCCTGGCGTATACTGGAGTCCCAACTTGGGTAGTGTTTTGATATGGGGATACAGAGGTTCCCAGAATAATCAGGCAGAGAATAGAATAAAAATGAAAATATTTATTGGGAAATTAGCAGGAGGAAACAACAAGTGGCACAGTGAGAGTTAAGCACATACACAGATCAATACAATGATGAATATAAGAAGGCACCTCCCAGGCAATTGCTAAAAGAGGCAATAGAATGGGGATAAAGATAAATATATGAGCCCACTTCATTGAAGGATGAGGTCTGGGAAAGACAGTGTAAACAAGGCAAAGACCACCGAGCTACTCTATGCATTGGGCAATCCCGAGCGGTGATCAAGGCGCAGAGTGAAAGAAGGAAAAGTGGAGAAGAGACTGAAGCCCGTTTGAAGTCTCTGTGAAGGGTCTTTTATAATGTCAGAGGGACAACAGGTGGGAGGTGCTGCTAGCAAAATAGTGGGAGGATCGAGATACACTGAAAGGTCCTGCTATCAGGGTGCTTTGGACTGTCCAGGCCAGGACTGGGTCTTGGGGGAAGAGTCTGAATTTTATTGAACAGCTTAGATTTAACTGCCTGGCGGGAAACTTTAGGAAGAGCTGAATTACATTTACCCTGCATGACATATGTGGTGTCAAGATGGCAGTCCAGCTGATTACCTCAAGAGAGAAAGGACCAAGAATGCCTGATTGCTGTGCTCGAGGAGGATGACAGCTTTATGATAAGGTTTGTTACCTGGTGTTTCATCCTGTGCATTAGGCTATTATTAGTTCAACTTGCTGAGACCTTGCTGATGGGATTGCCTTCCAGGAGACTCTTTTTTGCACAATGGGGCTTCTTCTTTATTGACTTGTGAAGAATGCCTTTGGGCAGCTAAAATTGTACTGGAACATTGTCTTTATGACTATATGGGTTCTTCCAGTCCTGGAGAAAATCAAAATGAGCAGTATTATTCCAGCTTATTTGGGGGTTCCAATGTCTACTCCCTGGGCATCATAGTTGCAGACTGAACTGAAATTGCAGCAGGAATGTATGCACATGGGTTGTGCCAAAAAAAAATGGGGGGGGGTAAATTTTGGGTTCGGGTTTGTTGGGCCTGATTTTTTTGGTAAACCCGAAATAAGCCAAATACCCATGCTGGAAAATATGGGTATTCAGCTTTTTTTCAGGTTTCCAAAAAATTCGGGCCCATTATAGACAATGGGGATTTTTTTCAAAGCTCCTGAGGGGCATTTTTGGAGGTAGAATCCCCAAATTTGCAGCAGGCTGCAAGGGATTCTTTTTTGAGGGTCACCCAAGTTTGGTGAACTTCAGGATGGGAGTCCAATTTTATGGGCCAGCAAAGGGGTCACCCCATCCTCCAGGCATTTGTGAGCCAAGCTGCCCATCAGTTTTCAGGTTCAAAAGTTCAGCAATGCTGAGGACTGGTGAAAAGAGCCTATTCCAGGCTGGCACCTCAAAGTCTGTTGTCTGCCTTCGTTTATGGGTTGCTTTGCATGATGTCCATACAAATTAACTTCCAAATGGAGGAAAAAGGCTTAAAAGCAAGAGAAATAAGGCACGGAAAACATTCCTTTTGGTGGTAAATGACATCCTGTGAGCAGTCCTTTATTGTGGTCATGAAAAATCTGATTCCAAGAGATGGTCACAGTGTGGGGAAATGAAGCCTCTACTCAGGGCAACCTTCAGTTTGACAGCAGGTTTTCAGGGGGGGGTGAGATCGGAGCCAGCTGAAGGCTCAACCACGGGGACTGTCTGAAGGAAATAGCTCATCCACATGGATGAAGAAATCTCCTTCGGAAGCCTGGTGGTGTTAGCAACTGTTGAAGCTGGCTGTTTTTATTTGGAGGGTATATCCCTCCAGATGGGACTGGGTGAGCCCCGTCTTTTAATGACTCTTCTGCTGTGCAGACTAGTCTTCTGTTGATATACTTGGAAAGTTGGTCAGACCAAGTTGGCTAAGATTATATGATCTCCATCTCAAAAGGGACCCAACTATGGGGCCCTAACAAAACCTGTCAAAAAAAAAGAGAGAAGAAAGAAAAGGGGGAGAAAGCACAGAGCCATGCCTTTGAGCAAAGGTGAATAGCCGGACATGAAAAGCTGAGTATCTATTCGGCTTTTTCGGGAATCACCGATTCGGCTTCGGCTTTATTCCCAGGTTTTGGTATCAGGTAAATCTGAATCCCAAAATTTACTGAAATGACTAATTTTGGGTTTGTTTTCAGTTCTGGTTTATCAATATGAACAACCCTACTCTGTTGTCTTCTGAGAACACTTGGGTCACACATAGGAACTCATTGTGGGGAATCATTATTTTGTAAGAACAGTAAATGGGGAACAGGTTCTTGAGTCTTACCTGAGCCCAGAAGGAGATCAGAAACATTTGGCTACAATAACAGTGTTCCTCCAGATTATCAACAAATCAACACCTCAATATATGTTAGTAATTTAGAGATGAGATTAAAGTTTCTTGTTTCAATCAGTTTAGAGAACACTATGAATACAACTCCAAGACGGGCTTCATAGAAAACTATAGCGAGAAAAGTCCTCTGCAAAACTCTGCTCAGTTTTTGATAGATTTCACCTCCATAGCAAGAGTTACACATTCAAGCATTTGTGCTATCCTGTTATTTCAACAGTGGCTATTGGCTGTCATAATGCTCTGTTACATTGCACATACTGCTCATAGACTATAGATGACTCTCTCTCAGAGACTTAACTAAAGCCACTAATTTTCTCTAGGACCAAGAGAAAGATTTAAATTAGACTCCCAGAGATGAAACACTATTGCTTTATTAAGTAAGCCACTCAACCTTCATGCTTACTACTTTTGGAAAAAATACTATCCTGCCAGCATGCTGTGAATACCTTTGAAATAATATTGTAGTCAATCTTTGATATGTTTAGCCTTTTAGTTTGTGGGGCTCTATGACTACATGGCAGATATGTCATTTATATTAACCTTGACTTTCTCTTCTCCCATTGATTCTCCTATTTTATTTCTTAAGAGGAAACGAAATCATTTTCTCTTTGCAAATGTGGAATTAATTAATCCATCCTCTCCGATGCTACTCATCTTTCATACAAGCTAGGATTTTCATAAAACATGTCATCTGCCACTACTGAACTAGAACAAACTAGCTTGTTTCCATAATTCAAATCTGCCCAGAAAGTCTCCTTGGATACCTTGCATTGTACATTAGAAACTGTGTATGATAGTGATCAAATTATTAAGGTGTCAATCAAAGCCATACCATGTTTTCAATTTTGTTAGCAAATATCTCTGCACACCTCACTAACACTGCTTAAGAAAAGACAGCATGGTATAGTTGGGCACATTCAGAGTATTTTTAAATACTTTAGGGTAATCAAGAGGGAGAGGGAGGAACAGAGAAAAAAACATGCTTCCACATTTAATAGTGTCTTTCAGTAAAATTTAGGCCCACTCGGAAGCGCTGTTGTTAAAATGCCTTATTGCAGCCATACACATGCTCTATAGCTCACTGCCTCTCTGATATTTCAATTATTTGGTTGTAATCACACAGCAAAGCCATATTGATTTCCTAGGTATTCAAATTACACCTTGAAATGTAGGAGCTGGCTAAAGGGTACATGGGCTGGGTTTTATCATTTGAAAATCATACACAATTTGCTAAAGCAGGCTTGCTCCAGCATGAGTAATCACATTCCTGTCTGGAAAAGCTTTAGGTTGAAGGTATCTGTATGAAATATGTGCGACAACAAGGACATTTTATCAATCCTCATTAAAGAGCAGAAAACAGGAAAAAGAATCTGGCCCTTGGTTACAAACCTATTTTTGCATGAAAAATCCTTTTTCTTGTAGCTTACCTAACAGGGAAAGAAAGAACACAAAAACCAAAATATGCGGTTGAATAGAAGATTAATCAATGGATACATTACACTTTAAAAAATGCTTTCAGGTACACGAGTTGCTTCACTTTATTTCAGCCTTGTTGAATTAACACCGGCTTCATTCACTCCCATCCCGCTTCATCTGTGCATATGTGAGCAAGAGTCAATTCAGTTCCAACAGCTAAGTCACTTTTGTCTTCTGTGCCTATGAAACATTAAGGATGGATGCAAAAGTTTTGTTCTGTTTTGGATTTGGTTTGGTTTTTTCCCCTATTAAACATGTGTTGGGTGTCATTATAACATTGTTGGAGTCATTATTGTAGTTTGATGATGTTCTTATAGGAGGAAGAGTTAGGATTTTTTAGATACTAGAGAACTTTCTGGGGAAAGCCAAACTTGTACAAAAGAGACTGGCTTCACTTGAACCAAAAGAGAATCAGGCTGCTGGTAATTCATACCAAAAAGGCACAGGGGAAAGCTGGCAGGAGCTGGGGAGGCTCCAGTTCGGGGCAAGTCAATCCAAAGGGACAATTGTGTAAACACTATGAGTAACATTGATAGGAGCATAGTAGAACTTGGAAGTGAGGTTGGAATGGCCAAGGAGGGACATGCATGGCGTGAAAGGGACCAAGGGAAGCGAGGGCTGCTGGAGTGGGAAACATGTTACAGGTGTCTATATGCCAAAGCTAGAGGTCTCCATGCCAAGAGGGGGGAGATGAAGTGCTTGGTGCTCAATAACAATTTTTATACAGGGGTTTCAAGGCTGACCCTGCCTTGGTGCAGTAACGTAACCAAGCTCTTCCTGGGTTTGGTCTCAGTAACTCCCTGAGTAGCACACACCATAAAGCTACAGAAGGCTTTATTGAAGAAATTCAAGAAAAGGTATTAAAAATGAGGTGTATAGTTCAGTGGCAGTGTAAATGCATAAAAACAACAAAACTGACTAATCCTTTTTTGTGTGCCATCAAGTCACAGCTGACTTACGGTGACCCCGTAGGGTTTTCAAGGCAAAAGACATTCAGAGGTGCCATTGCCTGCCTCCACATCATGATTCTAGTATTCTTTGGAGGTTGCCCATCCAAATACTAATCAGGAGCTGACCCTGCTTATCTCTGAGCTCTGACAAGATCAGGCTAACTTGGGGCTATCCAGATCAGGGCACTTGAGTCCTTACACAGCCCAATTAGATCTTAAAGCACAGAGTTCCAGAGTAGTGTAGTGGCCAAGTTTGCAGATGACACAAAATTATTCAGGGTGGAGAAAATCAAGGATGACTCTGAAAAGCTCCAGGAGGATCTCTACAAATTGGGTGAGTGGGCTACAGTGTGGCAGATGAAGTTCAGTGTTGATAAGCGTAAGGTGATGCACATTGTTCCTTCATAAACTGTATCTGTGACACAGATATCAGGTCATCTTGGTGGGTGGATGTGCATGTCAGAGGACTGCATGAGAAAACATACTAAACTGTGGCCCAACTCTACCCTGTGAAATGGAAAAAAAGAAAAAAAAAGTTTATCCAGCTCAATAACAAGCTGTGAACCTGGGACCGAAGAGTTTGTACCCAGCCAGTTTATTCTGTCCAAAGATAGAACTGCAGATTGAGCAGCAGAGCTGACAAGGAAGGTTCTTACTAGATTTTCAGTGGTCGGGCTTCTAAAATGCCTCCAGGAAAACTCCACAAACAGCATCTGGTGTCCCAGTCCCATCCTTTGTTTTCCTGCGCCAGGCTTTTAGGGACATGAGCAGCTCCCTTCTTTCTCCCCCATCTTGAAGCCAGGAGCTTGTATACTTGCCATTAAACAAACACACACATACACCTTCCTGCTACCAGGAACCCAAGAATTCGGGCAATCCCTCTTTTGTAGATTTGTGTGTGCACATGCATGCTATGGGGAGAGAGGAACCGAAACCCAGAAAATGGAAAAGGGGAGTTCTCTGGCTGGAAGTGGCGGGGTAGCCTTCCCATCGCCATTCTCCACCCTCTCTCGGCATTTCAAAACTAAATTTCTGCAATGTGCTTCTCGACCCTAGAAAAGCCTCATGTGTATGCTGACATGCCTTTTCCCACTAGCAATCTATTGCTACAGAGCATGCATGTTAAAAAAAGGGGTGGCAAACCACGTAACAATGATGACATCAGTGCAGAATTTTACTCCAAACTACTCTGGGAATTTCTTTTTTTGTGGGGGAGCCCCTGTGCATAGTGATTTGAGAATCTGACTTCAAATATTGTGCATCAAGAGAGCAACATATCCGGCAGAAACAACCCATGCATAAAAGGCCAAAGGGAAAACAGGGGAAAAGAGAAGAAGAAGAAAAACAGTCTCTGGGAGCCAGCAAACGCTGGATCCCTAACTTCCTGAAAAATCCTGAATATTTCCCAGATTTTTCAGGACCATTTTTTCAGTATCCTGAACAATTCCTGGATATATTTGGAATGCTGAATATCCGGCTTGGGTATATCTGAATGCACACCCCTACTCTGCATCATTAGTCTGGAGGGAACAAGCCACGGTTTGTAATTTAGACATAAAATCATACTATAGTTTGATGGGGAGGAAATGTTTGGTGGGATTGTTAACTAAGTTTGAATGCCCTTAAGAATAGTAAATCTTCATATTTTTTTAAATAGCAATGATATAATTAATTTAAAATATGTTTCCCAGATTAACAGGTATAATAATGACTTTTGATTACATTACAAACATCCAAAAGTATCTCAAGCATGCAAAATGCCTATACAGCTCTGAGCTACATGTAAGATTTAATTAAATAGTCTAAATAAAGAAAATATATATATACTTGCTAAACTGTAAGGATGGGTTTTCAGACCATTTCTGCCTTTTAAAAAATGCAACCCAGTATCCGCATAGGCTATTAAATGGAGATGGTTTAAGGATACTATCAAGCACAGAAAACAAATATGTATATTTACCCTAGTAAACATTTGTTTTTTGGGGAAAAAATCAATAAGTTTATAGTGCAGTTATTGTTCTTAATGGAAAGATGGATGCCACATGAATAAATCTCTGATTAAGTATCCAGCTACTTCACTTGGTAAATCCATGACCACAGATACATCAGTGACAATAAGGAACTAATGAGCCATTTCTAGTTATTCTCTGCCAAATCTTGACCTTTACTTGCAGTACTTATATGACTAGAGAAGCTGGCTTTTAAAGCTAATGGTTCTCATGCATTTTAAATGCTTATATTGGACTTAATTTGAGCCAGGCCTCCACAGGACTGGGTCTCAGAAGCTATTTGTAATCATAAAAGATGTGGAGTCATAAGGGAAAAAAGAGCACGCTTTCTCCATTGAGTTCATAGAATCATAGGATTGAAAGGGGCCATACAGGTCATCTAGTCTAACCCCTTGCTCATTGCAGGATCAGCATAAAGTATTCCTGAAAAGTGTTTGTTCAGCCGCTGTTTGAAGACTGCCAGAGATGACCCTCTTCCCTAGGCAATCGATTCCACTGCCGAACTGCTCTTACTGTAAAAAAATATTTCCTAATGCCCAGCCAGTACCTTTCCGCCTGTAATTTATACCCGTTATTGCAAGTCCTATCCTCTGCTGCCAACAGGAACAGCTCTCTGCCCTCCTCTAAGTGACAGCCTTTCAAATACTTAAAAAGAGCAACCATGCCCCCCTCAACCTCCTCTCTTCCAGACTTAACATTCCCCAGTCCCTCATCCTTTTCCTCGTAAAGTTTGGTCTGCAGGCCCCTGATCATCCTTGTCACTGCACACACTCCATTCTGTCCACATCCTTTAAAAAGTTTACATAACAGCTTTTTTTCCAGTGAGGAACAGAAGGCGGGCCCCACCTTAGTGATGATTCATTTTTTACAAATACGATGCTTGAAAACTGACCTTACTTTGCTTGCAGCACCTTCAAGAGAGCAGAATTTTGAGCCCTTTTGCATTTGTAGAGTCATCATGACAGCAAATTGGGCAGCTGCAGTTGGTTTGTGCTCACAAATTACTGCCTTGTTTGGGTTAGCTGGGTCAGGATGAGCATATCAGCCGTAATTTACAGCACCTACCGTATATACCCGTGTATAAGCCGACCCGCGTATAAGCCGAGGTGCCTAATTTCTCCCCAAAAATGGGGAAAAATTAGGCACCCGCGTATAAGCCGAGGGTCGGCTTATAACCCCTCCCCCCTCCGCAGGCTTACCTGGGCTCCCGGCAGCAAGCGGCGCGGGCCTGACGGCTGCGGCGACACAACCGGGCGAGGGCCGGGGCAGCCTCCCTGCAGCTGCAAAAGGCCGCCCCAGGCCGCCCTCGGCCTTTGAGAAGCGGCGGCGAGGCCGGGCGAGGGCCGGGGCAGCCGCCCCAGGCCGCCCTCAGCCGCGAGCAGCGGCGGCGAGGCCGGGCGAGGGCCGGGGCAGCCGCCCCAGGCCACCCTCAACCACGAGCAGCGGTGGCGAGGCCGGGCGAGGCCTGGCGCAGCCGCCCCAGGCCGCCCCAGGCCACCCTCGGCCTTTGAGAAGCGGCGGCGAGGCCGGGCGAGGGCCGGGGCAGCCTCCCTGCAGCTGCAGGAGGCCGCCCCAGGCCGCTCTTGGCAGCAGAAAGCGGCGTGGGACCGGCGGCGGCAGTAAGTTCCCTCCTCCCTCCTCCCTCTTCCCCCCTCCCCTACCCTACCGTATTGACCCGCATATAAGCCGAGTTCGGCTTTTTCAGCCCTTTTTTGGGGCTGAAAAACTCGGCTTATACGCGAGTATATACGGTACATTTTGAGTACATGTGCTGTTTGTTTCCTGTTCAGTCAGCAGCCTTGAGAAACCAATGACATTTGCCATGTTGTGAAATGACTAGAACCTACTGAATTTAACTACAGTCCCTCGGCAGCAGAGCTAGAATTCACAAAGTATTTGTGATCCAGTTTAAAACATGCTCAGATTTTGGAGCCAGTTGGTCAAAATGGGCAAGGCAGGAATACTGGGGGGACAAGACACTCAGCTTTCTATGATTTCAGCATCCACTTGTCTTATTTAACCTGCTTTGGTTGTGTGAATTGACTCTATGACTTGAAAATGGCACAAGGAAGAAGGGTACTGCTATTTGCTCCCAAGAAGCACAGGTGCCATGTAGATTAAATTTGCACCCAGTACTCAACAACATATCAAGACTCTAAACATAGCCAACTAATTTACCGTAGTACATTTGAATCAAATGTTCCAATTATCAATTTGTCAGCCAAGTAAAAAAAGTAAAAGCAGCTGCACTGTTTCTGTGTAGGAATGTGTTCAAAATTACAACATAAAACAGGGTAGAATACGAGGTTTAAGGTTGACTTTATCTGAATGCCAGATTAGTCTGCTAGTGAGTTGTCCTTCTAATTGGGATGCAGGTCCACAACATACACATCAGTCACTAAGGGAAGGAGACCAAGCGATCCTTGTCCTAACTATAACATACAGAACTATCTCTTCCAATACGTTGTGACTCTCCAACTCCCATTCCACATCCTTGATCGCTACTATTAGAAATTTGAATTCACCTAAAACATACTGTCAGACATCCATGCGGTCAAAAGAATGCATGTGTATATCCATCAGCCCACACAAGGGTTGCCAACCTCCAGGTTCTAGCTGGAGATCTCCTGCTATTACAACTGATCTCCAGCTGATAGAGATCAGCTCATCTGGAGAAAATGGCGGCTTTGGCCATTGGACTCTATGGCATTGAAATTCCTCCCCTTTCTAAACCCCACCCTCCTCAGGCTCTGCCCCAAAAACCTCTTACTGGTGGTGAAAAGGGACCTGGCAACCCTAGCCCACACATATGATGCTGCCTTCTGCTGACTTGGATGACTGGTCCACACAGCTCAATTAGGGTTGCCAGGTCCCCCTTCGCAACCAGCAGGAGGTTTTTGTGGTGGAGCCTGAGGAGGGCGGGGTTTGAGGAGGGACTTCAATGCCTAGGGTTGCCAGGTGCCCGCTGGTGGCGGGCAAACCCCCGGTAATGTGCCCCTCTGCCCACCAACCAGCTGAGGGCCGGCGGGCAATCGTGCATGTGCGTGCCGCCTCGCAAGGAGCTTTAGACCACTCAAACTCTTAGTTGCTGCCCTTTACCACTCAAGAGTTTGAGTGGTCTAAGGCTCCTTGCGAAGCGGTGCGCACGTGCACAATTGCCCGCTGGCCCTCAGCTGGTTGTAAACCGGAAGTGCTGCATTGGCACGAGCGCTCACACACACACACACACAAGATATGCAGAGAAACCTCCTGCCGAAGGTGAGTGGGAACCTGGCAACCCTATCAATGCCATAGAGTCCAATGGCCAAAGCGGCCATTTTCTCCAGGGGAACTGATCTCTATCAGCTGGAGATCAGTTGTAATAGCAGGAGATCTCCACCTAGTACCTGGAGGTTGGCAACCCTAAGCTAAATACCATTTTGTCTGGAAGGAGTCAGGTACAGAAGGATATTCCTCAACCCCTATTTCCCGGGATCCTATAATTAGGCTGGGAAATGAATTTAGGACCTTCTACATATACAGCATGTGCTGTGCCACTAAGACCAGGGATCCTTCACTCCGAACGTCAGTTTTAGTGGCAGCTATGCGGTTGCTATAACATATGTTCCAACTCAGCTTTACAGTCCTTCTTCTGGCAATCTTTTCTCCCTCCTCAACCATACGCTTAATCTCCTGTCTATTGCCTAGTTGCTCTTGCTATTTTTATGGAAAGGTGAATTGCCTCATCGCCCCTCCCCTCCAAACCCAATGATTAATACTATAAATTAAAGCTTCCTTAAGTGTGCTTGGGCATGCTAAATTGTAGTGGCTCTGAAAAATCCATTAAAGCCATTATATTAAGATTTATGTGTCATGCTGTGATTAGACTATCCTGTCTGGAGATCATACACGTAAATGCAAATAAAATACATCAAGGGATTCCCCTCCCCTCCAAAAACTAATCTTATGTTTAAAACAATTCAGCTTTCAAGATGTTCTCCACATCATTGTTCCCTCATTACAAAATGTTCTAATTAAAAAGAAGAGGCAAATTGTTCTGAGTTTTCATGTAAATTATGCCAACTTTAAACTAAAGCCCACTGTAAAGAAGAACATTATGAAGCACAGTGGGCAGCGGAGCATTAGTTCATATAACAACTCTCTGCCTCTATGCATAATAATATTGTAATTATCCTCTATTTAGAACTTTTAAAAAATTTCTGTATACTGTGCCAGCTTTTGATCCTTGCCATAGAAGTTTTACAGTCATTTGCCAGGAGAAAATGTGTTTGACGGACCTTCTCATATTTTAAAGTGGAACGGGGCCAAGGTAACAGACCCACTGCCAACATTTCACCCATGCTGGGTTGTACATAGTGCCCTAAACATAGCCGTAGGATGAAAGAATAGTTACCATCCTTTTTTTTTTTTGCTTCCTAAATTATACTTAGGAGACAACTCTAACTAATTAAATAATGCTAGTAATTTGTGTACATCGGGATATATGGGGAAGGGTCATTTTGTCCAGAACTATAAATTGAAGAAGACCCCTGCTGGATTAGATCAAAATCCTTCTAGTCCAGCATCCTGTTTCCCACATGTCCCCAGGAAACCTATAAACAGGTCATGGATGCTAAAGCCCCCCCCCCCACCAACAACAACTGGTATTTACAGGTTTACTGCTTCTGAACATGGAAGTTCAGTTTAGCCATATCATTAATAGTCATGGACATATCCAATCCCATTTTAAACCTTGTCATCTAAGGGTCAAATGAGATTCGATGCCGTTCCTGAGTTTACCCCAGGAACGTGCTGCCATTTTAAAGAGTAAGTTCCCAGCCAGGAATGCTTTTAAACTGTGGTGCTGTGCTGTGGGCAAAGAAGGGGATTTTGCCTTCCTCTACATCAAAATTTTGATGGGGCCATTATTTGCTCTCATGGCCCTCTGGAGCTGTTTCATGTCAAAAAATGACATGGGGAGAAAGGAGGGTTCCCTCCTCGCCCCATGCCATGGTGGTCCTAACCAGAATCTGGCCCCCTCAGTACAGTTGAAAGGAGTTCACTCTTTAAAATGGCAGTGCATTTGGGGTAATCACGATTCCATTTTTATTTAAAAAATTCACACCTTCTTTCTCCACAACACAGTGCTTGACATGGCTTATAATTAAATAATTAATTTAAACAATAAATATATAGTACGTATATGTGGTTCAAAAAGTGACACCATCAAAAACTGAAATCAGTAGTAAAACCCTAAAACAGAACAACATAAAAACATAATCTAAAGGCAACATTCTCACCCTAAAAGAAATAATAGCTTTCTAAAATAGGTCAAAAAATGACTAAGAACTGTGAGAAGCTCGAGCCCCAGACTTACCTCGGCCCTGTTTGCAGTCCTGAGGGGGCATGGAGGAAATAACATGGCTGGGAATCTTGGCTTGGGCTGGTGGCATGGCAGCAAGAAATGGCTCTGTGTTTGCCCTTGCTGTCCTTGGCCTCCCTCCCCAGTTCAGCCAATCAAGGGTTGTCTGGCTGGGCTGGGGCGGGGGGCTGGCTGGCGGACCACACAGAGAGGTTTTTCCTTTTATTCTACCCAGCTGGGTTATACAGAGCCCTGCCACACCCCTGGCCTCACTTGGCCTTATGGCATCCCTCCCTTTGTTTTGTGACTTCATGGTAGGGTTGCCAGGTCCCTCTTCACCACTGGTGGGAGGTTTTTGGGGTGGAGCAGTTGTAATAGCAAGAGATCTCCAGCTACCTGGAGGTTGTCAATACTTTTTGGGGGTGTTGCTAGGGTTGCCAGGTCCCTCTTCGCCACCGGCGGGAGGTTTCGGGGGTGGAGCCTGAGGAGGGTGGGGTTTGGGGAGGGGAGGGACTTCAATGCCATAGAGTCCAATTGCCAAAGCAGCCATTTTCTCCAGGTGAACTGATCTCTGGATCAGATCTCTGGATCAGATCTCTGGCTGGAGATTAGTTGTAATAGCAGGTGATCTCCAGCTATTGCCTGGAGGTTGGCAACACCCTAGGTGTTGAGTCAGGGTTTCCTGTACTTCTATGTCTGGTTATTTTCTTCTCTTTCTTGTCACAACTGTATTAGGCAGTATCAGCATGGGGCTGGATCCAATTTTGGAGGAAATGGATGAAGGTATACAGGGGTTTACAGGGGACATGCCCATCTCGGAAGCTGTCAAGTCATCCTCACCATCAAGTGGCAGGGGATACCACACAGTGGCCTTCAAAATAATTGAGTGATAAGAGGATAGAAAAATCATGTCTTTCATGGACAACTGTCTTTTTCTAAAAACTTTTATTTCTGACCACCTGTCTAGAATGCTAACGATGCCATTCATTTCCTCTGGCAAACACACCCTTCCTAGCCAAATCCAAGTCAAGTCTACAATATGGGGGAAAGTATATTCAAATGTATGTAAAATACACCAAATAGTTCTATATTTCTCATTAAAAGGAAATGTTTGAGAATATTATTTTTTTAATTATTTTTTTATTATTTTTTATGTTTATTTTTTTATTTTTAAAATATTTTACTGTCTGGTACTTTTCAACAACACATTCATTTCATAAATCATACAATAAAAAACTTTAACAGTGTCATCGAAAAGCATATTCATCTATTAATGAAAAGATATTCAAATAAGAGACTTCCCCCTCACCTTCCTCCATCTTGCTATAAATTTATCTAAAATAAAAATATTTATTTATAAAAAAAATAAAAAAATAAAATAAAAAAATAAAAAAAAATAAAAAAATAAATAAAAAATAAAAATTTTATGGAAAAAAAAGAGAATATTAAAGTGATGAAGCAGACAAGTGATGAGCAGAGTAAGGCACACCTTTCCCTTGGTTTTTTTTTTTTTTCATTTTCACATACCTCCTTCCCAAAGATGTTTTTCTGCAGAAGAAAAATCCACAGGTTATTACCTGTATGGTTTTATAGAGTAACTAGTGCCTATGAAGCACCATTTTCAGAATATAGCAGTCGCATCCCATACATTTCCCACAAATAAGCAAATGAGCATATTATTTATGTGCAAAATGCATCGGTGCAGAATATGGGTTTCCTCCTTGGCACAAACGCAGTAACCTTTTTCCTTTAAAAAATGATTGCCACCATGTACTATGAACTGACCCAAGGCTGGCCTACAACCTTGGCCAATTCCAGATTTATTTTGCTCAGTTACCTTCAATGATACTAGTGAACTTCTTTTTGTGCTTCAGCAAACACCGTTAGCGCTGCTGCAGAGCTTATATTGCCAATGTTTACCATCACACACTTGTGCTGGGGAGAGATGTTCCAGTGACACATCAATCCCAGCTATTTCTAATGAGACAGTCACTGGCAATTATAAACCTAATTAAACAGTGCCTGGTTCTCCAGGTACCCTGGAGCTGAGCCTTTCTGATTGAGCGTTATACAGGGTCCATTATAATGGTAAGCACTTTATTTGTCACATAAACTGGAGAAAAGTATTAGTTGTTCACCCACTAACGGCTGGATCTATTGTGTACAAGATGGCAAAGGGGAATTAATAAAAAATACAGATGCCAAGAACCTAGAGATATCATTGACTGAACCGGCAACAGGGATCGTTTCTATTTCCTAAAATAGTCCTGATAAAATTGTTCATGTACATAGCAAAAAGAAAGAAATAAAAGAAATAAAAAGAAATCAGCATCTGTTTCTTCCATCTGGCAATAATTTCTCACACAGGCTGTTTCTGCTAGGAGCAAGAACAAAGTGTTCATGAGGCTGTAGAGTTGCCACTGTTGGATCAGAAGGCATAAATGAACGAATCCATCCACTGTGCCTTATGCCACCACAAAAAGCCCTAATTATGCCTTTATGGTCCATGGACCAAGCACCACAGATCATAGGATTTGGGCTCAAATTCACATTTACTAGATATTTACATACCTTCTTTTTTTGGGGGGGGGGTGCTTCTCTAGAAGGATCGACAGCTTCCCAACTTCTTGCATTATACAACTGTATCTATACCTAGCCTTTTTTCTCTGTTATATTGCCCAAATCGCCTTCATTTGTAGGGTTGCCTACAAATCTGGGTTGGGAAACACCTGCAGATTTTAGGGGTGGAGCCAGAAGAAGGTGAGGTTTGGGGAAGAGAGGGACCTCAGTGAGGTATAATGCCATTATGTCCATCATCCAAACTAGCTATTTGTTCCAGGTGAACTGATCTCTATCAACTGAAGATCAGTTGTAATCCCAGGAGATCTCCAGCTTTCACCTGGAGGGTGGCAATCCTATTCATTTGCCATATATTAAGGGTGTGAATAGAATTTATACTTTGCACATCCTGCTTGTTAAACTGAGATGATTAAATAATACAAATCTCTTCTGAGCCTGAAACAACTTGACCTATTCTGGGCTCTTTCTTCTTCTTCTTCTTCTGGTAATGACCCAATGTCTGCCGCTACATTCTACTTTCAGTTTTCATTTCCCTGTGCTATCTTTACATATCTGATTCAATATGGCAGAGAGAGGGAGGAGAAACTCAGCAGAGATATGCTAAACATGATTTCTGGTCAGTTGGAACACTGAACCCATGCTTGAATCAAATGACACTACCCCAAATTGGCATTTCTGTGCAAGGCATTTCTCACAATCACACTGCTGGCTCAGTGCCTGAGGGATAAAACTCTCACATCAATTCTGACTTGGCTTCTACATTAGCAGTGAAAGAGTCAGTTGGTGCCCTGGTGGCAACTTGTCTAGTTGTTAGGGATACTGTTTGGTTTATTCAGTCTGAGAAAATAGAAGATCCTTGGAAGCTTGAGGCATATCACCTGCTTGTATTACTAGGGCTGCCTGCCATAGCTTCAGCAAGAGTAGGATTGCGAGGTTGTTCAATCGCCTCTGTAGAGTTTCAGAGGTGATTGCTAGAGTGCCTGCATCGCTTCGGGGTAAATCTGGAAGTGATGTTGGCATGCCGCACGGGCCACGCATGCAACCCCCATTGCTGGTCCTCGTCTGCCCGCTGACCAGCTGAGGGTCGGCGGGCAGCCTAGTGGATTGGCAGGGTTTTGCCCACCCCCACTGGGCAGTTGGCAAGCCTAAGTATGAGAATTAAAAAAACAAAATAACAGAGAGAGTGTGAATCAGTTGATTTACCTGGACCTCACAGTAGCTCTTGATACCCTCAATCATGGTATCCTTGTGGAGCACCTTTCTGGGCTGGGATTCGGAGGCACTGTTTTGCGGTGCTTCCAATCCTACCTGAAGGCTAGGCTTCAGAAGGTTGTGCTGGTGGACTGCTGCTCAGCCCCTTGGCATATGGCCTGTGAGGTCCCACAAGCCTCCATCTTATCCCCTGTGCTCTGTAACACCTATATTAAACTGTTGGGTGCAGTCATTTGTAGATTGGACTGGGTTGTCACCAATATGCAGGTAACACTCAGCTCTCGCTCTCTCTCACTTCTGGCTGATCCCAGGGGGACAGTTTTGGAGTAGAAGGTACGACCCATTCTGGATGGGGTTGCACTACCATTGAAGGGACATCGTCTGGGGGTGCTCTTGGTCCCAGGCCTACTGCTGGATTAACAGGTGGCTGCTTTAGCCAGGAACGTCTTTTGCTAGCTTTGCCTGGTTAGCCAGCTGCAGCCTTTCCAGGCAGAAAGGGTCTGGTCATGGTGGTGCCTGCCCTGATTACATCTTGATTAGATTACTGCAAGGAGCGCTCTGGGGAGCTGCCCTTGAAAGGTGTTCAGAAACTTCAATTGGTGCAGAATGTTGCAGCCAGCATGTTGACTGAATTCAGTCATAGGGATCATAGCACTGCAGTCTTGGCCCATCTACACTGGCTCTCAATTTGCTTTTGAGAAAAATTCAAAGTGCTATCGTTGACATTTAAAGCCCTATATGGTTTGTGTCCAGCATACATGGACCGCCTACTACCTTACAAACCTACCTGACTGCTAGAATTATCTTCTGAGGCCCTGCTTTGGGTGCCCCTACCTTCTGAGATTAGGTGTGTGATAACCCTGGAGAGAGCCTTCTCTCCAGAAAGATTTGTCTGAATGTCAGCTCTTGGCCCATTGAACCAGAAACCACAGCAGAGACAGTCAGATCTAAAGAAGATGGCTTTACTGGTCAAATAGGTATTACAGAGCATGAAGGGAAAGATGACAGCAATGAGCTCGCTGCCTAACACTCAGCAGTATAAAGGCAAGGATATTTGCAAGTGATTACAGAACACAAACATAGTTGCTGTTCCCAGGACTGTTCCCAGAGCTTCAAACGGGCTTTGGTATGCAGGATTGTCCTTGAGCGTAGTCAGCGATAGAAACGAAAGCAAAACAAAGTAACTGAGATACAAAGTAACTGAGATACAGGCCTGACATTGTCCCCTTCTGTTTCCATCATCCGCCAGTGGGTGAAAACTTTTTTGTTGTTGCATTTGGCATTCCCTCAGAGTTCAAACACATACAAAAGCATAAAAACAACAATTAAAACCCTCCTTGTTACCTAACAAGGTAACAATTAACCCTCCTTGTTACCTAACGTTTTAATTGTTGTTTTTATGCTTTTGTATGTGTTTGAACTCTGGTTTTAATTGTTTTAATGATGTGTTTTTAATGGGTTTTAATCAGTTTTAAGACATGATTTTATTAGGCATGTTTTAATTTGTTACCCACTTTGGTGGCCCTTATGAGGGCAGAAAGGTGGGGCTTTAATTCTGTAAAATTAGTAAAATCTCCCCATGCATACACAAGTTGGGAGAACTGAAAATGTGGACACTTTTTCTTCTTAGTCTGCAACTTGATAGGGGAGATTCCTTGAGTAACGGCGACAGTTTCTTACAATTTAATCCCATAATGGTAGGGATGACAGGTACGAATGCATTTTACACTGAAATAAATGGAAATGACTATACATTAATGAATGACTCTGAACATCTGAAAAAACAGCATGAAAGAATCTCAGCAAAAGGATTCAGCTTCACACAGAAGTATCTGTGCATATCAACATCATATATGCCATTTAAAATAATTCTAAATATCTATAGTAAACACATTTCTCTCATGTAGTCATGACTGCAAACTCAACATTTTCAGGTCTTTCACGGCAATTCTGTATATCAGGGACATGTTTCTAGTGCTTGATTTAAAGTGCTTGATCACTGCCCTGACTTCTTCATTGTCCATACACCCCTATGTATAGGAGCATACTATCAGCCTTTTAACAATTGGGAGGGCTAAGGTAATCAGTTGGGGCAACCAAGCCAGGCCATCTCCATCCTACTCTACGGCAATCCTAGGCAGACCATCCTAGCCACTTAGCCAGTGCCCTGCCCTTGCAGAGGTTCTGAGTGTCTGTGAAGTCTAAACCTCACCAGGTAATCCTCTGGCATTCATTTTTCAATCCTTGACTCTACCTCTGCTTAAAGTAGACTGCATGTTCTCTGGATGAGCACCTACCATTCTTTGACAACAGATCTCACTATGTAAATGTTAGATAATAGTTTGCAACCTGTTGGCATACTGTCTGTGGTTACAGTGGACAACAGCTATCAATCTTCCTTGTGTAAATGGCTGGAACCATTTCAATAGCGCATCTCCAAATCCTCCTCATGAGATCTGCTTTGTGCACTTCATTATTGTTCTACGTATGGTTTAAGCTCTCCTTAGTTTAATAAAATATTTGCTGAGGCCTGAAAATAGGCAATGTGTTCAACTACAATGGTACCTTTACCCATAGTTTGCAGTAAAGACTTTTAGGTTTTTTGACTATCAAAAAGGGCTCCAGATCTTGTCAGAGCATTCGACCTTGCTTCATACCTGTAGCAGAGAAACTCTAGCCTATGATTTTACCCTAGTGTATTATAATCATGGGTCAACCTATTGCGCTGTCAGGTTTCTATGCCAGATGGCCTTGATTAGGAAGCCATTGTCTGTTAGGTCAAGTTACTGTTAAGTCATCTCATTCATTTCATTGTGAAGGGTCCCAGGAGGCAGTTTCGAGTGATTGCTGCATGCCACTCTGACAAGATATGCAGACTTTTGGTTTGTTAATCATCCATTCTTGTGATTTTTTTTCTGTATAATTCAAACAACAGCTTTTTTTTTTAATCTGTCCTTTGGTATTCATGATTTTACAAACCATGTTTCATACTGAAGGTCTAAGAGCAAACATAAGTGATGCTAATTATGTTGATGCACGTTTTCTTCAAGCTTAGAACTGAAGAGAATGAGCTGAGGGCCAAGGTTCCCAAGGGTGTCATCCTCTTTCTGCAGACTTTAATGGGAAATGGATCCAGATTTATATACTTAAGCTCACTGAGAATGCACTTAATATTGTGTGGGGTGGTACCACATATCAAATTGAATTCTAATTGCGGAATATAGGCTTGATTAATCAGAGACACAAAGTTGATTAATCTCTAGGGTTCTTTTACTCCTTTTGATGAGTAATTAATATCGTGATATTTGTTATTTATTTAGTTTTATTAGTTAGTTAGTTTTATTTTTTAAAATGTTGTTAGCACATCTGAAGATCATTTCCGAGTGTCTATATTTATAGAAAACTGGCGCTTCACACTTTCAGGATCAAATCATGCCATATGTACCAGGTTTTTATTTTTATTTATTTTTTAAAAAATCTATTAACTTGCAAGCATTAGAACTGTTTGTGAGAATTTAACATCGAAACTTGTTAATTAGAGAACACTGAAATATTGAAAAAAAGGTGTGATTAGTATCTTGTGAGGAGATAATCCATGGGGGGAAATCCTTATTGTAGACAAAACAATTAACACTTTTTTCCAAAGGCATTTGATGCCAGCTGAAAGGTGTTCCTGTAGGCTCTTCTAACATAATCAGTGATCAAAATTATTGACAGAGAGAGTCACACTCCTTTCAGCACATTGGCCACTGCTATTTTAAGGACAGCAAATCTCTGGGAGCCCACAAAACTAGGCATAAAGGTATTGGTATTCCCCATCCAGACTATGTGGAGAAAACAAGACACAACTGGGGGGGAGGAGTACAATGACAGCTACTTTAAATGCATCCGCTGTGGCAATCGATAGCTCACACTTCTAAGTGTCCTCCTGGGGTAGTTTGTGGCTCAGCACTTGAGTGATATGATATGGTTTTTGTAGAAGGAACAGCCTCACTGCATATCAGTTAAACCATGGGATTGTTGGCATATAGAGACCTGTCAAACATTCTGCCTCAGTGCATGACAACTGCTTTTTGCCCAGCAGAAGCAAGAGGGCCGCCATGTCACTACATTCAAAGTGACCCTCTTGCAGCCCAGATTAATCTGCATTGGTACACCCTTTTCTCCCCCCTTGCCCGCCCCCTCACTATAAAAATGAGGTGATCCTGAGCTTTGCAGCCTCCTGGTTTCATCAGTGGACTCATATAGCTAAAACAAACAAGGAGGGTTAAGACAGTTAAGGGGAGACATGATAGAGGTCTATAAAATTATGCATGGTATGGAGAGAGTGGACAGGGAGAAGCTTTTCTCCCTCTCCCATAATACTAGAACACGGGGTCATCTGCTGAAGCTTGAGGGTGAGAGATTCAAAACAGATAAAAGGAAGTATATCTTCACACAGCACAAAGTTAAATTGTGGAACTCCCTGCCCCAGGATGTGGTGATGGCTGTCAACTTGGAAGGCTTTAAGAGGGGAGTGGACATGTTCATGGAGGAGAGAGGTATTCATGGCTACTAGTTAAAATGGATACTAGTCATGATTCACACCTATTCTCTCCAGGAGCAGAGGAGCATATCTATTATATTAGGTGCTTTGGAATACAGGCAGGATAATGCTGCTACAGTTGTTTTGTTTGTGGGCTTCCTAGAGGCACCTGGTTGGCCACTATGTGAACAGACTGCTGGACTTGATAGACCTTGGTCTGATCCAGCATGGCCTTTCTTGTGTTCTTATGAGGGCAGACAATTCTCCAGCAAATATTTGTAACTGTAGTTTGTTTGGAAACATTCTAACCTACTGGACTCATTTTATTCATTTTTAAATTACCATTCCTATTTAGGAATTTTAACACTGTCCAGGTTTCTTTGTCTTATTTTGTTTAAACTCACTCAAAATGAAGCATGAGAAGTTCAAATAGAGGAGAATTTGCTGGTCTAAAAACCAGCAGAAGTGGACCGTATGAATACGGGTGGCAATCAGTCTCAACATCTGAATTCTTAGCCAGCAGCAGGACCTTTTTGACAGAGGAAAGTCCTTCTGCAAGGATCCAAAGTATAAATATTGTATCTATCCATTGAAAGTAGCACCTGTATTGACGGTTGAAATGGGAACCATTAATGCTAAATTTATGTTTTGAACACGGAAGGGGAGGCTGAGCCATTTTGGGTTGGTCTTGATATAAACAAAAGCTTTGCTCACAGTTGGGCTTCTCTGTCTTTTGCCATGTGTGATTCTAATTTTTAGTGATGGCATTATAATCTGTCATCACGGAAACCGATACATATGCCAGTGTCCTGCTGTTCCTGTTCAATTTGCAAACACGGAGAGAAAGTTTGTCAAATTCAGATCTGTGGAGTGTGCCTGTTTCTTACCATCTTGAAGATTGAAAGGCCAAGGCGTTAACAACGGCAGTTTTTGCACAGCAGAAAACAGGTGCAGGTTGATTACTTCATCAGCAGGAAGGGGGCAACAAACGTCTCCCTCTCTTCTTTCTACAGTGTAAATTACAAGCTGACGTTGATGACAAACTAGTTGTGTCTTCTAGTGGCTGTGGAATTTTGTGTGAAAACAAGAATGGGCACAACCAGGGCCTGTTTCGTAAGGAATGTCTCCAATTCAGAGGTTCATGTGGGAAGATTTGCTCCCATGGCCTCAAAAGAAAGATGCCAAATAACAATTATGGGTTAAACTAGATTTATTTAAGCCATTTCACATTACTTGTGAGGGTGGGTCTAGTCTTTGACAGACTAATTCAATCCTAGCTAAGGTATTTGGTAGGGAATAATGAGGCTTTCAGTCTAAGGAAAAACTAGGAAGCATACCATGACATCTAAAGATATGGGGAGATACCTAACCCAGCTGCTCATGGCTGGTGAGATCCAGGGGCTTGGTTCTAGGCACCACAATTTGAACCTTACTGCTGACTGCCATGGAAGGATGGTAAAGAGATTCAGCACCTCTCAGCATGTTCAGGCAAGGAGAAAGAAGATGTGCTGAGGTTTGAGGTAGACACCTCAAAATGCAGTAGCAGGGAACCAGTACTAATGGTTGGGTAACCAGCTCTAAAAGAGGAAGAAAACACTTTGTTACATTGTGCAGACCCACGAATACAGAAAGACCTAAGTTAACCCACTCCAAAGGCTTATGTTTTCATTCAGAGGGCTGCAGGCAAATTGATTTGTAGCCATAAGATAGACTTTGTAGATGACTGGACAAGTTGCTCAGTTTGTCAATTGTTCAAGTTCTGTCTTTCACTGGCTGCAGAACCTCAGTGAGTTGACAGACTATCTGAATGACTAGTCAGCTGTTAACTGTTGCTATTTCAGCACTTTGCCAGAAGGCTTTAGTTGTTGTTTAGTTGTTCACCATACAATCTGAGCAGTCAGCTCATTAAGGATACTATATTTGATTACATGTCTTAAATTTTAATTGGTCAATCAATTAAATAACAGATTGAGACACATATGATAGCATCTTGAGACAGTAATATTTTTATATTTCATGAGGTCACCCTTACCACAGGTCTGCATGTAGAGGAGCACAAAATTATCTACATCCAGTTTGAGGACAAGGCTTTCTGCACTGGGCAAGTGACTTGAAGTGACTTAAATCTTGTATTCTGCTTAGACTTCCTGTCTGATAAACAGCTATTTAAAGCTCAGGGAACGGAGCAGGCAGAAGGCATATATTTCCCTGCATTCTATACTCTTCTGTTTAGTGAAGGCATCAGATTGAACTAGAGTCTCATTCATCACTTCTGGGGTGTGGTGCTTGTTTTAGAAGGAATGACATTCTTAGCTTGGCCGATGGCATTTCATACAGCAGTTGTCTTTACTGTTGCACTGTATATGTGTAGCTCTTTCAGGGACCATCCACAGTTGTCATCTGAAGGCTGGGAAGTAACTGGGAAGTTGGAGATACCATAGATAGGTCCAGCATCTTGCAACAGCATCTCCAACACATGGTCTAATTCATTTTAATATAAGAGCTTGTTGGATCAGACTAGTGGTCCATCCAGTCCAGTATACTGTTTTGTACAGGGGCCAACCAGTTGCCCTGGAAAGCCATACAGACAGAGCATGGAGGATGAAGCTCTCCTCTGCTGCTGTTTCCCAGCATTGGTATTCAGAGGTTTGCTGCCTCTATAGATGGGAAGAAGAAGAAGAAGAAGAAGAAGAAGAATTGGTTTTTATATGCCGACTTTCTCTACCTCTTAAGGAAGAATCAAACCAGCTTACAAACACCTTCCCTTCCCCTCCCCACAACAGACACCCTGTGAGGTAGGTTGGGCTGAGAGAGTGTGACTAGCCCAAGGTCACCCAGCTGGCTTCATATGTAGGAGTGGGGAATCCAGTTCAACAGATTAGCCTCCGCCGCTCATGTGGAGGAGTGGAGAATCAAACCTGATTCTCCAGACCAGAGTCCACCGCTCCAAACCACCACTCTTAACCACTACAGTATGCTGGCTCTCCTACACCATGCTGGCTCTCTTCAAACTCCCTTCAATCACCATGCCAAGTAGCCTTTGATGGACCTCTTCTCCCTGAATCTGTCTAAACCCCTTTTAAAGCTATCTGTGCTCACAACCATCATTACATCTCCTGGCAGTGAATTCCATAGTTTAATAACTCATTGATTAAAGAAGTGTTTCCTTGCAGCAATTCTGAAATATGGGTTAGACTGAGAACTAATGGCTCTCCTAGGTGAGATTGAGAGAGAAGGACTCTTTTAGGATTACCTGCCGAGATTCATGGCCTGGGCACCCGCAACCGAGCCCTTGTCATATTCTGATCACTACATCACACTAGCTCCTTATTACTGAAAGAAGTAAAATTATGTATATACCTTAATTTAATAAATGAACCAAGCACACAACTTGTGGTGTTCTTGAGCTATTCATATGTTTCTTATTATGAAAGTAGTAAATTAATTGGATTTGATATAATATGTATTGCAAATATTTATTTTTTCTCAATATCTGTGAGTTCTTCCAAGGCTTTTTTTTAATTCAGTGGCTTTAAAATTTGTTATATATGTATGCATTTGCACACTGAATCATACACAAGAATATGTTTCAGTGATCGGGCAGTGCAGCAGCACACATTTATGGTGACTTTAATGAGTATCCTCCCCAAGCTATAGAGTGGAATTTACCATGTAAACTGTGGCCATCAAGTCAGTGAAAGCTGATATATCAGCTAAGGGTGAAATAGCATCTGTATCCTTTACTGGAAAAAAAATGCTACCTTCCTGTATGTCAGGGATGGGGAACCTTTTTTCTGCCAAGGGCCATTTGGATATTTATAATATCATTTGTGGGCCATACAAATTTATCAACTTAAAAATTAGCTGACCAAGCCCCAAGTAGGCAGCTACCCCAGATGACCCTCCCACGTTGCGGGCAAGCAGGCAGGCATCCAACCGGTGGAACACTCACCCACCTAATGGCACAGGATGGTCTGTTGCACCAGTCGGGCGTAGCCGTCCAGCTGCATGCCAGAGTTCCTTTTCTCAGCAAAACAAACTCCCATTTGCCTTGAATAGAGGCTGTTCCTGTCTGCAGTAGGGGGCGGATCACCAGTCTTAGATCCTTCTGAGATAGAGATTTGCCAGAACCCATAAAGGGCCAGGTCGAATAATTTCACGGGCCTTAAATGGCCCCCAGGCCTGACGTTCCCCACCCCTGCTGTATGTTCTGGTGACCTCCATGCTGGATTATTATAATGTTTCATGGGGCTGCCTCTGAATTTTTTTCCAAGACACTACAAGTGGTCCAGAATGGAGCCTCCACATTATTGACAGCTGTGAGCTATTATTATTATAAAACCAATTTCAAACTCTCTACCAAAGAACAAATGTACTTTACTGTCTTAAAGAAAGTCATAGAAATAATAATTAACACACACACCACCAGAAGATTAATTAAGCATGATATCAACTACAAAGACACACACATACAAACTGCATTAAGCATTTTTCTTTGACATTACAGGAACACAGCTGTGGAAAAGAGAACCCCAGAGAACATACACCAAAAAATTAAATACACAATTCTGTCAATTTCATCCTATATACTAATTTACTTTCCTATTCTTGCAACTGGGGACAAAAATGAGCCCCAGATTATCATAGTTTATTTATAAATTTATAAAAACTCAAAATTGGACAGAATGAAACACCACAGGAAATTAACCTCATTAATTAATACAATGAACACAGAATGCAGAAGACTGAAAACAACATTTTATCACCCCCAAATTTCAGCCCAAGGTTAGCATAACTGTGCTGACTCCCAGAAGATCTCCAGCCACAAAGTACTGAGTTTGACCTTAACACTCTAACAATGTGATCCTAAGCACAGCTACCCCCTTCTAAATCCACTGACTTCAGTGGGATTACAAGGGGGTATCTCTGCATAGGATGGCATTGCACTGTAAATGACTCTCAGTCCACCTTCTCCAAAGCAAATCTACCCACATGCTTAGGTCATCTACAGACACTCCTGCTAGAGGTACGGCAGGTGGTTCTGAGGGGCAGGGTCTTTTCAGTGCCAGGACAAATTTGCTGGACTCCCTTTCCTGTGAGGCTCACTCTGCTCCATCTCTCTGAGTGTTTAGAAGTTTCCTTAAAAGAAATATTGTTGAAGATTATTTGGATTAGGCTGGGTTGAAGAGCACAGGTTATTCCTTTTGGTTTTTGTTGTTGTTGTTGTTGTTGTTCTGGGCTTTGCTGGTTCTTTGCTAATGGGTTTTGTCTGATTGGCCTTGTCCCTCAGGGTGATTGTTCTTGTTTATGGTATTTGAAGTTTGATTTCATAGTTTTTACTGCAGGTCACTCCATGGTCCATTCTTGACTAAAAGGTTGGGCATAAATATATCACCAATAAATCTATATACTATTTCCCAAGGGTGCCTCCATCTGCAGACATCCAAATCTGTGGATTGAAGAAGAAGAGTTGGTTTTTATATGCCGACTTTCTCTACCACTTAAGGCAGAATCAAACCGGCTTACAATCACCTTCCCTTCCCCTCCCCACAACAGGCACCCTGTGAGGTAGGTGAAGCTGAGAGAGTGTGAGAGTGGGGAAACCAGCTGGCTTCGTGTGTGAGAGTGGGGAAACAAATCCAGTTCACCAGATTAGCCTGTGCCGCTCATGTGGAGAAGTGGGAAATCAAACCAGGTTCTCCAGATCAGAGTCCACCACTCCAAACCACTGCTCTTAACCCCTGCACCATGCTTGGGGCCCCACTTACCCAAAACAAATTTTTCTACAGACTTGGGAGACCCCTTGGGTTTGCAGAAAAATCTAAAATGTTACAAAATGCATGGTTTTTTTTAAATCCCCCCAATTAAATAAAGCATTGTTTGTGCATGTGCAGACAATGCACATACCTTTGAGGGAACAGGCAGCAGCTACTTCAGTGATGTGTGGGGGAGAAGCTTCAGTGGGCCTGGAGCTGTTCCAGGCGAGCTGCCAAGAGTGACGGTGTATGTGTGTGTGGGGAAGCCTCATCCGGCCTTCCCACAGATGTTCTGGGTGAGCCACCAATAGTGGCGATGTGTGTCGGGGTATCTTCAGTGGGCCCACCCACAGCTGCTCCGGGTGAGTCGCCAAGAGCGGTGATGTGTTTGTGTGTGTGTGTGTGTGTAGGAAGCCTTGGCAGAGGGGAAGACTGAGGGTGAAAACGCATGGTCGCTTTATCCTCCTTTAATCCCTGTTTCAGCCAGGATTCAGCCAGGATCGAACACATGCGTTTCGCCTAATGTGTGTTTGATCCTGGCTAAAACAGGGATTAAAGGAGGATAAAGTGATTATGCTTTTTCGCCCTGAGAGAGAAAAAGAATGCTGGGGCAGGGAGGCAGAAAGAGACAGAAAGACAGTTGTGAGGTGGGGCAGCAGGAAGAGGGATTGATGAGATATGGGCACAGGAAAGGAGAGGGATGGGATGGAGGGAAGAAAGAGAGAGAAAGAGACAGTGATGGGGTAGGGGGCAAAGAGAGGGAGAGGAATTGGGTAGGGGCAGCGAGAGTGACAGGCGTGGGGAGAATGTAAGAGAAGGGGTGGCCGGATGGAAAAAGAGTGAGAGGCAGAGAAGAAGGGGAAGAGGGGAGGAAACAAAGGTGGGAGGAATGCTTCTCCTCACAAGTTTCTTGCAGGTGCCCACTTGTCTATATACTAATACCCAAGGCTGCCAAATCTTTGGATACTTAAATCTGGTGACTAGAGATATGAACGGGCAAGACAGATCTTTCTATAAATCCGAAAAGGGCCCCAGGTTTGCAAAAAATGTGAAATCTAAAATAAAATACATTGGGAGGTTTAAAAAACCCAAAAATGATAAAAAGGAGCACCTGTAACTTTAAGTAACGGATACCCTCAGTGGTTGTTGCTAGGCAACCACAGCGTTTCAAGGCTTAGTTCTGTTGGCAAAAGCAGTGGGGAGGGGGCTGAGTCCTTTCCAGGCCTATTTTGGCCTACGGGGGGGGGGGGCACCTTGGGGTCATGCCTGACCAGGGTTGCCAGCTCCAGTAAAGGAAATTCCTTGAGGTTTTGTGGTGGAGTCTGAGGAGGACAGGGTTTGGGGAGGGGAGAGGCCTCAGCTGAATATAATGCCATAGACTTCACCCTCCAATGCAGTCATTTTCCCTAGGGTGAAAGATGTATGTCATCTGGAGTTCCATTGTAGTGCTGGGAGATTTCCAGGTCCCACATAAAGGTTAGCAACCCCAGGTCTGGCAGCAAACTCTCGGTGACTTGATTTACATGTCTCTACTAAGCCTGGCTGCTTGCTACTGTTCAACAGCAGCCACCTTATGAAAACCAGTGTGGTGTAATAATTAGAGCTTCAGAGTAGGGTCCGGAAGACTCAGGTTTGAGTCCCTATCTTGCTGTGGAAGCTCAGTGGGTGTTTTTGGGCCAGTCACATACCTTCAACCTAGCCTATTTCTCAGGGTTGTTATGCAAATAAAAAGGAAAAGAGGAAACTAATGTAAGCTGTTTGGTCCCCACTGTGGGGAAAGGTGGGGTATAAATGAAGTAACTAAATACTAAAGATAGCTGAAGATGGGAGGCAGATAAAAGGCAGGTTGGTAAATGGCTGAGAAGGAGAGAATGAGGCAGAGAAAGGAGAGAGGATATGTGGGTTGCCAGGAGGGCAGAAAGAGGATATAGTGTGGGGAGGGGGATACAGGGAAAAGTGAGGTGCCACCCCACTTGAAGATTCCCTTCAGCACAAGTGGGCATGGCCTAGTAGCCAGCACCACACAACTGTCCCACAGTTTTCCTAGGTAGAGGCTGCTGGGGTGGGGGTGGGAAGACAGAGGGGCATATAAATGCAGGTTGGCTGTTGGGTGGGAAGGAGATGGGGTGCTAACTCCAGATTAGGGAATACCTGGAGATTTGGGGGCAGAGCCTGGAGAGGGTGGGGTTTGAGGAGGGGAGGGACTTCAGAGGAGTATAATTTTGTAGACTCCACCCTCCATAGCAGCCATTGCCTCCATGGGAACTAGGGTTGCCAACCTGCAGGTAGGCGCTGGAGATCACCAGGAATTACAACTGCGTTCCAGATGACAGAGATCCATTCCCCTGGAGAAAATGGCTGCTTTGGAGGGCAGATTCTATGGCTTTATACCATGCTGATGTTGCTTCCCTCCCCATACCTTGCTTTCCCAAGGGTCCACCCTCAAATCTCCAGGAAATTCCCAACCTGGAGCTGGCTACCCTAAGGGGGAACTGCTCTCTGTAGTAGGCAGGTCTGTTGTGATTCCAAGAGATCTCCAGGCCCTGCCAGAAGGCTGGCAACCCTAGAAGGAGAGCAGGTAGCCAGAAAAGAAGAGAGGTTGTTGGAGCTTTCAGGAAAGGCAAAGAATAAATAGTGGGGCGGGGAGGGGGAAATGGAGATGCCTCTCATAAGTTCTTTTGGGTTCCCACTTGTAAAATGATAAAATGAAGAGCGCTTCCTACATTACCGATGGCTGCCAATGGAAAAAAGCTGTCACAGAGAAACTCACTTAGTGATGGTCCAGACTTGCACAAGCAGTACTACTAAATTAAATTCCTAGGAGTGGGTGGTGGAAAACTTGCCACAAAAATGCCAGTCTCTTGGGGAGTATAACATCCAACCCAACTCTTTGTCTCCTATTATAACTATTATTTTGCTCTGGCTTTGCTCTCCAAAAAGATCACAAGCACGTGATTTTGGGATTGTTAAGGCACTTTCTTAAAAGGTGAAGTTTTGAGAAACAGATTTTTTTTTTGCTGTTAATAAAAGCTTAGATTTTGGAGAATATATAAAAAGCTGCAGGAAGCCCATTTCTAGGCTCTAAATCCTCAAGCCTAGCAGATTTTCCTTGCCTGTAGTTTACTATTGTCCAGGAGCATGAGTAATAAATGGGTTAGATTTGAATTAATAATGCTTCCGGTGGGGGAATAAATACATAGCAATTACAGAAACAGGGTGGGATGAGTAACACAGCTGGAATTCTTACATTGTTGGTTGTATTGAATTGAATTAACATGAGAACTAATGGAGAAGCCTGACATTTCAACCAAACTTTTACAGTGGGAATGCAGTTCAATCAAGTCAGTTCAGTTCAGATACCTTTATTAGCATATCCAACATTCGTCCAAGTACAGTAAGGACATAACATAACTTATTAAAAGGAAGAGCGAATTGCCATCACACCACCAAAAAAATTAGCCACAATTTCTATGATTTTAGGGTCCTGGTTATTAAGAAGGGTGAGAACCTTTGAACAGTAAGAAAATCCCTCCAACTGAATCAGACTAGTATTTAAGAGTTTTAATCGTAATCTGTGATACAGAGGGCACCGAAGAAGAACATGTTGAATAGTTTCCGTCTTTTCCATAGAGCAAGGAAACAGTCTATCGGGAAGGGGGACACCAGTATAACGGCCAGTTAGTAAGGCTGATGTTCAATCAAGTTAATTTGAACTACATCCATCGCAACTGGTCCCTATTTAGAATCTATGTTTATAGCAGTGTAGAACTTTGCTATTGAGAGGTTTATCCCAATCTTGTCAGATCTCAGAAGCTAAGCATGGTCAGCCCTGGTTATAATTTGGATGGGAAATCACCAAGGAATACCAGGGTTGCTGTGCAGAGGAAGGCACTGGCAAACCACCTCTGTTAGTCTCTTGCCTTGAAAACCCTACAAGGGGTCACCATAAGTCAGCTATGACTTGACAGCACTTTACACACATAGTACCTTTCTATTAGGATCAACTAGATTGTCACAAAGTAATAAACAAGAGTTTGAGCTTTCCAGAAATGTTCATCAGGACTGGCTGCCCCTCTTTAGAAGGGTGACGGGAGTTTTGGCTTGGATTTGCCGCTCTCAGGATGCCTCCCCCCCAACACACACACACAGGATTGCACCGGGAGGAGAGAGACCCAGAGCAGACTGGCTGCCCCTCTTCAGAAGGGTGATGGGAGTTTTGGCTAGGATTTGCTGCTCTCAGGATGCCCCCCCAACACACACACACACACACAGGATCGCACCGGCAGGAGGGAGACCCAGAGCAGACTGGCTGCCCCTCTTCAGAAGGGTGACTGGAGTTTTGGCTTGGATTTGCACGAGGGAGATCTGTCCTGCCTTGGAGGGAGGCTGTCCCCCGGGCTTGAAACTCTCCCAGCCAATTGCCATTCACAGGGGAGGAGAAATTAGCCGACATGGGCAGGGACAATTGGTCCGAACCCAGGAACGTTTTTCATGGAGCGAAAAAACACGCATAGCAACCACAAACAATGGACCAACACGGGTTTGAGAAGATGAGGAGTTGACCGGTTTTTCTGCTAAAACTTGAAGCGTTCATGAAAAATCAAAAATTTGAAGTGGGGCAAAACAAAGGCAAAACCGTGCCAAACCTCCGTGAAAAAATGACCCTAAAGTCCCCAAAAGGCTGAGCACCTTCTCCCTCACAGGCCTTACTCCAAGTGGCCACAGATAGCAAGGCATGAAACGTTGACGCCAGGTCCACCAAAGTTTATGTGCCTGATTCAGAAAGGCAATGAAACAAAAAACATGATCAGGTTTTCAATCAGTGCAGGTTTTGTGGAAATGCTAATTTTAAAAAGGGGAGCTTTGCTGCATCAGGAGTCTAAGCATGTATTTAAACTGAAGTGATACAGTATTCAAATGGACTGGAAAGGATTGGGTGAGGACAAATGGGTTTAAAGGAGAATCTTATCTTTCCTAATGCACCAATCAAAACAGGATAATAAGGCAAGTTAAGGAGCTAATCACAAATTCAAGCTTCACTGCTTTATTTAAAGAACTTGGGTATGGAAGGCACAGCCCTCAGTTTGCAAGACCTGGGCAAGGCTCTTAATGATAGCACATTTTGGAGGACATTATTGATTCATAGGGTCACCATGAGTCAGAAGTGACTTGACAGCGCTTAACACACACATACACACCACAACTGTAATGCAGAATAGATACAGTGGCTGACATAAAGTTCAGTGGTATGGTGGTTAGATTATAAGTGTGTTAGGGTTGCCAACCTCCAAGTACTAGCTGGAGATCTCCTGCCATTACAATTGATCTCCATCCGATAGAGATCAGTTCACCTGGAGAAAATGGCCACTTTGGCAATTGGACTCTATGGCATTGAAGTCCCTTCCCTCCCCAAACCCTTCCCTCCTCAGGCTCCACCCCAAAAACCTCCCGCTGGTGGCAAAGAGGGACCTGGCAACCCTAGTGTGTATGTAAAGTGCCGTCAAGTCACAGCTGACTTATGGCAGGGTTTTCAATGCAGCAACTAACAGAGGTGCTTTGCCATTGTCTTCCTCAGCATTGCGACCCTGGCATTCCTTGGTATCCAAATACTAGCCAGGACTGACCCTGCTTAGCATCTGAGATCTGATGAGGTCAGGCTAGCCTAGGCCATCAAGGTCAGGGCAGTTAGAATATAGGGGAGATAAATTTTTATCCTACCATGAAGGTCAGTAAGTAACCCTGGGCCAATTGCCATCTTTCAACCTAACCTGTACCAGAGGGTTGTTGTGACAATAAAATAAGCAGAGTAGAACCACATATCCTATTGCCCAGAGCTCTTTGGGGGGAACGGGGAATACAGAGGAAAGAAAACTAATTATTGTTTTATCCAAAGAAGCCAAGCAGGATAATTCAATGTATCAATCTAAAAGAAAGGGAGATTACTGTCTTTTTAGGATCTGCCTGGTAGCCCAGTTAAGTTTGATATACAAATATGATCCAGTTCTGCTAAAACAGAAAAAAATAAATTTGTATTTGCCAATCTATAATTATCAGCACTGTTTTTGTAAGAGAACATAAAGTACACTCGTTTGGGTAAATAAATGTTTATTTTGAAAACTTAAAATTTAGCTTCCCATAATTATTCCATTCCCAATAGCATGCTACAATTTGTATTCCTCCATAAATGCCAAGTGTTGTGCAAAATATCCCTTTATAATATTCTAATAAAAAGTGGATCCTTCCTACCATAATAATTTTTGCATCTTCTGATTTTCATAGGACCCCCAAGCGGGGATTAAATTAAAATAGTCTTACAGGAAGGTAAATGACAGCACTAAATGTATGGCTTCATGCAGAGGCTTGACTATTTTCTTTCCATCACTTAATTTGAATAAAAACCTATTACCAAACATTACATCTAATGAAGGAAAGAAAGTAAAAAACACAATGTAAACATTATATTAAAGAAGTAGATCCAAATGTGTATATAGCGCCAGGTACCTTATCCCAAGCCCTGACCTGGACGGCCCAGGCTAGCCTGATCTCATCAGATCTCAGAAGCTAAGCAGGGTCAGCCCTGGTTAGTATTTGGATGGGAGACCACCAAGGAGTACCAGGGTTGCTGTGCAGAGGAAGGCACTGGCATACCACCTCTGTTAGTCTCTTGCCATGAAAACCCCTAAAGTGGTCGCCATAAGTCGGCTGTGACTTGACGGCACTTTACACACACACACACACACACCTTATCCCTACAGACAGATAGATGCAAAGATACAGAGAAAGTGACCCTTGATATATTGTTCCTATCAGCTATTACACCAAATTTATCTAGTTTTGTCTGATATAGGGACTTAAGGAAGCTGGGATGACTAAATAATGACGTTATGTCTAACCGTGTACGCATTATATTTCTGCTTCAAGCCTAGCCCAGACATTTCTCTTTCTGAATTCTCTAGGTGATGCTGCCTGGCCATTCTGACCTCACAGAGGAATGTGTCTGTTTCATTTCAATCAAAGTTCCCGGCATACCAACTAATGATGCCAGAATCCATAACCAACTTCTCAGAAGGGCAAGTGGCGTCCAGTGATAAACTTGCTGCTCTAGACAGACATCTGCATTTTTAATCTACTCTCATCTGAAACCCTTTCTTGCTTCAGTGATGCTTTCCCCCAATTTAAATACCACCACGGCCTTTCCAACTAGCGCAGAAGACCCTTCCCGGCCCAGATGATTCCCTATACTGGCTTCCAACTACAGGCATCCTTCCAGCCTGTCCCACTACCATTTCCCAGCCTTTCTAAAGAAAGGGAGGAGAAAGGCTTTTTGTTTCATGAATTCCTTGGAGATTTCTTTTTATCATTAAAAGATAACTGTGATATTACTTTGTGCACCCGCTCCGGGGTGCTCTTGTGTTCTTTCGAATGAAAAACCAAAAGTAAAATATCCCCTATCCCCCTTTCAGAGCCAGCAATGTAGGTAAGGAAAAGGAATGGACAAGGGGAGTTTGCCCAGCATCGGTGAAACTGACTAGAGTTTCCATGACCTTGTCAGCTTAACTGGAGAGCAGGGAGAGAGGCCAGAGAGAGTGAAGAAAACTGGCATTGGTAAACTTTTCCAAACAGTGTCAATTTCAATAGAAAACAAAGAAAGAGGAATACAAAGGAAAGCCATGCTGGATAAAAAACATACACGGTTTCCCTCTCATGCTTTCATACAAGGAAAAGAGGCTGAAATGTAGGGGGGAAAGTCATCTTCAGTGTATAAAACTGGATGGACACACATTGGAAAGATGACTGAAAGTGGTTCAGATAGAATGCATTGTGTTCACTGGTGACACAAATGGCAGGTGGTTTAATATGCAATATTAATTCTACTTTCCTGGACTGCCATCAATCAGTTTTAAAATGCAATGTTAAAGTGCTGAAGGTTCCATTTCTGTGTTTCATATATGCACACATATAGTGGGATGGAGGGTCAAAAGCACCAATACATACGAAATAGATAAGCCATCCAGAATCTTGGAAACTAGGGACTTTGGATTACGGCCTCCCCTTGCCTTTCCTCTGACCAGGGTTGAACTCTGAAAGGATTTTATGGAAATTAACTACAAGGCAGAACACCTATGGTTATTTTGACTAATTCTTACCGGTCATGAGTGCTGATTAGATTTTCATCCTCCCACTTTAAGACAGCTTTTCCATCTGAATAAAAAAGTACAATGATCATATGCAGAGGATCCACTGCACTTCCACATTTTTCTTTTCAAATTTTTGATATAAGTATCAATTACATTTAAGGTTGGAGCTTGTAATTAATATTAAGAGGCTCCTTTTCTTTTTTTTAAAAAAAATATTGTAGTTAAGAAAGATACAGGGATTTTTCATCTGTATCAAGAAGTGCCAATTCTCTTTAAAATGTGCAGGGCTTGCAAATTTAAAGATGATAAGTGAGACTGTGAAATACAGTTTTTAAGGTAGGTTTTATTCTTTGAAATATAATCCCTGTGGTCTTCTGCTACGATAAATCATATGTCCTACCGCCAGCAAATTTTGGTAGGGTCTGTTCCCTTCTAATGGTTAAATGTATTTTTTTCCCTGAGAAATCAGGCAGAAGAATACACTGGACTATTAAGAACAATAGAAAACCGCTAAATAACATCGGATGAGTATTTGGAATTGTGATTAGTTTATCAAATTATAAATTAAAGAGTATGTATGTATATAGCATACATTCTGACAAATTAAGCAAGTATATAATCTGGAAATCCTTACAGTTAACAGTGGCTGTAGTTCATAAACAAGATTTTAAATATGAACCATGTTTCTAAGTGCAGCTATTCAGGAAGATCACAGTATGGGACTCTGAAACTTAGATACACCTGAAAGTCAGATAAAATAACCTTTTGCTCCCTGAAAAGGTTCCTAGTCATTTATCCTCACCACAGTTCTATGAAGTATGCTAGGCTGAGAGATAGTGGGGCAGCATTGTGAAGGTGAAAAATGCTGTCTTAGCAAAACACTGCCCCCTATGAAATGCCACTTGCTGGGAAGGCCAGCCCTGTCTGAGCATGAGAAAGTATCCATTGTGCTCTTTCCAGATGAAAACTCATAATTTTTTTAGCTTTTAAACAGCACCATCGAATCAACTAACCTTTCTTTAACAGTCCCCATCTCAGATCCCCCAAAGGACTTCAAAAGTAAAGAAATTTAGGAACCACAGGTTGTTGTTTTTTTAAAAAGCACTGACGCTTTAACAGGGACAAAATGTCACATTCGTATGTAGATGACTCCAATTTTGCTTGTGGCAGAAAGAGTGCATAAAAGAAGGGACACATACTCAGGGCAATGGCAGTAATGAAAACTATTTGTAAAAATAGCTGGGGTGAACAATGTCCCCTATTTCTTTGTTAATGGTTTTATATCTCATTTCGCTGTTAGATTTGTACATTAATGTGTATTGTGTACTCATATGACATGGTTTTGATATGCAATTTATATAACACTCATATTTCAACATGGGTTACCTACAGAAGATGTGTAATGCTGATACATTGATAAACAAATAATGTTGAAAAGTGTAGCAAAATATTAAAGAAAATGACATGAAAATAATCGTTTATTTGATTTGCGCCAGGGACAAGCAAGTGGGAATTTGAGGGCTGAAGGAATAGCAGGAAGAAATTGAAAATTATTTATAAATCCTACCCTGTTCGAAGAATGTTGCAGCTATGCACAAGCAGAATATTTTTGTAATTTATTCTACCTAACCTCCCCTCAAATAAGGGAAAACACTACACTGAAGAAGACAATAACACAAGGGATAAATGTTTCATTTACTCCACAACTCAACCTCCATGAAACTAAAATTTTCCAAGACAACATGAAAAGACTTACCTGAGGAAACATGAATGGTGAAAATTATTTGGCAAAAATGGTTGGTTTCAGTGGAACTACAGAGGTAGTTACTGAGTGTGCATGATTGCACACTATTCAGCCACAGCACCTGTCCATAAATCTGCACATGCACATTCTAACATTGAAGGAAATTGTAGTTACTTTGTAGAGGAAGATATATTGTTCCCTAGATAAACTTGTGCATCATGACAAAGAAGAAGAAGAGTCGGTTTTTATATGCCGACTTTCTCTACCACTTAAGGGAGACTCAAACCAGCTTACAGTCACCTTCCCTTCCCCTCCCCACAACAGACACCCTGTGAGGTAGGTGAGGCTGAGAGAGTGTGACTTGCCCAAGGTCACCCAGCTGGCTTTGTGTGTTGGAGTGGGGAAACAAATCCAATTCACCAGATTAGCCTCCGCCGTTCATGTGGAGGAGTGGGGAATCAAACCTGGTTCTCAAGATCAGAATCCACCGCTTCAAACAACTGCTCTTAACCACTACACCACGCTGGCTCTCCAGAGATACTCTAATTGGCTGCTGTCATGTGCTATACTCACATAAAGCCAAACCATACCAGACCTTCTCACCTGCCCCCAGCAAGCAATGGGGAAACATAGAAAGTCAAGTTGCATTGCAACTTCCCACTCTCACCCCAACCGCAAAGCAAGCTTTGGTCACACAGAAAATCTGGCCAGTCAGTGCTGGCAGAAATCTACTTGGCATAATATTTGACCTGAACTTTGAACATCAACATTGAGGTGAGAGGGTTCAACTTGGATGCAAATGCGGAGTTTGGGCAGGGTATGTTTGATTGGTGATCATATTTGCATTTAAGTTCTCAGTATTCCCAGAGATAAGTGTCCAACAGCCCATTCCTGAGAATTGGGCCGAACGTTTTGTGGAGGCGGCGTGACATCACCACCAGCATAAGTGCGTGTAAATGCATGTTTACATGCACTTACGCTGGCAGCGAGGCCGGTCCTGCCGGCAGCAGAGCGCCATGGGACTGCACCTCCCTTCTGCGCTGGTGTGGCCTGTCTGTGGCACCGACAATGGCTTGGAGAGGCTGCACTGGCGCAGGGGGGTGTTCTGGGGGTGGGCCAGGGGAGGAGCCACCGGCTAGGCGGCTCCCTATCCCCTTTCGGCCACTTCCGCTGGCGCCGGGAATGGCGGTGCTGCCTCACTATTCCCCATGGGGCGAAAGGCAGCGAAACAGCTTTTTTTGTTTAACGGCGTATGGGGAGCTGCTTCCCCAGTCATCTTCCCCACCGTCCCTGTACACCTCAGCTCAGGAATGGGCTGCAAATGTACCTCCTATTTTTCTGAATTTTCTACCAAGTGATAGTTTGGTCACTTGTATTACCGTAAACAGGAGGGAAGGCAGCATGGTATAGCCTGATCTCGTCAGATCCCGGAAGCTAAGCAGGGTCAGTCCTGGTTGGTATTGGGATGGGAGACCACCAAGGAATACCCGGGTTACTATGCAGAGGAAGGTGCTGGCACACCACCTCTGTTAGTCTCTTGCCTTGAAAACCCCATAAGTGGTTGCCATGAGTCGCCTGGAGATAAATTGTAATCCCAGATCTCCAGCTCCCACCTGGGGGTGGGCAACCCTAGCTACAATGCTTTTAAATAGTGTGATGCCATTTAGAAGATCTCAGAATCAATAGTTTCTCTTACATAGAGAGAGATCATTTGTCTTTTTGAAAAGAAGTGATCTCTCTTGGTTCTTCTGTACATGTGTGTGTTTCAACTAATTACTATATGGGAGGACACTTACGCCTCTGCCTCATTCCCAGTCTTCAGCTCTGGTTATTAGGTAAGAGGGGGAAATCCTCTATCTTCCCTATGTCTGCAGCTATTCTTGACTGCTAGCATATACAAATAAAGCATTTGTCTCTGTTCCCTGCAAGGCTGGTAAACTGGTTGCCTGTTGCAACAGGGTAGAAGCCTTAACCTCTGCTCCTTTCCACAGCATTTGTCCTGTCTTACTGACAGATGATACAAATAAAGCCTTGCCTCTGCCTAGCAGGTGTTCTCTGCTAGAACAAAAAAACAAACTAGTGCTCAGAGAAACTGGATGTACACATATAAAATCAGAAGATCTTTCCAATGCTGGTGAAAAGGTACAACAATAAACCAAAAGTGGAAATGCTATACACAGAAATGCCATTTTGGGCAATTATGTTTGGAGGAAAAATTGGGTAACTGTTGTGCTTGAATGATGTCCCTGGTGCAGCCCGCCCTCAGTTAAATATTAGCATAATTAAGTGACGAAGTAGATCAGCTAATTTGAATAAACAAGTTAAACTCATATTGTGGTATTGTGCCTTTATTGGGGTACTGGGGCACCTGTTCTTGCACAGAAACCACCAATTCAAACCAATCATCAGCCATTTGCATTAGGGCTGTCAATTCGGTTCATCCCAAACCGAAAACTGCCGAATTTCCCCCGATTCGGTGGTTTCCGGTTCGGATGGAACTGAATTTTCCCCCGAACTCCGGATCTCGTGCCGAATTTCGCGGATCCGAAGCGGGGGAGTTCAGACTTCGGCACATCCTGAATTTAAAAGGGACGAATTTTGCCAAAGCCAAACTTTACCGAATTTTTTTTCAACAGCCCTAATTTGCATCACTAAAGGTAAAGGTCCCCTGTGCAAGCACCGGGTCATTCCTGACCCACGGGGTGACGCCACATCCAGATGTTTTCTAGGCAGACTTTGTTTTATGGGGTGGTTTGCCAATGCCTTTCCCAGTCATCTTCCCTTTACCCCCAGCAAGCCGGGTACTCATTTTACCGACCTTGGAAGGATGGAAGGCTGAGTCAACCTTGAGCCAGCTACCTGAAACCAACTTCCGTTGGGATCGATCTGCATCACTAGGGGCCACTTTAATGAATGTGGAAGGTAGGATTTTATTTTATTTTTAAACTGCAGTGGAGCAGTTAAGCAGCAAGGACGGGGGAGGTTGGTAGAATTTAGGCAATGTGAGAAAGTGCATGGATGAAAGCCATTTGCTCTGTTTTGCATGGTTAGAAAGGAAAACACTAAAGCAACCTGCTAAACAGCCATAAACAGACAGACTGTTCATTTCAACAGATCATCAGAAATTTGGCTTCCTGTTTGTAACTGCTGAACAGCGCGTGAGTTTAACTGGTGGCTGCTTGGAACATCTCTAATTTTTATCTCATACGTTGCATGACTGTAACAGTGATATTATTAACACATAAAGCAGTATCCATTTGAGTAAATAATGTAGGAAGAGGTCACACAAGAGCAATTTGAATTATACACAATAGAGACTTGTTTTAATCTCCCATCCAACCATCTACTTCTAAAAATAAAAAGCAGGCAGTAGTGATTAAATGCTAAAGCACTACACAGTGCATGGAGGGATAGGTAAAACTAAGCAATTTAATTATCCAGTAACTACTGGAGAGGAGCAACAGCAACTATGAGACACTGGAAAACCAGGTACAATTGTCTGCATTGTACTACTTCTGCATACAATTTAAAAATGATAACTAAATCTATATTCTAATAACCTCTGTTTGGAAGATCTACAGAAACAGTATATTATACCAGGGGACCCCTGAGGGGCCACAGAGTTACTGCAAGGGTCCATGAATCAATACAGCTTGGGCAGGTTTCCTCCTTTCCCTACCTGTGCCTTCCCCCATGTTTGCCATACCCCTCAACTTTGTGTAAGGCTGGCTGCTGGCTGGGCTTCATATACCAGTCACCTTGCTGCAACCTCTCAGCTGAGTCTGCCTGCTTCAAGCCCCCATCCAAGCAGGCGGCATCAGGACATTTCCAGATGGAGGCTCCCAAGTTTGAATCCGCCCCATCAGGGCAGCTTCCCGGTATGCAAGAACAGCTCCTAATGAGACTCTTTGGTGGGGCACATTGGCTCCCATTGCCCACCCCTCCCATCTCTGGTGACAGTTGGAAATGAACATAAGAACATAAGAAAAGCCATGCTGGATCACACCAAGGCCCATCAAGTCCAGCTGTCTGTTCATACAGTGGTCAGCCAGGTGTCTCTAGGAAGCCCACAAACAAGACAACGGCAGCAGCATTATCCTGCCTGTGTTCCACAGCACCTAAGATAATAGGCATGCTCCTCTGATACTAGAGAGAGTAGGTATGCATCATGACAAGTATTCATTTTGACTAGTAGCCATGGATAGCCCTATCCTCCATGAACATATCCACCCCCCTCTTAAAGCCTTCCAGGATGGCAGCCATCACCACATTCTGCGGCAGTGAGTTCCACAATTTACCTATGCGTTGTGTGAAGAAATACTTTCTTGTATCTGTTTTTAATCTCTCACCCTCCAGCTTCAGCAGATGACCCCACAATCTAGTATTATAAGAGAGGGAGAAAAGCTTCTCCCTGTCCACTCTCTCCAAACCCTGCATAATTGTAAAGGCCTCTATCATATCTCCCCTTATGCTTGCACCTTGAATGGAGCTGGGCTGTGGCCCTTTACAGAACCACTGCTAGGCTGGTGGCTTCTTTGTGAGTCCCTCAGTTGCCTTCTCTGGCTCCTCCCACAACTCTGCCAGTCTGGAAAGTCCCACAGCTGCATCAGTCAGCAGCAATCCGGGGCCAGGAGCTTCACCAGGATGTGGTGTCTCCCTCTCAACCACCCCAGGGTTGAGCGTGCAGGGGAGGCGAAGTTGCTCCCAGACAGTCCATGCATCTGAAGTGTGCTCTGACTCAAGAAAGCTTATGCTGGAATACATTTTGTTGCTCATGAAGTTGCCACTGGACCTCTCATTTATTTTGCCACCTTGATTAGTAATCACTACATTCGCATCTGTGGGGGGAAAAACTGCACCTCAACATATGTGTCTAGAGATCTGAAAGCATATTGTGGAGATGAGACCCCCTCCTTCCTCCAGCCCAAGTACCACTGCTAAGGCCATGGGGGTACCAGCAAAGCCTCCCTTGATCATGCCTGGATCCAGAACAATGGAGAATTCTCTCCAAAAGGAACATTTTATGTTGCACTTGAATCATTATTTGGGTTTGAGTCTGATAACTATGATCTCCGTTGGGAGACAACTTACCACTGCAAAGCAGGGTTACAATCAAAATAAATAAGCATCCCCTAAGGGTTCTTTCAAGGACTGAAAGCTCTTTGGGCGTCCAAGTGACTTCCCATGAGTACAGACTGACTGCTAACTATGTTAGCAAAGAGGTCGTTCTATACAGCTACACCAGTAACTCCACAAACATACAAAGCTTTCTTCTACTTTATCAAGTTAATCTGTCAACCAGACTTCCAATCTCTGAAAGCAGCAAAATAGCACCAGCCATCTACACCACATTTCACCAGTCATATGCATCTTCGCTGAATTATAGCCTTGAACATCTGGTGCAATATCCACTAACAGTTCTCCAGAAAAATGGATGTTTCCTTAATCCATGTTGTACTATTTCACTTCAGAGCTTATAACCTCAGTAAATTATTTTCTACCTCCTCCACAGGCATAGCTGACATTTGAACTGGAAATCACAGAGAGCAGGGAAGACAGAACGAGATGAAGAGGAAAACACCAATTTTCATCACAAATACTGAGCCCTGTTTTGATACATCTACTTGCATTTATGCTGCATATTAATCACGATGGGAATAAAAAGAAAGGGCCAGGGTTGGGTCAGGGATGCTGCAGAAAACTTGCACTATATTCAGCGTAAAAAAAAGGAGAAATGACAGATTTGACCTAAATGAGTAGCACGGCAATGAACTGCAAGCAACTCCACAAATATTCATCAGCTGAGATTCTGCTCCATGGTTTTTCTGTGGTCTTTGCTTTGGCAAGCTGTTAACTCTGTGTCCAGCAGCTGGCCACTGAAAGCATCTCATCAGCAACAGACGAACAATGATGCCATTGGCATGTGTCCTCCTGCACATTAGCAATGAAGGATGCTCAGCCACAGGATGCTACAGCAGCTGGTCAGACAAAAGACATTGTTCTGCATTCCAGCAGCTAATTGAGCATTCTGATAATCTATGCTGCAGGGAGAGTGGCAATCTCTCTTTCTCCCGCACACAAAAAGGTTTCTAAATTGGAGTAGGATGCATCAGCACACATTCAGAGCAAACCTTGCTGAAATGTGCCGTACAAAGTCATTTGAACAGGTCCAGAAACATGGTGAGCAAGCAAAATGATTGCACTTTTTGTTGATCTCATTAGTATTCAGGACTTGACTGTTAACATGGCCTTGATATAGCAACACACACACACACCCCCACACACAGCACCAATCATAATATCCCCGTATTCAGTTATCTGATTGGGTGCCCAGATATAATTATGGTCGGAAACAAAATCTGAAACATGCAGGTGGCAGGTGGTTTTCTCTAGCCTCTGCATACATCACTGAAAGGGGCACCTCTCTTTTTCAATCCCATTGGTTTAACACTCCATGTTATTCATGAAAAAGTTTTAATCACTAGTAATCACTAGCCTCTGAAAGAATCATACAAATGAACAACTATTCTACCAGGAGACTGTGCTGAGTATCCATAAAGTTTCTGAGTGAAAACAATGACAGTGAAAACTGCCAAAATAACAAAGGCTGAGGCAACTTGGAAAACCTGACTAACATGAAGAGCTCAAGGATGCCCCTTTCTCTGATAGTTTAAAACTTTTGTTGTAGAAACTTTATAGCTGTTTTGTTTTTATATTCAAACCATCAGTAGCAGCCTCCTTGAGGTGGGCATGCAACATCTTTTAGCCTGCGCTCACCTGGAACAGGTTGATCAGGGGATAGAGGGGAAGAAACGGGAGGGTGGCTGCCTGAAAAAGCCAAGGGCTGCCAAGTCTGGGTTGGGGAATTCCTGGAGATTTGGAGGGTGGAGACTGGAGATAGCAGGGTTTGGAGAGGGAAGGGATGGGGCCTCAACACCATATAGTACACCCTCCAAAGCATCAGTTCCAGGGGGGCTGAGTTATGTTGTCTGGAGATCAGTTGTAATTATAGGGTAGTGGTTCCCAAAGTGAGTGGTACCACCCCCTGGGGGGCGGTGGGATTACCTAGGGGGGACTAAGAGGCAAGAGGGTGGCAGGGGCACTAGAGTTGGGCCCCCTCAACTGTGTTGTTCACTAATTTACAATAGATCAAGCTATGGCATCATGCTGGCAAATTTGGTGGAAACTATTGGAATCTCCCCCCAGACTTTGAAAAGCTAGTACCACTGGATCAAGTTAATCAATTTTGTTGAATAAATTTCAAATAAAAAAAGTTTTAATTTGATTTTTGAATAATACTTTTGATAGGATAGGGTAGGGGGTGCTGGGGTTGAGTTTGTGGAATCAAGGGGGCAGTGGCCTGAAAAAGTTTGGGAGCCACTGTTATAGGGGATCACTAGTCCCCATCTAGAAGTTGGCAACCCTAGAAAAGCCCCAGGTATCTGCAAGGATCTACCATGTCAGCCACATAAAAGGCCCATTGGCTGTCACAAGCAACTCTCACTAGAGTCAGGGTTGATTATTTGGGTGGGGGGAGTAAAACCTTGTGCCTTTGTATAATTAGGTTTTAAACCTAGATGGGAAGGCAAACTTGGCAAGCACCTTGAGGCATGTAGTGATGAAGGGGATTCACGTAAGCTAGCCACTTATTGGCTATCTGGCCAGGAGAGCACTTCGTTGGGGCCAGTAGGATTGCCAGGTCCCTCTTCAACACCGGTGGGAGGTTTTTGGGGCAGAGCCTGAGGAGGGCGGGGTTTGGGAAGGAGAGGGACTTCAATGCCTTAGAGTCCAATTGCCAAAGCAGCCATTTTCTCCAGGTGAACTGATCTCTATCGGCTGGAGATCAGTTGTAATAGCAGATGATCTCCAGCTAGTACCTGGAGGTTGGCTACCCTAGGTGCCAGGCAGTATCCAACTGAAAGCCAGCTGCTGTATAGCATGGGGAGTGCAGGTGGGGCTCACCTTCTATTGGCTCAGTTATGTGCTTGGAAATCTTTAAAAGCCTTAAAAACCACCCTATCTTAAGGTTGCTCCTCGATAAACCTGCTCAGCAGCAGGGGGTGGGGGAGGGGGGAGATTAGATCCTGATCTCTTTGGATATGTCATTCCATAAGGCTGGGGCTATAATTAAAAAAAGCAACCAATGAAAAAAGTCTTCTATTGATGCCATCTGCATCATGCACAGGTCAGTTTACCCCAATCAACTTGTTAGATGCCATTAGCTAGAAATGATGTTCCTTTGTTCATTTTTAATCCTACCAGAGCAGTAAACCCGAACAGGGTTGTGCAAAAAAAAAAAAAAAAAGGTTTGGGTTTATTGGGTCCAATTTTTTTTTTATCAACCCGAAATAAGCCGAATACTCATACTGGTAAATTCTGGTATTTGGCTTATTTTTGGTAAATTCCAGTATTCAGCTTATTTTTGGGTTTCCCAAAAATTCAGGCCCATTATAGTCTATGGAGATTTTTTTACTGAAGCTCCTGGGGGCCATTTTTTGGAGGTAGAGTCCCCAAATTTGCAGTGTGGCTGCAAAGGACTCTCCTTAGATGGTCCTAAAAGTTTGGTGAATTTTGGGACAGGGGGTCCAATTGTATGGGCCTGCAAAGGCATTGCCCCATCCTCCAGGCATTTGTGAGCCGAGCTGTCAACCGGTTTTCAGGTTCAAAAGTTCAGCATGCTGAGGACTGGTAGAAAGAGCCAATTACAGACTTGTGCCTCAAAGTCTGGGGGCTGCCTTAGTTTCTGGGTCGCTTTGCATGATGTCCATGCAAATGAGCTTCCAAATAGAGAAAAAAAGGGCTTAAATGCAAGACAAATAAGGCACTGAAAACATTTCTTTTGGTGGCAAATGACATTCTGTGATCAGTCTTTTTATTGTGGTCATGAAAAATCTGATCCCAAGAGATGGTCACGGTGTAGGGAAACAATATCAGAGTCAGACAAAGTCATGACCAAGGCAGCTCGTGTTAAGGAGATTGCACATCCATGCGGGTGAGGGAGTCTTCTTCAGAAGGCCCATGAGCAGCTGATGGAAACTAATATTCTCCAGACTGGGTGAGCCCATCTTTTAAAGTGTAGATCAGCACACCGCCTGGTTGGTCAGACCAAGTTGGTTTTGATTACATGATCCATACCTCAAAGGGGCCCCAACTATGGGGCCTTAACAAAACCAGTCCAAAATAAGAAAGAAAAGAGGAGAAAGCACAGAGCAATGCCTCTCAGGTGAATAGCCGAACCCGAAAACTGAATACCTATTCAGGTTTTTCAGGAATTGCCTATTTGGCTGCGGCTTTCCCCCCAGGTTTTGGTATCCGGTAAACCTGAATCCTGAAAATTACCGAAACAGCTAATTTTAGATTTATTTTCAGTTCGAGTTTATTGATATGCACAACTCTAAACCAGAACAATATATAAAGCTGAGATCACAGGAAACATGGCTAGATTCCTGCTGATACCTGCTACTCAATGGGAACTCAGTCAGAAGACAGACTATAACACCAAGGAATGAACTACACCCCAATTTTTAACCTGATTTCACTCCTTGTATTTGAAAACTGTATTATGCCTTTAAAGGTATTTGTATCGTATTGTGTTAATATATAAAGCTGACCAAGACCTATTAATAGCATAGAGCCCCAAATGGGTGAACACAACCACCTATCTCCATATAGCTGCAAAACATTTTTAATATCTCTCACACACTGTAAACATTCATAGATAAGGGCATATACATTTTGTTCTTCACACACATGATCTTTTCTATCTCCTCTAACATGATAGGACAACTGCATATAAAACAACATATAGGAATTGACTGGATGCGAAATGGAATTTGCTTAAAATAATTTTGAAAGCTCACCAAGTACGGATTTGTACTTGTCAGGATTTAATGCATACTGGGAAGAGTTTGCAAGCAGTATCTTGTTTTATAATCAGAGTAACAATTTTTAAATTGACATCATTTCTACAAAATTGTTTACTTCTCTCCCTGATCTTAAACATATTTGCTTGAAAATCAACTCAGCTGAAATAATTAAAAGCTCCATTCAATGGAAGCTGTTTCGGAACAGGGCATCAGTGAGTTAAAATCTTGGTTCCTTAACTGTCATATAAACATTAACCTGAAAGATAAAACCTATCACTCACAAAGAACTTTGTGCTATCAGGCAGAGCAGAAACCCAAAAGAGCATTTTGTCATATCATAAAAGCTATGAGCTTCTGCTGGTTATCCTTTGACAGCTATGCATAATGTTTAAACAATGAAGCTGATTAAATGTCACCTACAGATACTGGTTTTTTCCCCCTTGGTTAGGATTATGCATTCAAGAGATAAACAGTTTCATATTGTATTTTTGGTTCCTGTGTAGAGATTTCAAGAAAACCCAAGGAAGTGAATTGCACCAGGGGAGGGGAATAGCCACTTCCTTGGCAAGAAAATGTTGTACATGATTTCTCCATGTGATGATTGGAGCTATCTGAGGACTTAAAAGAGGCACAATCAAACAGGGAGTAGAAGTGTATAGTACACAGGGAGTAGACTTGGAATGGGGCACCCTAGATTCACATTCCCACACTCACCTGGGGCAGTCACAGACTCTCAGCCTAACAAACCTCACAGGGTTATTTCAATGATACAATGGAAGCAGAACAAAAATGTGATAAAAATCAAAGCTGCTTTTGAGACTTGTGAAACCACAGTGTACACAGCTTCCACGATAATATTTCGAAGTGGTATGTGAAGAGAGATAGGAAGATAATTTATTGTTTCAAGTAGGAAAACAAGTATTTTGTAGTTACTTGCCATGAAAATGCAATTTTAGTGAGATAGAAGTGCTACTTTGAACATAGAGGGTTGTTACTTTTTCCCTGCAATAGCCAAGTAGCACAGTAACAATTACACAATTTTAAGCTAGGATATTTGGGTATGCTACAACAGTTGATAATAACTAATACTTTTGGTATGGTTAAAACTGTCTTTCATAAAAGGCTCCAATATACAAATAGCTAAAAACAACTCACTGCTGAGTCTGTCTATGGAAATTCTTGATTTCAAATGAAGCACTTATTGCATCCAACAGTAAGGATCATTTAACCTCAGAAGTTGCCAAATTTAGTCAGAGTTGTGTCACTGTTGATGACATGTAGGATTTCATTTTCTCTTTACATGATATCTGCAGTGCAAAATGAAAGAAATGGTCTGTGGAAAAAATATTATGATTGTTGGGTTGTTGACATAAAATGAAAGTAATTTCAACTATCATTTAGATCATGTTGACTGTTCAGATAAACCTTCATTCTGGACTACAGGGCCAAAGAGATAAATGTTTTTAATTATATAGCATATTCCAATGATGCATAAGTAGTGCCTAGCTGTTCTGTGCATTGATACTTAGAGCTTATGTGTACTATCCCAGACTGAAGCAAACTAGCTAGATCTACTATGTATGTATGCATAGGCCTCTCATAGTAGGTAGAAGCAAGGCACATTACTTTGCATTCATGCTTGACCAAGCCCAGCTTTGATGGGAGGAGTGGGAAAGGCCTCAATGAGCCCTATTGAATTCTATCAATTTATTAAAATATTTGTATCCCACCTTTTGTTTTCAGGGGGAATCCCAAGCAGCTAGAAACATAATTTTAAAAATCTAAAGAAGAAGCTAAACCCCAAGCTAAAACAAAACCAGCTGGTTAACAAAGACATTTGAGAGAGTTCAAAGGTACTCCTGAAACATGAGCTCTTTACTGCTTTTCTAAATCAATATAGATGAATATACAAAGAAGGCATTTCACATATGTGGTGCCACCACACTAAAGGACCTGTCTTGGGTCCTGAATCACTGTTCTTTGCATAATAAAACAATGCACAGCATGTTTATCTCAAGAGGTTGGGTAGGAGATGTTCTATGAGATAATCTGCCCCTTGATTGTTTAGGGATTTCAAAGTTAACACTAGTACTTTGATTTGGTCCAGAAATGGATAAGCAGCCAATGTATACAAAAAAATATCATGGTATGTTTTATCTACCCAGCTCCAGAATCAATTGCATCCTACTTATCAGATCAGTTGACTAATCCAGCTAACAGAATGCTACATCTTATCCAGATTAAAGACAAAGGAACTGTTCCCCCACCCACAGGTAACTTTCTTCCTAACCTTTATTTATTTATTTATTTATTTATTTATTTATTTATTTATTTATTTATTATTTGCATTTATATCCCACCCTCATTCCCAGCAAGCCGGGCTCAAGCCATGCTCAGAGCATTAAAAAAACACCATCCTGAACAAATGACTCATGAGCCAGATAGCAACTGAGACAGCCCAAAATTCTTCTAGAGACCTATATTTCTGATAGCCACACCATCTGAAAGGGGGAACTGGCAAGAGTACTTGCCCAGGTGGTTGACACACAGGCAATTTTTGGGCCAGGCATTTGTAGAAGGCCCTGTGATTATGATCTAAGGAGGCGAGAGGAGTCATACTGGGAGAGATGGTAATGCAGGTAGGATGATCCCAGACCATTTAGGGCTTTATATGTCAAAACTAGCACTTTGAATTTGTACCAGAAGCTGGCAAGAAGCCAGTGCAAGTGCCGAAGTATTGATGTTATATGTGCAGACCAGGGAGACCCAATTAGTAATCTGGCAGTCACATTCTGGACCACCTGAAGCTTCCAAAACATCTTCAAAGGCAGCCCTATGTAGAGGTAGCCCTACGTATAGCAGGGAATCTATTTACAAAACTCCTACCATAATATCGAGTTTGCCCCATAACATCAGCAAAATAGGCATCATTTCCCCAAGAGTAAATGGCTGCTTTGGAGGATAGATTCTGGCATTCTATCCCACTGAGGTTCCTTTCCTAACCGATCTGGAGGGGCCGGGTTTGATTCCCCACTCCTCCACATGAACGGTGGAGGCTAATCTGGTGAACTGGATTTGTTTCCCCACTCCTGCATATGAGGCTGGCTGAGTGACCTTGGGCTAGTCACAGCTCTCTCAGCCCCACCTACCTCACAGGGTGTCTGTTGTGGGGAGGGAAAGGGAAGGGGATTGTAAGGTGGTTTGATTCTTCCTTAAGTGGTGGAGAAACTTGGCATATAAAAACCAACTCTTCTTCTTCATCATCCCTGCCCTCCCTAGGCCTTACCCTCAAATCTCCAGAAATTCCCCAACCTGCCGTTGGCAACCCTAGTTGCAACAGAGATTCCTGTCTCTAGTATTTTTCCATCTCACTTCAAAAGAGGGGACAGAAAGAGAAGGGTCTCTGAAGAAGATCCTAAAAGGGAAGTTCCCACTGAATTCATAATGATTTCTTTTGCATTTAACTGCCAATTCTAAATTCCTGGTTCCATTAATTTTTTGTGTTTCTATCCAAATATTTAATTCCATGCATCAGTATTTATGGACTAAAATGTCTGATCTTTCAAGAATGTCCTGTCAATATACTATTAAACTATGTCCTGTCAATGCACTATTAAACTATGATTTCAGAGTAGCAACAGTTACCTTTCTAAACTAATTCTTGGCTTGTACTCCTTTGCCCCCTTTCATTATTAGTTCAATGTCTTTCAGCCATACAATGTTGATGTATTTTTAACCTTTTCCTGATTTTATAACCCCAAGTCAAAAGTGCAGAAGAGGAGAAACAAGCAAACTTATTCACAGGAGACTGCTCCATGGAATATCTTTTCCAAGGTAAGTTTCACTACGTATCTTTTAATCTGATAAAAAAAATGGAAGTTTAACATTTTCTGACACAACATGATTAGAATGTTTGGCCTGGCATTTAGTCTCTTTTTTGTTGCTTTGCCTAGAAGATTCCATTAAGAGCTCATACGGAAGTAACAAGCAGACTGTGTCATAAAGCAGAAACTGAGTAGCTAGTGACCTGAAAACTGCTACTGAAAAACTAATGACATAGGAATACCTCTAAATCTAGTAAAAGCATCCAGCATAGAATACAGGTTTTTAAATGATCGCGTAACTACTGATCCCAGTGAAAAATTGCATATGATGATTACTTTTTTAAAAGGTTATAAATAACAAAGGAGTCTTTAGTGTGGTCTACTTCCCTTTAAGGTCTTATTTCTATGGATCTGAGAAGGGCTTCAGCCTCCACAAAAGGTTTTTAATATTGTTAGGTTGGTGTTTGCTGGGTACCCCTTCCCTCAAGAACAAGATATTAAGGATGATAGTTCTTTAGACACTGATGTGCTGGTGTAAAATATGGCACCACAAAAGAATCATTCTAAAGTCCTAATATTTAATTCTGGCAATCAGTATTTAGGAGGTAAAATTTCTGATCTTTCAAGGATGTCCTGTCAATACACTATTAAGCTATGATTTAAGAGTAGCAACAGTTACCTTTCTAATCTGTTTCTTTTTCAAACCTAGAATCAGTGAACACAAGTTAATGAGTGCCACCAAACCGTCATTTTAAGGGCCCAATGGATGTGGAGATAAACTGAATGTTCATGCCCTAAGAGGAAAATACAAATTATCGACTTTTAGTTTTGTAATCAATAGCATATTGGCAGATGTGGGTCTGAATAACCAAAAAAGTGCAGAGATCAATGACAATGAGGCAAAGATCAAATCAATAGCTGAATCTCTCATTAATGTGAAGAATGACAGTTTTACTCATTTTGACACACACACACACATACACACACACACAAATATGCCAACCTTTATGCTCTTTTGCATTGAGAACAAAGAGGGGAAAGGGTCAACTATGCATAATGAATGTGAATCCACAATTTCTTTAGATCAAAAAAGCTCTTGAAGTTCTAAAATTCATTTTTAAACAGATTTATGATCCCTTGTGTAAAATCCAATAGAAATCATTAGAAATTATGGATGAGCAGTTACAATACTGTGGAGGATTTTGCAGACCTGCTTTCACATACTTTATAGGCTTGTTTCATGCAGCCGTACAAAACAATATTGGCAAGTTCCCTCTCTACATAAATCAACCAATTTCTTTTTTTAACCCTGTGGCACATCAGTTCTCTCATTAGGAGAAATTAAAAAAGTACCTTAAATATTATCACCCCACATATGTGCCAACAAGCAAGAGTATGGAGTCCTTATACTAAATCTGAGCCATTCATTCCAATGGAAGGTGGAGATCTGACTGCACAAAAGAATGTGTACATAGATTTGCTGTTCCTTTTAAATGAATGGGCTGTTTTTTGGGGGGTGGGGGAGGAAATCACCATGCAACATCCACGAGAAATTACTAGATTGGTTCAATTGCTGCAGTTCCTTAAAACAAAAAAGGAAACTAAACAACAGGTTCTCTTTGCTTTGAGCCCTGAACTTGATAGCCCAGGCTAGCCTGATCTCATCAGATCTCAGAAGCTAAGCAGGGTTGACCCTAGCAAGTATTTGGATGGGAGACCTCCATGGAATACCAGGGTTGTGATGCAGAAGCAGGCAAATGGCAAACCACCTCCAAACACCTCTTGCCTAAAAACCCTACAAGGTTGTCCTAAGTCAGCTGTGACTTGACAGGGGGTGGGGAATGCTCCAGGCCCTACTTGGTATGAAGGCAGGAGACAATTTGATATAGGCCACAGTTTTATTGAGGATCTGTAAAATGGAAAGCTGTTCGGGAAAGAGTGGATTGGTTCAAGATCCCCAGGCCTTGCCCTTGGACAATTCTACCCTTGTTATCATGGGTAATCTGAAAACAAGTGTACTGTAGACATGTCTGTGTAAATACGGTACACCTTCCAGTTCAAGTTCAAATGTGCACTAACATAGCCTGAGTGGAAGGAAGCGATCTTCTTTCCACTGCCTTTCACCCTAGGTCCAAGAAGCTGCTAACTTATGTTTCATCCCCAGGTAATTACTAGTGGTGGTAATTACAAAATTCCCAAGCCAAAGATATACATGCAGTGCACCTGTTCAGGTTGTTACAGTGAATTCCCAGAACAGAAATACAAAACTGGGATACTTGAGAATCTCTTCCCAAAAGAAGTAAAAGAAGAAGAAAAGTCCAGGTTCTTACCAGCAATATAGCATATATTTGTATTTTTCTTTGATTCTACTGATTTCTCAGGCAATGCCATTTCTCCCTTCCAATTGGAACCTTGCAAAGGGAGCACTTCCAGCCAATAATGTTTAGAGATAAGCTTCAGAGATTTGTTGTTCCCCTTTGGGTTTTTTCCCCCTTTTGTAAGGGTTGAGTCCTTTTTCTTCCCCAAGTAGGATAACCAGGGGGTATCTCATTCAGGGCCTCAGTTCCCAGTTGTCCAGTAATAGCAAGCAATTGCCCGCTAATTCATCTGGCTGCCCCCTGACCATCAGCTAGTTGGTGGGCAGAAGCAGGCCAGTGGAAGGGGAGAGCAGTTTACATGTCCGGCATGATGATATAACTTCTGGTTATTGACACAGAAGTACCAGTATTGCACTGGGGGACACTCTAGCACTCTCCCAAAAACTCTGTGGAAACCACAGAGTTTTTGGGGAGAGTGCTAGAGCATCCCCAGCATGATGCCAGCACTTCTGCATCAATCCAGACGTGATGCCATTGCACTGGGCATGCAGATTGCTGACACCAGCCCCACCTTTGTGAAGCTCCCACCAGTTACCAGGACAGACCTGGCAACCCTATCAGGGGCCCAAAGAATTGGCCCCATTGTCCAATTCACTTAAAACCCGGGGTTTCTTTAAAGGACTGGCAGAAGTTGCTCCACTACAATTTTGGAGTTATGTGGTTGAAAAACAGATACTCCAGTCCCCACGCCCACCCCCACCCCCAATCTCTCCTTCATCACTTTGTGAAAAGAAACAAAGAGCATACAAAGAAGGATGGCAAACACAGAGTTTTCAGTGGAAAGGTAAAATGTAATTTTTTGTCAGTCAGTCATTGGAAGAGTAGGAAGATGAAATGAATACAGACAGTTTTTTTATGCCAATGGTCAGCACCATCCCCCCTTACAGTAACCTATGGAGAGAACTGCACCTGCTCCAAGAATGACCTCCTTCAGGGTTCTGTAAAATTCAACCCCTTGATCCATTTCTTTAGATTAAAGGGAGTACTATGATCTGTGCAAACTTGGTGCCATTGACTTTATGAACAGGTGCCTTAGACCCTCGAATAGATTTCCCATTGAAAGTAATGGTCCCAAAGCACTGTAACTGCAAAAACCATATGGATTTGAATTCCAAACTGGCAATGTCCTACATAAACATAAGCAATTACAGCTATAGAAATTCCTTCTAAAACCTCAGATACAAAAGTATAATGAATTTTTTTCATGGTATACACCCATAGCAATTACTCTTACTCATGTAATAGGGGGCCTTGTTTTGAAGAAATACCGAGAAACCATTAACATGATCCACAGGACTGCCACAGGACTCTGGATCACACATGCACTCGCTATTGTTACACATGAGTTTTCCAGTAGAACAAATGGTAGTTTCTCAGGGCCATTTCATGCTTCATTATATACCACGATCCTGATTTCATATGCTCCCCCATGCACCTGAGAAGCATGGAACATCCAAGGCACATGTGATCCAAAATCCTCATGGCAGCCACAAGGACTTCATATCATGTGAATTGGCCCTGACAGCCAGCTACAATGGAAACTATAAACCTTGCTATGGGAAACAGTACAAATATCTGGGGTAGTTAGCAAGTCTAAAACTGTCAAATAATATCATGTTCCCAATACACACTACATTGTACCCATTAAAGGACAAACTCAGATTCTCAGCAAAGGACTCTACTGAGGATAGGAGAGAAGAAGCCAAGAGAGAGAAAAAACACGGTGAGAGACAGCTTTCAAGGTGTCTGGGCTGCAAGAACTGGGGGTGGGGGCACATATTATCTTGCTAACAGGGACTCCAAGATCCCCAAGAAACTCAGAAAGCACAGATAGTTTTTGGGTCAAGAAAAAGCCAGACACTTTCATATATATGTGCATGGATCTAATAGTAAGATTATGGAATCACTAATAGCAAACAGTCTTTCTTAGTTGATAGAAGTACACTGATTAGTTACTTGGAAATCCTTTGTTCATGATCTGAATGCCAAATGCTGGAAGAAGTAAGGATTCTTCCAGGTATTTCCCTGGAGTGCATAATCTACATAGTTAAAATGATTGAATCCAGCTTCCTTTCCTGGCTCTGCCTTTTGCTCCTGTGATGGCTAGAGATATGCTTACTTGCTTAGATGCAAAAACAGAGGGAATCAGGGTCAAGCATCAAGATGGAAAGAGCATGAAGAAAAAGGAGACAGCTTTTCAACTAGCTTTGTTAAGAGACAACATCTTAGTTCCTTTTTACCCAATTGCTTCCTGAAATCCAATAATCTTGTTCTTTCATTCTTTTTTAGGAATTTGGAGTGTTTCAAATCAATTCCATTTTGATCAAAAGAGAAATTCGGAGAGGGGAGGGTCAAGAAGGGACATTCTGCAAAATTTCAAAGCGCAGATGCTCAGAGGCAGGCAATGTCCTGAAAAAGTGAATTTTGGAGGTGTAGTGGTTAAGAGCTGTGGTGTAATGGTGTAGTGGTTAAGAGCGGTGGTTTGGAGTGGTGGAGTCTGATCTGGAGAACCGGGTTTGATTCCCCACTCCTCCACATGAACGGCGGAGGCTAATCTGGTGAACTACATTTGTTTCCCCACTCCTACCCACGAAGCCAGCTGCGTGACCTTGGGCAAGTCACTCTCTCTCAGCCTCACTCACCTCACAGGGTGTCTGTTGTGGGGAGGGGAAGGGAAGGTGATTGTAAGCCGTTTTGAGTCTCCCTTAAGTGGTAGAGAAAGTCGGCATATAAAGACCAACTCTTCTTCTTCTTCTTCTTCTTTTTGCCGTCAAGTCACAGCTGATTTATGGCAACCCCTGAGGGTTTTCAAGGCAAGAGATGTTCGGGAGTGGTTTGCCATTGCCTGCCTCCACATCATGCCCCTGGTATTCCTTTGAGTTCTCCCATCCAGATACTAGCTAGGGTCAAGGCTGAGAGTGTGTGACTGTTCCAAGATCACCCATGGCGTGGGTGGGGATTTGAACCTGGGTTTCCCAGGTCCTAGTCCAATAGCTTAAGCTCTACACCAAGCTGGCTCTCTAACATTGCTCCCCATAACACTACTTTCAACAAATTGTTTCTAGAGTGAGTGCAGTGGCAGTTTCAAGGAACCCACAGCTTTGGAGCTGTATTTCTAAAATAAGTGTTAAGGGGCCTGTCTTCGGACTACCTGAGGAAAGGCCAACCCAAATTATTTATTCAAGTAACCCTTAAATCACATAATTTCCATGGAAAGTGCCCAAAGGAACCTTCTCACCTCCCTAAGAACTGCCCTAAGTGCTAGATAATTATTTGTTCTATCTACCCAGTCCCATACTATTTCTGCCTAAAATCGTGAAAAGCCCTAACAAGAATTAGATCAATACATGTAAAGGACCCACAAGGACTTGCAGGTGGTGGGGGAAATCTCATTTTCCCTTCCCCCACTAATTCCTCTTTCCTTTCCCTGAAAGCCCCCATAACCTGTCCCCTTTCCCTGCTTCATTCTCTTCTTCCTACCCGCCTACCGATCTATTATTATCTGCCCCATCTTTAGCTTTCCTTCTTTCCCTCCCTTTGGCAGCCTCTCCCAGGAAAACTCTAGCTGAGTTGTGCAGTGGCAGTCACCTGCCAGGGTCAGTTCTGAAGTGCCAACCAGGCTGGGCCAGATCCATTTGCATGGTGGGTAAGGTTGCCAACCTCCAGGTACTAGCTGGAGATCTCCTGCTATTACAACTGATCTCCAGCCGATAGAAATCAGTTCACCTGGAGAAATTTGCCACTTTGGCAATTGGACTCTATGGCATTGAAGTCCCTCTCCAAACCCCGCCCTCCTCAGGCTCCACCCCAAAAACCTCCTGCCAGTTGCGAAGAGGGACCTGGCAACCCTAATGGTGGGAAACCTGCAAGGACTTGTGGGGGGAACAACAACCTCATTTCCCTCTATATCTTCCATCCCACATTATTTCCTCTTGGCAGATCCTATCTCCTCACCTTTAATTGCTTTCTTCTTTACTTCCTGCCCACAAACCAACCTACCTTTTATCGCCTGTCATCTTCTGCTATATTTATTATTTATTTACTTCATTTATACCCTGTCTTCCTCTACAATGGCACTGTGTAACTGACCCAAGATCACCCATTCAGCTTCCACAGCAGAGCGGTGATTCAAACCTGGGTCTCCCATATCCTAGTTTGAAACTCTAACCACTATGCCATATTGTTTTCATGGGGTGGCTCCTGTTGAACAACAGCAAGTGGTCAAGCCTGGGTGAGTCATGCAAACTGCATAGGAGCGCCAACTCTAGGTTGGGAAATTCCTGGAGATTTTGGCGATGGAGCCTGGGGAGGTCCAGGTTTGGAGAGGGAACTCAGAAGGGTATAAGACCATACAGTCCAGCCTTTGAGGCTGCCATGTTTTACAGAGCAACTATCTCTGTCAGCTGGAGATCAGTTATAATTCTGTGAGATATCCAAGCCCCTCCTGGACTTTGGCAATCCTTGAGTTGGGTGGTAGCGAGTTGCTAGTGGTTGCTGCCTGGCCTGGCCTGATGAGTCCACTCTCAAAGGTCAAAACATCCTAGAAAGTGTCTTGACCCTTCCCCCTGGCTTTTACTGAGAGAAACCAAGATTGGAATTAGGGTTGCCAGGTACCTCCTGGCCACCAGGGGAATAGGTGGGGGGGAACCTAGGGCAGTAAACTTACTTCAAGGCCTCCAGTGACCGAAATATGGTGACATCATTTCCTGTGTGCACGGGAAGTGCCATCATCATGTTGCTGAAGATCGCAGGCATGCTCTGGTATCTGGATAAAACTCTATGGTAGAAGCCATTTTTAACCACAGAGTTTTGCCCAAACACCAGAGTGTCCTTGCAGTCATTGGTGACACAATGATGTCACTTCCAGTGCACATCAGAAATGATGTCACTGCGTTTCAGACTTCAGAAGCCTAGGAGTAACTTTACTGCCCTAGGTTTCCCCACTGGCTGGCTGATTATTTTTTTTTTTTGGGGGGGGGGGACTTGGGCTTTTTTAGGTTTGTAAAAAGATCTGTCTTGTCTGCTCATAGCTCCAGCGCAAATTGATAGCGCAAATTGAGTTCACTCATATACCCTTTCATAATAAGGCTTATGAAGCAATTAGCTCTGACTGAAAAGATTCTGCAAAGTAAGCAAAACCGTTGCCCACCAGAGGCCAAAAAACATCTCCCCCCCACCAAAAAAAAACTGCTACAAAAAAACTAGGTAGGTACTAAAGGTGCCAGTCTAAGGCACATGTGAGCAGACCCCATGAGTCAAGCAAGAGGTGTGGCTTTAGCTTGACCAGTGATCCAAACAGTTGTGCCGCATCCAAATATTAGGCTGTTGGCAGTTTCCCTAGAACTTCATTTTTCCATCCAGAGGGAGGCAAGCCCACACACACTGCAGAACACAACAGGGAGGGAAGATATTGCAGATATATGGATATGTTTGCTGTGCTATTTTACCACTTGTTTCTTCAAGTAGGATTTGCATTTGATCATTATTAATTTGATGTCATATTCGGTAGTGTGGTTTTCTCTGAGCTCTCCAGAAGTGATAGTGTTACCACTAATTTGGGAGTGTTGTGCAATCAGTTATATGCTCATGGACAGAGCTGGGGATTGTATTGCAAATTATGCTTCTTATAAAATGTTCTTCATTACTATGATGCGGAAAATAGAAAATGTTAAATGCCTGCAATTAATTTTTAAACGTACCTTTGTCCTAATCCATATGTTTCTCTAGGATTACTAACTGCCTGGGGGGTGGGGGAAATGTCCATTCAATAGAAGTGTAATGGGATGCTATCTACCATGTGATGGCACTATGAAAAGCTTCAGGTGCCCATTTCCACATATTAAGCCTTTATTAAACTGCCAGGATATTTTTTCTGCAGGCCTGCTGGTAACCCTAAGTATCTGTACATTTCTGAAAACAAACCCCCACAATATTCTGCTAAGAACAGAGCCTTGCTGTGAGCATTCTATTATGACAGTTCCTGTATTTTATGTAAAAGGTTACACAAGCATACCCTCAGTTATCTTCACTTTTAATGAAAAAACTTCAGCCCTAGTCAAAAGCTCTGCTACCTGCACACAGTGCTTTATACAAGCAGGGACTTCCCCCTTTACTTTGATGCTATGTGTTGCTTCATGCACCCAATACCACTAGGTTGCCAACCTCCAGGTACTACAAAATAAAGAGTACAGCTCCAGGTACTACAAAATAAAGAGTACAGCTGATTCAGTGTAAGTAGTCAAAAAATAACCAGCCCCTCCCCCCCCCCCCCGGATGATCATATTATGAGACCTTGCTTCAATATATGAGCTGTACTTACCAGCTATGGCTGGTTTTAAAGGAAATGGGTGTGCCACTACATCTGATCGTTTTGATGCGCAACCTGTACTCTGGGCAAGAGGCCACAGTTAGAACAGAATATGGAGAAACGGAATGGTTTCCAATTGGCAAAGGTGTCAGACAAGGATGTATTTATCTCCCTATCTCCTCAATCTATATGCAGAACATATAATTAGGAAAGCTGAATTAGATTTAGATGAAGGTGGAGTGAAAATTGGAGGGAGGAACATTAATAATTTGAGATATGCTGATGACACTACATTATTGGCAGAAAACAGTGAAGATCTGAAACGACTACTGCTGAAAGTTAAAAGAGAAAGTGCCAAAGCAGGACTACAGCTGAACATCAAGAAAACAAAAGTAATGACTACAGGAGAATTACACAACTTTAAGGTTGACAATGAGGAAATTGAAATTGTTGAAGACTTTCTATTCCTTGGCTCCACCAGCAACCAAAAGGGAGACTGCAGCCAAGAAATCAGAAGGAGATTGAGACTGGGAAGGGCAGCCATGAAAGAGCTAGAAAAGATTTTGAAGTGTAAGGATATGTCACTGGCCAAAAAGACTAGATTAATTCATGCCATCATATTCCCTATTACTATGTATGAGTGTGAAAGCTGGACAGTGAAGAAAGCTGATAGGAAGAAAATAGATTCCTTTGAAATGTGGCATTGGAGGAGAGGGTTACGGATTCCTAAGGACTGCCAAAAATCAAATCAGTGGGTTCTAGATCAAATCAAGCCTGAACTGACCCTAGAAGCTAAAATGACTAAACTGAGGCTATCGTATTTTGGTCACGTCATGAGATGACAAGAGTCACTTGAAAAGACAGTCATGCTAGGAAAAGTTGAGGGCAGAAGGAACAGAGGAAGACCCAACAGGAGATGGATTGACTCAATAAAGGAAGCCACAGCCTTCAATTTGCAAGATCTGAGCAAGGCTGTCAAAGATAGGACATTTTGGAGGACTTTCATTCATAGGGTCGCCATGAGTCGGAAGCGACTTGACAGCCCTTAACACACACATACGCTTACCTTTATTATTTATGAGCTGTATAAAAAAATTTTGCATGGCTTTCCTAATGTGTGAAAGTAACACTACCATTTAAATAATCACTTATGTAAACTGCTATTAAGTTGAAATTTACTTGTTCAAATATACGTTGAATAGTTAAAAGTGGAACCTTGTTCATATGTTATATATGAGATTTATTTGACTGCCAGAAGCTGGTTATTTTTTGACAACCTCCAGGTACTAGCTGGAGATCTCCTGCTATTACAACTGATCTCCAGCTGATAGATATCAGTTCACCAGGAGAAAACGGGCACTTTGGCAATTGGACTCTATGGCCTTGAAGTCTCTCCCCAAAGCCCACCCTCCTCAGGCTCCGCCCCAAAAACCTCCGGGCAGTGGCGAAGAGGGTCCTGGTAACCCTAAATACCACATAAATGCATCTCTTGCACAATACCAAAGTGAACCCAATGTTCTCAGTTTACACAGAGACCCATGTATGCGAAAGGAGTCATGATGCATATATTCAAGTGTCTGAATGGCAGCAAACACACATTTATAAATTAATTGCAGGCAATCTTTGTACCAATAAGTGCATATTTAAATAGGCATAAATTTGGACAACCCACCTTTTTATTTTCTGAGCTATAATGTAAAGGAAGAATAAATGTACCATGTAACAACAAAATTGTGTAGCTCTATTACTGGAGCTCACATATTAAAATTAACACAGTATAACAATGAATAAATATCTGCTTATATGAAATAATAGCTTGCTCCCCAACTATCTGTAATTTTTTTTGCCCTCATCTCCAATCCACAACCAGTGAATCATAAAACCTAGCAAAGATGATAGCCAATAAAACGTACTGTTTCCCACTCTAACCACTTACATAGATCTTTCAAGGTTAAAAAAGCAGAGATATAATCAAGTTTAATGCCCCTGCAGAGCACAAGCTTTCTTTCAGTTACAACAAATTAACAAGGTAGGACTGTGCTTCTAAGGGAGTTCTTTCGGGAAGGTGTATATCCTGGCAGGAAAGGTTCTCTCTCATTTTGCTGAGTCATTCACCAAGTAATTTGATATGTTCCAGCTAACTAGAGCAGACTCAAAACTTCAGAGATCACTCACGAGTTCTTTGGTATGCGGCTGTTCTCCGCCCCCACAAGTGATCAGAAATTCAGTAATTGGCACTACAGCATCTAGTGTGCTTTAGATGAGAGCACTGAAGGACTGTGGCACAAGAAAGCAAATATTTGCTTTATTTACAAATCCACAACCAGAATATAACTGGAAGAAAACAGTCCCTTCTGTAAAGCAGCAGATCTGCTCGGTGGCATCAGATCAACGGGAAAAGAGACCCTGTACTCCAAGTTCCTTTACCTTCACCACTGCTAGGGTTGCCATCTCCGGGTTGGGAAATACCTGGAGATTTTTGAGTTTGAGCCTGAGGAGGGTGGGGTTTGGGGGAGAGGAGGGACTTCAATGCCATAGAGTCCAATTGCCAAAGCAGCCATTTTCTCCAGGTGAACTGATCTCTATCTGCTGGAGATTAGCTATAATAGCAGAGATCTCCAACTAGTACCTGGAGGTTGGCAACCCTAACCACTGCCTTTATATTTCTATCCATTCCTAGACTACAGGCCTGTTTTTTTGTTTTGTTTTTTTACACGCTTTAAATTACATCTATTTCCTATTTATCATTCATCATAGCAGGATTCACAAGTATCCCCAAACTGTGAATCTGCTCTTAAGGTAGGGTCGCCAAGTGCCAGGTGGTGGCGGGCAAACCCCCACCAATCCACCTGGCTGCCCATCGACCAGCTGAGGGTCTGTGAGCACGAGCACCTGCCCGCAGCGGTACGTCACTTCCGGTTTACAACTGGAAGTGCTGCATCACAAGAGGCCTTTTCCACTCAAACTGGGAGTTTGAGTGGAAAAGGCTTCTTGCGAAGCAACACTTCCGGTTGTAAAATGCATCACAAAGGGCCATTTACCACTCAAACTCCCAGTTTACAACCGGAAGTGCTGCTTCGCAAGAGGCCTTTTCCACTCAAACTCCCAGTTTGAGTGGTAAAGGCCTCTTGATGCAGCACTTCTGGTTGTAAACCAAAAGTGATGTAATCGCATTGGCATGGCCGCATGCTTGCGCGATCCCCCCTCACCTCTACCCTAAAAACCTCCCGCCAAAGGAAAGGGGGGACCTGGTAAGCCTATCTTAAGGAGAGTCCAGAACAAGCTGAAATTCACAACTGGTTTTGTTTTATCCTAGACAGTTATTTCCACCATGTCCAGATTATGCCTCAATTTGCTTGCCCTCATGAAGCCTTTCAGTGCCTCCAGGAATCAGTCTAGAGATAAAAAAAATCTAAATTAAAATTCATTAATGAGACAATTGTGCAGCAGTTAGAAATCAGAGAGACTGGGGTAATTGCCCGTGAAACCGATTCTGCATATCAAGGGTATGGGCAAGTTATCCCACTCGGGCTGGGATCAGGAAAGAGGGTGAGGTGGGGGTAGGATTGCCAGCTCTGCATTGGGAAATACCTGGAGATTTTTGGGGTGAAGCCTAAGGAGGGCCGGGTTTGGGGAGGTTAGGGACTTCAATGCCATAGAGTTGGCCATCTGTCAGCAATGCTGATTCTATGACCTTAGGCATGGAGTAGGGGTCACTGGGGGTGTGTGGGGGAGGTAGTTGTGAATTTCCTGCATTGTGCAGGGGGGTTGAACTAGATGACCCTGGTGATCCTTTCCAACTCTATGATTCTTTGATTCTATGAGTCCAATTGCCAAAGTGGCCATTTTCTCCAGGTGAGCTGATCTCTATCAGCTGGAGATCAGTTGTGCTAGCAGGACATCTCCAGCTAGTACCTGAAGGTTGGAAACCCTAGGTGTGAGAGAAAGCAGAGAGCATATTAAGAAAGAAATTGTATTGTCCAATGAAGAGTACAACACCAAAGGATGGATCAAGTTGGAGCAGGTAAATCCAAAAGTGAGAAAAGTGGGAGCACTTCTCACTTTGTTAGTTAGGCTGCTGGGGAAGGCAAAGCCTGGAAAAATCCATTTGCACATTCCTCCATTCAAGATCTACTTCATATCCATTTTTCATGACAACCCTCCTCTCATATATGTGCTATTGATGAGGATAATAACTATGCTGCATTTAACCAAAGAAATTACTTTGCATTCAAATATACTTTATGTACAAGTTTCCTTTTTTTTAATTAATAAAAGCTTGTTTACTCTCCAGCATAGAATAACAGAGTTGGTAAAAATCTGAAGAATATATATCAAATGGATATTGTTGTACAAAAGGAAAGGGTTTTTCAAATTATATTTTTATTGATACAATAAAACAATTCATAATATAATTCTTCTTTACATTTTTGTTTCTGTTAGAGTAGGTAAAACACTTTCAGCTTCAATTTCTAATATTTCTTTATAAAATTCAGTAAAGGCTGTTTTGGGGTGTGTTTCCCCCCCCCCAATTAACTATTGAAATGAAAGATGAAACTGTTGGGGGCAGCAAGGGCCTGTGAAGATAGTGTTATTTCCTCAGCTGAAACATATTTCTGGATCAGCGCACATATGTGCAACCCGGATAAACCTTTCCATGCTTAAATCCATGGATATTGATGAGATTTACAACCAAATGTTATAATTCCATTCATTTGAATGAAGCCAACTTCCGAGTGTGAATGAAGCCTAAATAATCAGTGAAATTTTTATATTCATTGATTTAAATAGCATTAAACATGCTTGCCTTATATCTATATCACACCCTAAAATAAAGAATAGTCATCAGTCCTCATCATAGTTCAAAACAGAGATTTAACTACATTCCTCAGTCCAGTAGGGATCATATGTATGAACAGGCTTTCTTCATGGGTGACGATCTGAGTTGGATGCATATGTATTTTTTAATGATTAGCTTATCAGCTGGGAAGGGGAAAGTCTGCATCCAGAGCTCTGTTAAACCATAGATTGGCAAGTTTTCAGCTTTTATTATAAAAAAGATGATGGGCACTCAGTTGTGCTTGCTATGTACCTACTTGCAGACATACAGTTTGACATTTTTACTGGCAATGTAAGAACTCCAAATAAACCCTAAACAAATCAGGTGTGTCATGGAAGACAATATGATACGATAGGCTTCTTTGTGTTTTCTAAGCAGACCTTTCCCCTGTTTAGGATAACAACAAATGAGCTAAAACTGAAAGAAACGGTATACAACAAGTAGGGATGCGTCCCAAAATTACCACACAAAAAATTACATGAAAATTGCTGTTTCGTGTTGTTACTGTGATTTTCAGAATGCTAAACAAAAATTCAGGATCTAGTCATTACGAAAAACATCCCCCATCTCTCCCCCCATTTTCCTGATTTTCCAGGGAAAGACATTTCTCCCTGCTTGAAACTTACCAGGTCTTTAGATTAGAGGAAGAACTATGTTCTGTACAAAATTGGTGCCATTATCTTTTAAAATATCTGTACCAGACACTTTAATTGGTTTCCCCATTGAAAATAATGGTCCTGAAATTCCAGAACCTGGGAAAAAGCAAACAAAGAAAAAAAAATCAAAGAAACAAAAACCAAACACATGGATTGGAATCCTGAACCTTTATTCTCCTAGACAATATTCAGGAATAAACAATAAAGGTGTCCTCTTAAATCCTGGATCCAAAAAAAAAAATTTTTCTTGGAGAACAACCCTCACTTGTATGCACTAATATACAGGTAGAAGTGTGTGTCAAGAAAAAATCATTATAACTTTAGTTGTGGCCCCAGCCCTATGGGGGGGGGGAGGGGGCACCTGTCACCCTTAGGGGAAAACCCATACTCCGGTGAATGATTTGCATGGTCCTATCCAAGAACGACTAGTACACCAAGCTGGAGTGAAAAAGGCCACAACTTTATTGATTACAGTGTTAGGCACTGGCAAGCATGAAGGGCAGGATCCAGGGATCAGCTGACCTGTCTGTTGGCTGATAGCACCCTGCGCCCAACCCGCCTGCAGGGCGCAGCCTGAGATGGTAGTATGCCTGGCCCCACATGGACAGAAGCCAACTGTGTGGTCCACTGCCACTTGGGAGGAGGCCAAACCACAGCCCCCGAGACAGGCTTAACAAATCCTGGCCTCCCCCCAAAACCCCTTATTAGGGTCCCCAGAGTGGGAAGCGGGGCACGCAGGCCGTCTTTCCCCCAAACTGGATCCGGCCCCATGCCCAAACTGCCAACCATCAGTTGTGACAGATAACCCAACCATACCCCAGAAACCAAGGGGAGGGTGGGCAGGACAAGTGGCGTGGAGCGGAAGAATGGCCGAGGCCAGGGGCGGGGCCACATTTTATCCCCCCCAGCACCCTGGCCGGCGTCGATCCCATTGGCACTGGGCAGACCCCGTGACAACCCGACAGGGCCCACCAAGCCCACCTGGGGGGCGGGGAGACAGCTGCGGGGGGTGGATGGGAGCAGGCGGCCGCCATCGCTCTCTCCAGCTGCTACACGTAGGGCCCTGGCCCGCCCCCCTGAGGGGGCCAGCCAGGACCTGGGGCTGCCCGAGCCACCACCTCGCTGCTCCCAGAACTGCCGAGGCAGCCTCTAAGCCGGGACCCCCAATCTCCTGCCCCCTCCCCATTCCCCCCTGCGGGTCCACAAACCCGGATCCCCTCCAGCTAGATCCGATGCATCCAGGCTTCAGAGGGGGAATTGATAACATGACTGCTAACTTTGGGGCAGGGTATTAACTTTTTGATATTCATATCCATGTCGCTTCAGAGTTAGATACCATTATTTTTAACAGGGAATGTATAGGATGTCTGAGTCAGCTGTTTAGAAAGATAATGGGACCAAATTTGCACAGAATGCGCTCGTTCCTCTAATCTAAAGCCCCCCCAAGTTTCAAGTGTATTGGAACAAGAAGATCAACTTTACAGACCTCCAAAGTAGATACCTCTTGGCACAGACCTCACCACTGATTACTAAAATGGTGCCAAGCAGCAGCTGTCGACATTTTCCTACACTTTCAGAGACTGGCTAACAATAAAACACGTTGTGCTCCTCGCTTATAAGGATCCAGTTGAAAGGGAGAAATGTCACCGCAGCACCCAAAGTTGAAAACAACACAGATTTCTTTGGGGGTGAGGGGATAGTTTTATTTCACTAAGAATCCCAGATTCCTAATACTGCTCATATCATGATAATGACCCAAACCAGCATTTTTCATGTATATCTTCAGTTTGGATATTCCTTATGTACACACTTACAGATAGGCAGACAGCTTCAAAGACTGGGGAGGGGTATATGATAAATACCTGCCCCTAGTATAAACAGCAGTGCAGCTCGTAAGATTGGAGCCCATTTTTTCTTGTCTGTTCTGGAATACAGCACAGGAAGCACAAATTTGGGGTGGGGAGATTGGTGCAAATGCTACACTTGCCCTTCTCAGATACCAAGCAATATCTACTGTGCCATATTAATGTGTTTGCATTGCTGTCAGAAAGGAGCCCCGTGGCGCAGAGTGGTAAGCTGCAGTACTGCAGTCCAAGCTCTGCTCACGACCTGAGTTCGATCCCAATGGAAGTTGGTTTCAGGTAGCTGGCTCAAGGTTGACTCAGCCTTCCATCCTTGTGAGGTCGGAAAAACGAGGACCCAGCTTGCTGGGGGTAGATGAATGGGGAAGGCACAGGCAAACCACCCCATAAACAAAAGTCTGCCTAGTAAACATTGGGATGTGACGTCACCCCATGGGTCAGGAATGACCCGGTGCTTGCACAGGGGACCTTTACCTTTTTACCTTTATTGCTGTCAGAACTACAAGATACACAGTGAGGCCAAACCATACGCAACATTAAAAATTGGAAGTTGGGGTAGATCAAATATACGTCAACATCTCTAATTTTTCTTAAATTTATTTATTTAACATTGTTTATAGTCTGCCTTTCTCACTGACACTCAGGGCAGATTTCACAGTGTAAGTCAATGGAACATCCCATAAGCACTATAAATAGGATTAGGATGCGAAAATTAAAAGCAAGTAAAAAAGTCTGGAACAAAACTGAAACAGAGCATAACTATTAACATAGTATATTAAACAATACAGAAATGACTTAATAGCATAATACAAACAGCAACCTAGTACATATGATACATAGTACTGTAGTTTAGTCTCCTTTCCTTTATTAGAGCATTCTTCCTGAACCAATTCCATTATAATAAAGTCCTACTGCCCTTGTAAAAAATGCCCTCCTGAATAATTCAGTTTTGCGCAGTTTGTGAAATGTCAGAAAAGTGGGAGACTTCTCCAGGCGGACCATTCTATAAGGCGTTGGCCACAACAGAGAATGCATGTCCCCAGGCAGTTGTTGATCTTGCCCATTTTCAGGGTAACACATGCAGAAGGCCCTGGTTAGATGAACAAAGCTGTCATGGCAGAGCATAGGGGGAAAGATGGTTCCACAGATACGAGGGTCCAAGGTCATGAAGGACTTTGTATGCGATAGCCAATTTCTTGAACTGAACACTGACAAATACAAGAGTTTTAATAAAAGCAACCAAAGATAATACAATCACAAAAGTAGTATGTTACATTCCTGCTCTTTCTTGGAGCTCCTTACAGAGACAAATTATGGCCCACTTTTTTCATGGCACCCTCTGTTTCCTGGCTTACAGTGATGCTTTATTCCACCTTTTCTTTACACTGACTTAGCCCGTTGAGTCATGAATGCCCCACCTAATGATCAGCAACACCTGATGCTTATACTCCCCTCCCTTATGAGACTGATAATGACAAAAGATAGCCCTGCTTACAACTGTATGTGGTAAGCTTAACAACCCAAGACAACTAGTGAACATATTCCAAGGGCCAGAACAAAGACCACCTGACGACATCATTCCTAGACTTCCTTGAGATGCTTGCAGGCATTTTCACTGCAAAAGTCCTTCAAGATCTCTGCATTATATCAGAATTTAGTTTCAGTTTGTTCCCCCTTAGCCATTTAACTACTGCAGACAGGCAAACATTCATGATCTCCACTGCCTCACCAAGAGATGAGGTCATGTACCTAGGGTTGCCCACCCCCAGGTAATTGGAGCAACCCAAGACAGCACTATAAACAAATTTTTTATGCAAAAAATGAATTTTATAGTGAAAAAGTGCAAAATGTATACAATTATATACAAATAAAGATACAACAAGATACAAATGTACAATAAGCAATCCAAAAAAGGCTATAGCAAGGATATCACAGATCCTAATTGAACAGGTAAGTCACAATATACGACCCACTTAGGTGTCTTTTGATAAGAAGTCTCTGATTAATGCAGTAATTAAGTCCAGTTGTCAAGCAACTATATGCAAGAAAATGGAAGAAAGCCACGAAGGACGTGTCGTTTAGATCGGGACCACGTTTCGCCTATGGCTTCATCAGTGACCTGTATCAGTAATAAAAGTATCAAAAACCCTAATAGGTAACGTTTCAAGAGGACCACCAAAAGTTGTATATGGGTCTCAAAAGGACAGAGTTGTAAGCACTGAGCCTTTATATTTGCAGGGCACCTCCAGGTAATAGCTGGAGATCTCCTGCTATTACAAATGATCTCCAGCCGATAGAGATCAGTTCACCTGGAGAAAATGGCCACTTTGGCAACTGGACTCTATGTCATTGAAGTCTCTCCCCTCTCCAAACCCCACCCCTCAGGCCCCCAAAAACCTCCCACCAGTGGCAAAGAGGGACCTGGCAACCCTGCATGTTTCCAATTTGGTAGGATTAATCCTTTACCCCTGTTCTATTTCCCTGCTACAATGTTGCACCATGGTAGGCGGGGAGTTAGCCAAGCTCTCATTTGTGCATATAAAGGTGGGATGATCTATTTTTTTCAGACACTGAAGACCGTGGGGGGTGGGGGAGAAAGATAAGTACATCTTGTTCAGTTCATGCATTACCTCACTGCCCTCCATTTCTTTCAGCAAGGATATGCAAAACATCCTGCAGAATTCCCATGGACATCTGAAACCATGGGACGGAAAACTCCACAAAAATAAAGATACAGGTTTCATAATCCATTGAACACAGTTGCTTTCCACATTGGGAATGCAATAGACCACATCGGTTCAAGTTCATCTTCTCATTTCCTCTGAAAACAAAATTCACCCTGGCACGTTTCATGTACTCAAACGAAAAAGTTAATACGTTTGTTTTCACACTTTAAGGTAATGCATATATTCACAGACTGCTATCATGTAAGACAGAAAATTGTGGAATACTATCAGAATGGTAGAATCTAAACGAGAAAATTGTGCAGCATTATGGGAACCAGCAGTGTGCCAAGCAAGTTTACTAAGTATGCTGACTAGGAGCCAATGCTAATTGTCACATAAGTCTTTTTGTTTTGTTTTGCAGAAAATTTGTCTCCTCAAAGGGCGACTTTCTCATCGAAAATCAAACATCACAAGCATTTGGCACAACACTAGTCAAATGCAGCCACAACATAAGGCAAAATTTAACACAATATGAGTTCCAAAAGAAGCTACATACCTCGAATGGCACTGCTTTCCAATGCAATTTCCACAATTTTTTTAAACCAGTGGCAACATGGTTAACTTCTATGTGTGTGTTTGTGTTAAGTGCCGTCAAGTTGCTTCCGACTCATGGCGACCCTATGAATGAAAATCCTCCAAAATGTCCTATCTTTGAAAGCCTTGCTCAGATCCTGCAAATTTAAGGCTATGGCTTCCTTTATTGAGTCAATCCATCTCCTGTTGGGTCTTCCTCTGTTCCTGCTGCCCTCAACATTTCCTAGCATGACTGTCTTTTCCAGTGACTCTTGTCATCTCATGGCGTGACCAAAATACGATAGTCTCAGTTTAGTCATTTTAGCTTCTAGGGTCAGTTCAGGCTTGATTTGATCTATAACCCACTGATTTGTTTTTTTGGCCGTCCACGGAATCCGTAACACTCTCCTCCAACACCACATTTCAAAGGAATCTATTTTCTTCCTATCAGCTTTCTTCACTGTCCAGCTTTCACACCCATACATAGTAATAGGGAATACGATGAATAACTTCTATATGTATACCATGTAAACAACACAGAGCAGAATTTGAGAAGCCTGAATTATCTACTTATTAGGCCTCAGCATGTGTTGCTTGGGGGGGGGGGACAGTATTTGTATTTCATTCTGTTTTTAAATTCCATTTTTATCAAGTACTGGAGCTGACAGCTGAAGCCTTAGGACCACCCCCCCCAATCCTCCAGCGTCAGCTGAAACCCAACGGCTTCAGTTGCACTTCAGCCTGAGGCTGGGCTGCTGCATGAAACCTTTGAAGCTGCTGCTGCTGCTGCCTGGGCTGGAGCCAATCTGAACCCCTCAAAGGACAAGCAGTTGGTCTGAGAAATAAAAATAAAAAAGTATGATTCTGCTCATGGTTGAGGTCTCATTTAAATGTGTTGCTAGTAGAAAGAAGAGGACTGGCAGAAATACTTTGTTTTCCCCATGTGCTGTTAATGGCAGCTCAAGTCCAAGAGTGCATTCCCAAAAGAGGAAGTGAAACTCCTTTGGAGGTGGCGTGACCCCTACGCCAGGGTTCATGCCACTTGCGCCATACAAACTGGCATGGACGCTGGCATGTCGCCACTTATGCCGGCCCCCCTAGACCACACCGGCATTCTCCCAGCACAAGTCCCTGCACCAGCATTCCTGGGCTGTTCTGGGGGCAGAGCAGGCAGCTCTTTAACCCCTTTCACACTGGGTTACGCCCCCTTACATAATGGCATTGCTGCAACACAATTTTTGGTGGTGCAGCAACAGTGTTTGCAATGGGGCCTTTCCCCCCCCCCCCATTTTTGGGGTTTTTTAAATAAAAAACCTTTTCCCCCCACCGTGGCTGCTGCTGCGGCTCTCAGGAATGGGCTGCAAGTATGGATTTTGACAATGGTTTCTATAATAAATGGCTCAGTCTGAAACAGAATGAAAAGGACCCTGAGCAATCTGTTTTCTGTCCTCCTCACTCCACTGAAACTGCCTCTGCTTTATGATTTTCTCATTTTTAAATCTGTCCTTGTCTTAATCTTTGTGATGCTTTTGATACAATTGGGCATCTTCATCTCCTTGACTGCCTCCATGCTTAGGTTCCCCTGACTTCGTTCTTACCTGGTTCTACTCTTATCTTTCAAATTGTTCCTTTAACATTATGCCTTGGGGCACACCCCCTCTGCCTTTTCCTTTTCTGTTTGGGTTACTCTCAGTTATTCTCCTGCTGAGCTGTGCCCTTATATGTGCTTATCAAATCCAGTGGCTTCCAGTGTAACCTTTGTGCTGATTATTGGAATAGCAATCGAAGTCAATCACACTACAAAAAGGGAAGATGCTTTTGGAGAGTTAATTTAGATTATGTATGTTACCCAGAAACGAAATGGGCCAAGAAGTCAGATGGGAATAGAAGTCAGGGTGTACTTCTGCTGTACTCCTGCTACTACCTGGCAGTTGGCAACCCTAGATGGGACTGAAGAGATAAAATGGGCTGGCTGCTTCATAGCTACTCAAGTAAAGAGGACACTTGGCTGGTGAATAAACTTAGGAGCAGGGCTGGTGATTAAATTTTTTTTAAAACACAAATTAATTACAATACGCAAGGCAGTCTTCCTAGCAAATGGGGAAAGTATCTCTTCTGAAGAAATAGGGCAGGGATTTTTGAAATGTCTTATCCCATCTAGGCACAAACATAGTATTCCTGTGAATGATGTTTTGTGTGTGCCTGAACGAGAGGGGGGGGTCTACTCTCAATAAGAAGACAGATGATGGATGTTCAGTGTATTGCCATAAGAAGGTGGCCACTATTCAGAAAGAGGAAAATGTCCTAGTGAAGGGGATTGCAAACAACTATTTATATATAAACTTGTGAATGAGGATAGAATATAACAAGGCCAGAATAGCAAGTCAAAACTCTCATGACAAGGAAATTCACTATGGCACAGACACCTGGGGCAGAGATACCCTGAGGCAATAAAAGAACTTGTGAGCAAGGACCTGAGAAAGGACATGTGTGTTATGTGTGTTAAGTGCCATCAAGTCGCTTCCGACTCATGGTGACCCTATGAATTAAAGTCCTCCAAAATGTCCTATCTTTGACAGCCTTGCTCAGATCTTGCAAATTGAAGGCTGTGGCTTATCTTTTTTCATTTTGGATTGTCTCAACATAGGGTTTTCAAGGTGAAGGTTGAGAAAGGACTTAGTGATATTTAAATGCCCCACACAAATGGAAATATGTATAGGGGTACAGACTTTCTTTTTTAATGAAAACTGGGAATTCAGAGAACCTGCTTAAACTATCATTACAATACTGCATCAATATATGATACTTTAGGGCCTTAAAACCCCCCAGAAACAACTCATCTTCAATGTGTGGTGGGAGGAGAGGGAATGGTTTGACAATGATGGCAGTCCAGTCAATAAACAGTGTGCTGCAGGTGGATGGGAGCGGTTGGGACAAAGAAAACCATCAGCAACATTACATAGGAAGGGGGAAAGTGACTTGAAATCGACTTCCAGTGACTTGAAACCAGCTTTCAAAACAACCAGCAAAAAACCCAGGGAAGAGCAAAAAATAAAATAAAGGCATACAAATGTGTAAGGAAATCGAGAGATAAACCTAAGCAATATAGGGAGATGGTCATAGATACCCACTACCTGCAGAACAACACCATCATTTCTTGAAAGAAAATGGAACTCGTGGAGCCCTCCACATGCTGCTGCGAAGGGATGCTGGCATAGCAATAGCAGTGGATTACACTATGAAATGGGGAGAGGTATTTAGAGGTTTAATTTAGGTTACGTATGTTACCTAGATAGGAGCCCAGTGGCGCAGAGTGGTAAGCTGCAGTACTGCAGTCCCAAGCTCTGCTCACGACCTGAGTTCGATCCCGACGGAAGTCGGTTTCAGGTAGCCGGCTCAAGGATGACTCAGCCTTTCATCCTTCCGAGGTCAGTGAAATGAGTACCCAGCTTACTGGGGGTAAAGGGAAGATGACTGGGGAAGGCACTGGCAAACCACCCCGCAAACAAAGTCTGCCTAGAAAATGTCAGGATGTGACGTCACCTCATGGGTCAGGAATGGCCCGGTGCTTGCACAGGGGACCTTTATCTTTACCTATCTTTACGCTACCTAGAGGGGAAGTGGAATGGCATAGTATAGTCCGATCTCATCAGATCTCAGAAGGTAAGCTGGGTTGGTACTTGGAAGAGAAACCTCCAAGGAGGACTCTGCAGAGGAAAGCAATGACAAACCACTTCTGCTTAATCACTTGCCTTGGAAACCTCACCAGGGGTTGCTGAACGTCAGCTGTGACTTGATGGCATTTCACACACACATGTTACCTAAAACTAATTTGTCCTGGAAGTTTCTCTTCTAGATTCTGTTTTGCTTACCTCTCTGCTGTAACTGCTGCAAACCAGGAGACAGCTCTGCACTGTTCCTTCTCCAAATGTGGACCTATGTAGTTATCTGTCCTGTGTGTTTAAAAGCTAAGTAAAGATTTTTACTTCTTCAGAAAAAAAATTCATCCTGGACTCAGTCATTTCTTACTGGCCATACCCATCACTGATGACATTCTAACGGTATTTGTCTAACTCCTTTTCCTTCAATCCTCGATCTGTGGTCTGATGAGTCCACTTGGAAGTTTCATCCATCACGATCTTGAACTCAGCATTTCCACATCTGACATCTTTCCTACCGAATCTTCTTCTTTTTGATCTCTCTCAGTTTCTAACGGCAATAATACCATTCATCCTGTTGATCAGACACACGGCCCTAGATTTGTCTCTTGACTCCGGCTCCTTTTTACTTATGTTTTCTATCAGTTGTCAAGTCATGCCCCTTTTCTTGTGTGACATTTCTTCGGGGTTCAGGGAGGGCTCTAAGGTTTTTTTTATGGTGTGTGGGGTTGAGGGGAAATGAACGCTGCCTGTTCCTCCAAAATTACTTCTATGAATTTCATTACTTCAAAAATGTTTCATCCCTAGCCCAGCTCCCTTCTGCTGTCATAGCCAGGCTAGGAAAAAGTGCCTGTAGCCATGGGAAGAAGGAGGTTGTTGGCTTCGCTCACCTCTGTGCACCTTTTATGTTTGCATACAAACCCCATTTTATACATAAACAAAGCATGAACAACAAATATAGCTATCCCATCAGATATAGTGTGGCTTTTTAAGGCTTTACAAGGATTTCCTGTCTTAAGGAGCAGGTTAGCTGTATGTCGCTCTTTGGTAGCTTGGTTTTTCACTATTAAATATATTTGCTAAAATTTGGATCCAGCAGAAATATTTCTCCCTTGCCTTCAATGCCTTCAACGCCTTCAATGACTTTGACCTCCTTTCTTCTCTGTCCTCATATCCTGATATGCCTTGTGTGCTATCCTCCAGCAGTGCCAGCCTCAGTCATTCAAATATGGCCAAACAAGCGCATCCTTTCTTCCTTGCAGGTTCTCTTGCCCAGAACTGCCTCACGTTACTGTTAATGCCACTGTTCTCACATTCTTCAAACCCTTTCTCCTAACGCACCATTTCCATGAAGCCTCTGATGCAAGCCCAGTTTCCTCCTGAAACTAAACGTAAGTACACATACTTGGAAAGGATGTGCATTCTTCCCCTGTTTATCCCCTCATCCACCTCTCTGTCTTCCCCTCTGTTTTCTCCTATATATCAAAATTTACACTGTAAACAGTATTGTTGTCATGCTCTGTAAAAAAAAAAAAACATGCATACTGAAGATAATGATGGTGACACAGAGACCACTTTAACTTTTGAGAGGTATTGTGCAAAATGGCCTAAAGACTTCCAGAGCAGCAAAGGACAGCAAAGAAAAAAGTGAACTAAGAATCTCCCATGTGCCAACACAGCAAACTGTTCACAAGTTCACAAGGTTGGAAGAGACCACAAGGGCCATCCAGTCCAACCCCCTGTCATTCAGGATCCCGCAATTAAAGCACTCCCAACAGATGGCCATCCAGCCTCTGCTTAAAGACCTCCAAAGACGGGGACTCCACCACCCTCCGAGGCAGCACATTCCACCGTCGAACAGCCCTCACCCTCAGAAAGTTCTTCCTAATATTTAGGTGGAATCGCTTTTCTCTTTGTTTAAATCCATTACTCTGTGTCCTAGTCTCTGGAGCAACAGAGAACAAGCTAGTTCCCTCATCAACATGACATCCCTTCAAATATTTAAACATGGCTATCATGTCACCCTTTAACCTTTTCTTCTCCAGACTAAACAAACCCAGCTCCTTAAGTCTCTCCTCATAGGGCATGGATTTCAGACCTCTGACCATTCTGGTCGCCCTCCTCTGGACATGCTCCAACTTGTCAACATCCTTCTTAAAGTGGAGCCCAAAACTGGACACAGTAGTCCAAGTGCAGAATCCTTGGGCGCTCTCTTGTTTGGTGCAGGTATGCCTGCTTGAGAACAGAACACACTGTCTTTAATCCAGCCAATGTCCATACCACAAGACAGTCAAGATGGCACTGCTTGCTCTCGATGAATCTGTTTTGGTCCTGGCAACTGTTTAGCCTTGCCAATGGCAGCTAGCAGCTACTAATAGCCACACAACACTAATACTAGAGCTTTACTTTAGAGAGTCCTGTTGACTAAGGCAATAAGCACAACTGATGGATTGCTTCATTCCGAGCTGCAGCAAGAGGAAGAGCAGTCATGTTCAGTCACAACAGTGTGTTGACTTTGACTAAGCAGCATTACTAAAGCACTACATTAATCAGCAAATGAATGCCAAACACATAAGAAATGAATTGGGCCTGGATTATTGGATTTATATTTGTATAGCACAATGTACAATCAATTTCATCATGTGTACTATCGATTCTATCATTTTTAGTAAAACTGTCATATACAGACTTCACAGTTATTAATAACCATTTGTTTTATAGATTAATGTAATCAACTGATATTAAACCAAAATTGCTTTGGCATTGATTTTTATATATATATACTTTCAGCATCTTGTATCTGCAAATCCCAATAAATAGCAAGAGGAGTATGTTGGCTGTTGTTTATGATTTTAAAATTCATTTTATGTGGACACAAAATGAGAAGAGTTTAACGAAATTAACTACTGCATTTCAGAACACACCAGCAACTGATTTTTCATTCAGTTTTGAACAGACCTTGCTACATGTGATGTGTATCCCCTAGCTCTTCCACAATTGTAGAGCTGCCAATGTTGGTAGGGCTGTCAAAAAAAAAATTCGGTACAGTTCGGATTCGGCCGAATTTGGCCCTTGTGGGTTCGGTATGTGCCGAAGTCCGAACTCCCCCACTTCGGATCCGTTCAATTCCGCGGGAATTCAAAGTTCGGAAAAAAAAATTCGGCCGAATAAAGCCATTAAAAACACAACCGCGCCTTTCCGCGGCTCTGGGGGCGGCATTTTTGGGCTTAGAGGTCCCAAACTTTCAGCAGAGCTTCAAAGGACGTATATTGAAAGACTCCCCGAGTTTTGTAAAGATTGGGTCAGGGGGGGCTGAGATATGGGCCCTGAAAGGGGTCCCCCCCACCCTTAATGTGTATCTCTCAGCAGAGCTTGCCGCCCACGCACAAAGCTCCCAGCCCCGACAAACAGCTGATGAGAGCAAGGGCGGGGCAGGTGCTAAGAACTTTGCAAAGCAACACAACTGAAAAGCAACACCTTTGCAAACATGCAAAGGGCGGGGCAGGTGTGAAGAATTTTGCAAAACAATACAACTGCAAAGCAACACAAGCACGCAATGCAACACCTTTGCAACAGTGCAAAGCAACACCTGACACCTGGGAGTTTGCAAACCATGGAAAGGGACAGAGGCAGCTAGCTATGCATAATGAGCAGGAGGGGGTGGAATTTCTCCTTTTGCATTGGACTTGGGACCAGGCAGATGCATTCTTTAAGTCACCATTTGAAAACCAGTTTTGAGCAAGCATCAAAATAACCTAACTGATCTTATGAATGAGGAAAAACCTGAAGAATAAAAATGAAGCCCCCTCTCAAACCAGGGAGAGAGAGACTGGAGGGGGAACACACACCCCAGGCAGAACCAGCAAAAGCCCCCTTTGGCTCCCCCCCCACCTACAGAAACTGCTCCCTCCCCACACACACACACACACACAGACTCTGCTTTCCCCCCCCCACACACACACAGAAAAGAAAAATTATAGATTAAAGCCCCCAAAGGGGTCTTACTGTGGCTGTCTTCTGTTCCAGCAGGAGGGGCTGGGAGGCTGGGTAATCCAATATGATTCCATTTGTATCCAATATAAGATCCATATGTACGCATCTCTCGAGGGTGATCCATTCATCCCAATAGGGAAAAGGGGAAAGCCCATATCTCGGGGGGCCCTGACCCAACATTTACAAAACTTGGGTGGTCTCTTAAAAAGCCTTGACTGAAGCTCCGCTGAAAGTCTGGGGTCGGCACACCCAAAAAGGCGCCCCCTGCAGCCACGGAAAGAGAAAAGGGGGGGAGCCGATATTTCAGCCCCCACTGAACCCATCTTTACAAAACTTGGGTGGTCTCTTAAGAGGGATTCTCTGAAGCTATGATAAAAGTTTGGGGGCTGAACCCCCCAAAAAGCGCCCCCTGCAGCCACGAAAATGGAAAAGGGGGAGAGGAAAAAGGGGTGGAGCCCATATCTCAGAACCCCCTGACCCAATGTTTACAAAACTTGGGGGGTATCTTAAGAAGCCTTGTCTGATGCTCCGCTGAAAGTTTGGGGTCGGCACACCCAAAAATGCGCCCTCTGCAGCCATGGAAAGAAAAAAGGGGGGGAGCCCATATCTCGGGACCCCCTGACCCAATGTTTACAAAACTTGGGTGGTCTCTTAAGAAAACCTGTCTGAATATCCCCTGAAAGTTTGGGGTCTGTACCCCAAAAAATGCGCCCCCTGCAGCCACGGAAAGGAGCGAATGTGCACAAGCACCCCCTCACACACACATGAGGATTTCCCTCTCTCTCTCTCTCTTTCCCCGGCCGGCCGCACATCAGCTGATTCCTCCAGTACTCAATCCTGACTGATTGGCCAGAAGAAGACCCAGCTTGGCCACCGATTGGCCGGGGGAGGAGAATGCTGCTTACTGAAGGTTATGCTGCTTACTGACGGCCCCGAATTGGCCGAATTTATTCGCGAACTCGCGAACTCGCTGAATTCGGCCCCCCCGGTTGCCCGCCAGTTTTGAGTTCGGTTCCTCCCGAACTAAAAACCGCCGAATCAAGGGAAATTCGGCTGATTTTCAGTTCGGGCCGAACCGAATTGACAGCCCTAAATGTTGGAAGGCACAAATCCTGGAAGCGGTGGGATCAGTCTGGGGGAGAGGCTGACCCAGGGAACACATGCCAAGGGGTAGGACCAATAGAGTCCTGGCCTTTGGAGCAAGTTGTACAGCCAAGCTGTGCTGTTTATAGTCAAATTCTGAAACCAAAGCTTGCACAATACTAAAAGAAATCATTAAATGTGCAAAGTGGGAAATGGATCTGAAACAAGCAGACCTTTAAATGCAACATTTCAAATTATTACATATATCTTGGTAGGTCTAGGAACTGAAAAATCAAAAAGAAGAAGCAAATCCTGTATTTCAGCACTTTTTACTAAGGGATTTTTCATACGAGCTATTAAAACATGAATGACACAATTGAATAGTGGAGCAACCACAAACACCCAGCTTATTTAACTTAATTGTTTATTTTTTAGTATTGAAAACTCCAGGGCAGGTAACTTGGCTTAGAAAGGAAATATAACAATACTTAACTCAAAATTTCAGTTTCTTGTACATCTATGCCAGGATTGTTCTGCCTTGGTTTTCAATAATCTGTGTAGGCCCAGCATACCTGCATGTTACAGCAAGCCAAGTGAAGCCGTTCCTTCCTACTCTCCACAAAACCTGATTGCACTTAGGCCAAACTAGATGAGATGCAATTGCCCACTAATCAACCAGGCTGCTCGCTGACCAGGTGATGGTCGGTGGGCACAAGTAGGAAGAAGAGAGCGATCCCCTGTTGTGCGGAAGTGCCAGCATCATGTGGGATGCTCTAGCCATTTACTCTGAAAACTCTATGGAATCATTCCCCCAAGCCCCGCAGGTAGGAACAGGGAAAGAAACTCCCGCCACTAAGAAGAGTGAACCTGGCAACCCTATTTCAGCAACCAAATAGCTCTTTAAGAAAAAAAAATGCCACATTGACTTATGTGTGATTCTTCCAGAAGCATCACTTGGAGTCCATTGGGATGCTGAGTGCCTCCCATTTTGACTGGCACTGTTACAAATGGAACATGCTCACAAATTTGGTGGAGAACTCTGTGCCTCCTTTGCTCATGGCCAAACCAGCTAAAAATGAGTGAGATTCAAAACCACACAAATAGTACTGAATGCCCAGTTGGTAGTCTGTTGGCTTTATATGTACAGTTAGAGACCCTGTAAAAAGCAGGGATGGTTTATTCTTTGGATTAAATCAACCTTACTTCCTAATTCCATATTGTTCTTTGAACCCTCCAGTCGTAGCAAGGAGGTCGATGGTGAGAAAAAACAGAAACCACTGACTTTTCATTTACCCAGAAACGAAAATTTGGAAGCCTCTTCTGAACTTTTACGTTAAGTAGGAAAGGGCCTCAGCTATTCTTTATCATTAGTAGTTGCAGCTCTTAATATATGTCACATGAACATGCTGTGATATTCCATTGAGTCAATTAGTTCTGCTTTGTTCTAGTATCATAACTGCTTACTAAAAGTACAGTGATTAATAAAGATGTACATTTTAGCCTGCTTTTAAAACCAGACTGCGAAGGAGGAAAGGAAGTGTGCGTTTGATAAGCTATGTATATTGTGTTATCATCAGAAGGGGGGAACTCTTTGTTGAGTGACATTGGAAAGGTACAATTTAATGCATTGTTCTATATTCCCCTTCCCAACAATGGCTAAAACTTAATAATTCAGAACTGAGACATATTTGGCACTGTGACATTAGCCATTCAACTCCTTTGCCTTATTCCTTTCAATGAAGGATGCCAAGAGTGGGCACACTACAGCTGGGATATATCCAGGAAAAAATAACGGGTGGGGGGGAAGCATAAAATTAATATCTGTGAGTAAGAATAAAGAATTCATTGTGGCTTAATTCAAATTCAGCAAACTATTATGAACTAGATTATTTGTCGGAAGAGCAAGAAACAAAGAGTTCATTCTTAGGATAATATACATTCAAAGTTTTTCCCAAACAAAGCTGGTGAATTCAGAATAAGAAGTATACCCCCCACACAATGAAAAATACATTGTATACTCAGCCCACTTCCTTAGGACTTGCAGGGGGCATCTCATTTCCCTCACACTTTTTCTTCTTTCCTTTTCCTGAAAGCCTTCATAGCCTTTCCTCTTTTCCTGCTTGTCACTCCTACCTACTCACCAGCCAACTTATGTTTATCTGCTCTTCATCTCCAGCTTTCCCTTTGTGCCTTCCCTTGGCTGTGACTCTCAAGGAAATCTCTAGATGAATTGCATGGTGCTAGCCAGGCTGGGCCCAGTTGTATGGTGCCAACAGCACTGGGTCCAGTTACATGGTGGAGAATATGCAAGAACTTGTGGAAGGCACTACACTTTTCTCTGTACCTCCATCCCAATTTTCTCTTTCCCTCCTCCTGGCAGCCCCTATATTTTCACCCATTCCCCTGCTTCCTTCTCTTCTTCCCACCCACCAATTAACCTAGCTTTTCTCTTCCCCTAGCTTCCATTCTATTTATTACTTATTTACTTAATTTATATACCGCCTTCTCCAGAATAGGGACCCAAAGAAGCTTGCATCATTCTCGTCTCCTCCATTTTATCATCACAACAACCCTGTTATGTCAGTTAGGCTGAGAGTGTGTGACTAGCTCAAAGCCACCCAGTGATATTTCATGGCAGATAGGACTCAAATCTGGATCTTCCAGTTTTTAATCTAAAATTATAACCACTGCACCACCAAACTAGCTATCATAGGTCTAAAATGAATGGTCTCTTACTTTGGTTTCTGCCCAGTTTTCTCCCCGTTCCAGCCAGGATTAAATGAACCCGGGCTGAGGGAGAATCTGTATGCATTACCTTTGTTGATCCGTGGCAAAACTGTGTGCTGATCTGTCCGTGAAAACAGAAAATGCGGGAGACACATACTTCCTGGTTGTTCAGCAACGCCCCCTCCCCCTGGTGATTGGTTGATTGGTCGAGGGGTTTGGAGGCGGGCGGGTGGGTGCACGGGCCGTTGTGATGCAGGAAGACTCAGCTCATGTTTATCTGAGACAAGCCAGGGATAACGGTTTGGCACCTCGATTGCAAAACCGGGTTTGTTTTGGGTCGACACATAGCTCAGCCAGCAGCAAATTAGGTGCCGTTCGTTTGTGAGGATTTGATGCTGGGTGAAACAGGGAATAAACAGGGAGGAAACGGGGCAGAAACCAGAGTAAGTGACCGTGAGTTTTAGACCATAGGGTGTCTTCTGTTGAATTGTAAAAGATCCGCCTTGTCTCTTCATGGCTCCAGTCTCTGGATTTAAGTATTCGCAGATTTCACCACACTGAGTATTGTGTGTGTGTACACATATACAATCATGTATATGCTTGTGTACCTTAATTAACATGTTAATTATACTGCTCTTTTATAATTGACTCATTCTACCTAGATGAGGGTAAGTGAGCCTTATCTTACTATTGCCACTGTCTGTTCACCTCCATTTTCCTGTTTCTTCTTAATATTATGTTCATTGAAATGTGTGAAGAGTAACTACCCTAGAGAGAATCTTTGACTGAGGGTCCTGGCGGGTCTTAGCAGCCCTGGAGTTTGATGGCAAGTAGATGAGACTGGACAGGCCCCTACAAAGAGAAGTCTAAAGATCTGTAATAGTTTCTTAAGATGTTGATGAATAGGGTTTTACCAAAAAGCCTGTGATCTCTGTAGAGACAACTTGCTACTTTGCGTAGGTGAATGTCTCCAACCTGCCTTTTTCCATTTTTGCTAACTTGTTTATGGTCAATAAGACTGTATCATTTATTTTGATGGATGCCTTGGATCTTTCATGGAAAAGAAGGGCATGATGCTTGCTATTTGTCATGAAAATCATTAAATCTTATTAAAACAAAGGATTTGTCCTGTTAATGGGTTTGTCCACAAGCGAGATATATCTGCATGCCATAATAAAAGACACAGCAAGACTGACTGATTAGAATCATTAAAAGAATTGACTTTACAAAGGCTGCCCTCATGTTCACAGTTAAGCGATTTATAGTTTTCTGTTATGAGAAGCAAATATTTAATAATGTAATAAACATAGCTGTTTTGTGTTTTCTTTTAAATTCAGAATAGTTCAATATACAGAATATGTAGAATTAGGTAACATTTGAATGAAAACAAAGGGAGACACTATGGATATTACCACCACCACCCCATACATATTAATTCTCTCTCAACAGAAATTAAATATTTGAGACATGATATCAAAAGTTGAACCAGGGGACTAGCAAGGATACTACATCTGTTCCACTTCCCTCAGCAGGTATACTTCAGTGTAAGCAGACATTGCTGACTGAGAACCCAACAACGCAAGACACTGAGGGTTTGTGGATTTGTGATTACATCCTTCCAAAAGTAAATTGGTTTTAAAAAGTATCTGGGAGATGTGCTTATATGGTAAAAGCTGATGACTATGGGTTATTTTGGAGTGTGTGTAAGTTTAAACTCATCTCCCTGTGTCACTTCCTAAATGGAACTACCCTTGCTTTTATACCTAATGGATCTGATTTGCCAATTCAATCGCAGTTCCCCAGTGTTTTGTATCCTTTGCCCATGAAACAATCACTCCATAAGATGTTACAGTTTGCTTACAGGACTTTAGTGCCTCAGTTTTCTTGTGTAGTGCTACTTACTTGATAACGCGTCCATATAAAAATTCTGTTCCATAGCATAACTTACCAGAAAGAAAGAGTCAGGCCTGGTCCATAAAACTGTGGTACTTGGCAACACTGTCTTTTCATAATTATACATTATGTCATCACGGTAATGTATAAGGTTAGAATCACACATTGATTACATTATTACTCCCTGTGCCAACACCAGTAGCAATGCTTGCACAGGAATGAATGGAACAATCAACACAACCTCCCTTGGTTGAAAACTTTGTGCATTACCACGGTGATGTGGAATCAAAATGGGGAAGAAAGGTATTCTTTTTCATTGTCTACCATACTGTTTTATTAACAAACACCTTTTTTGGGTGGGAGCTGTGGGTCACTGGTACAGCATCTCGAGTTAAAAGGATCAGGGGATGCAGAAAACCTCTGTCTGTCATGACCTCTGCTGAACCAGGCTCAGACTCTTCAGAGGAGGGTCCAGATGAGCCCCGAGAAGAGACAGGATCCTTGTGTGAGGCAGATCCAGAGGCTCAGGGAATCCCCAGCACCAAAGGGGCTCTCTAAGACACAGAGCCTATGGTCATTTATGCATGGTTGCTTTAACCTCCTTTATTCCTCGTTTCAGCCAGGATCAAAGTAACCCAGGTTGGTGGAAACTGTATGCATTGGCTGGAATGATCAGGGACGAAACTGCGTGCTACTGGAGGCATGAATACAGAAAAGCAGTCTCCCAAGTTCAAATCAAGTCCCACCCCTTTAAATGCTGCTCTGTAATTGGCTTACCTCGCGAGATAAGATTCCCTTCCTCCCAAACCCAACTGCGCCATAAAAAAGCATTTTAAGAACAAAAAACGGAGCAATCTGAAAGAAGGAGGGGAGAGAGAAATCCAAGCCTTGTTTTTAAAAAGCCTTTATTTTGCTCAGAAAGAGCTCCGAGGTAGCAGGAAGCACTTTAATCCCTGCCTCTTTACACACTGCTTCGTGATTGGCTGTGAGAGAAGCCAATCTTCTCTGCTTCCCCTGCTTGGCTATCTATATGCTGCCTTGAAGAGAGGTTTGGAAAAGGGTGGGGCAAAGGTCAACCTGAGAAAGTTGTGCGCTCGCTCAGTGATTCCGGAATGAGCCAGGATGAACGGTTTAATTTGGGCCAGAAGAGGAATGAGAAAAGCCGGGTTCATTTTGCATTGAAACAGGGTTGAGCCGACCAGGAATGAGGTAACGTGCATACAGAAACATTTGATCCTGGCTGAAACAGGGAATAAAGGAGGTTAAAGCGACCATGCATAAATGACCTATGTCTCCTGAGGCCATGTCTCAAGAGGGCAAGCAAGTCCTCGCCACTGGAAGACTTGGAGCTCCCAGATCCTAAGGCCAAGGGCCGAGGGGCTACAGTAGAGACCTCACCACTGAGAGATCCAGCAGACTTCCCAAAAGCAGTGACAGTTAACACACAGCTGGACTGGGCCAGGGCCAGGACCACTAGCCCTCCAGGCCCTGCCACCACCTAGTAGGAGCAACAGAGAAAGCAGGCCCATACAGAAGCAGCCCAGCAGAGACACAATATCAGACTTGCAGCCTGTGTTCCTGCTCTTAGATCCAACAGACATAATCCTTTCCAAGATTCTGGCCCCAGCCAAGCCAAGCTTTGGGCTAAGAAGGACTCTTCCTGGATCAACTAGTATGCAAGGCTCCAGCTAGGGTTGCCAACCTCCAGGTACTAGCGGGAGATCTCCTGCTATTACAACTGATCTCCAGCCGATAGACATCAGTTCACTTGGAGAAAATGGCTGCTTTGGCAATTGGACTTTAGGACAAAGAGGGACTTGGCAACCCCAGCTCCACCCCTTGTGTTCTTGCTTTGGCTTTCCAGACAAGAGTATGTTCCATTTGTAACAGTGCCAGTCAAAACGGGAGGCACTCAGCATCCCATGGACCAGGAAGCCCCTGCTTGACCCAGGCTAACCAGGAAGCCTCTTCTTGCTGCTGTGCCTGGAGTTGGACCACTATCTGACACCCTGAAAATCCTCTGCTAGACAATACAGAAGTTGATACACCAGTGGTTTGACTGAGTATAAGGTGATTTCCTGTATGAAGGGGAATCAAATTAAAATGGAGAGAAATAACCTGTGGTACAGTCCTTCCTCCTCTAGACTTTTTCAAAGTGCTGGTCTTCAGGCATGTATAGAAAGTTAGCACATTAGACAGAACAGCAGGCCGAAATACCTTTTCCTTGACACCCTACATGTCCATGTGCAGACTCTGTATATGGGACAGTATTAAAGGTGTACAATCCAAGAAAGAGTGTATCACCTTCTATTTTGGCATACTGTCAAAATAATTTCTGAAACAGTTATTTTTATGTTAGTCAAAAACAACTTCTGCCTAGAGCCTGGTAGATGATTGCCAGAAATCTAGGTTAGTTCATAAATCTGTTGTGGGCATTCTTAAAGGCAATGAGCTATAAATAAAATGGAGGTTATTGTAATTAACCAAAGATTTCAGTGGGAAATATTTAAATTTATTTGTTTTGGATGAACCAACATACACTCTTGTCAAACAAGATGCCCCTTTCTATTATTTTTAGCAAAATAGATTGCTTGCTGGGATAAGTGCTGCAGTTGTAAATTGTAGATGAAAAGCGATTCTGCTAAAGCAGTGGGAAGTTTTTCTGTAAGCCGTGGAACAGCTTTTTCGCAGCTGTTCTAAATACGTAGCAATATGATAATAAGGATCAACTTTAAAAATAAATTATGGCCAATTATTTCTTCGGTACATTGGGGTCACAGAAGTTGCTAACAAACTCAGAAGCAAGCTTCCCCCCCCCCAAAAAAAAACACACACCCAGTGGTTACGTAAATCTAAGTATATGCGCTCAGGATTATTCTCTAATTTATTTTCTAAAGGAATCTTCCTGTCTCTGCTGACTAAAGCTCACTCCCCTGCCCAGGCCTGTTGGCAAGGACACTTTTGCCTGGTTCCTTAGAGGAAAAGAGGTACAAGGCTTTAGAAATTTGCTTGGGAAATGTTGGTGTGCAGTTATTCACTTATATGTCATTATATAGCAAAGGCATCAAGTGAAATTAGACTTTTACAACTGGGGACCCTCCAGGGAGGGAAACCTCTGCGGTTGCTGCATCCATCTCTTCTTCACAGCTGGGACAGCAGGTAGGGACAGAAGCCACCTGCTGCTTGCTTGTCTTCTCTCCTGTGGCAGGCGAAGGCGCAAGGGGAAGAAAGGTAAAAGATAAAAGCAGCAACAAGGTTGGGGGGGGGCTGCGGCTCAGTGGTAGAGCATCAGCTTGGCACGCAGAAGGTCCCAGGTTCAATCCCCGGCATCTCCAGTTAAAGGGACCAGGCAAGTAGTTGATGTGAAAGACCTCTTCCTGAGACCCCGGAGAGCCACTGCCAGTCTGAGTAGACAATATTGACTTTGATGGAACAAGGGTCTGATTTGGTGTAAGGCAGCTTCATGTGTTCATGTTTTTCCTTCTACTTTCCCTCCTCTTGCTCCTGGCCAACGTCACTTGTCTGTGTTCACTCTCTGGCAGAACTGGTGGCTATGGGCAGAAGGAGAATACTGTGCTGCCGCCGCCTCCTCATTCCAGCCACACCACTGCCTTATCACCTGTTCAGTTTCCTCCCCGCCCTCCACATAGTCCTCTCTCCCTGGCCTCTTCCTCTCTACTATCAGCCAACTTTAGGGATGCCAGCCTCCAGGTGGAACCTGGGAATCCCCCAGAATAACAACTCATTTCCAGACTACAGAGATTAGTTTCCCTGGAGAAAATGGATGCTTTGTCGGGTGGGCTGTAGGGCACTGCGCACTGTCCTCCCCAGACTGCCCCCCCGCCCCAGATCTACAGGAATTTCCAACCTGGAGCTGGCAAACCTACCCAACAGTGGCCAGGGAGGACCTGATAACCATAGTCACCTTCAACCACCATAGCATCATAAGATGTTTCCATGCAGTTGTCTGCCTTTGCATAGACAATGCTTCTCTGTTGTGTGTGTCTGTGTGAGGGGTCTTCTAACTCTCCAGTTTTAAACAAGTGTTTGTGACTTTTCCAGATTTGCTAAAAAGTGGCCCTTATTTGCACTTGGCTTCTCTCTTTGTGTGTTTTATCTGCACTCTATCGGAACAACATGGTTCGGAATTAGATATACAACTGAAATTCATGATTACAGTGGAGCTAAGTTTCATCTCCCATTTACTATACTTGCATAGTAGCTTGCCATGGTGGATGGCATTCTTTCTCTTTTGCCCTTGCTTTGCTATTTTGCAGCTTAAACTCAATGCTAGCCAATGGGCCTTTCTAACTTTTGTGTGCATTCAGTTATTTTGATGTCCTGGACCCTATTTCAACCAAACAAATGCTCTCATGTTTTCTGAAAAGCCAGTATTTACTCTGGTTTCTGAGATTCTTGTGGAAATTCATATTGAGTATCCAGTATGTGAGCAGTGTTCTTGTTAGAGTATTTGTCTAAGATTGAGGAGACCAGAGTTCAAATTCCCATTTAGCTATGAAGTACACTGTGAGACCTTGGGCCAGTTACACATTCTGCCAAAGTTATGAGGAAAAGTTGGGGGGGGGGGAGAGAAATATTTCCTTTTATACACAAATGAAATATTTACTTTAATTGTCTCAAAATAAAAAGGGAGTTCACTGGCACCTTAAAGATTATATATTATATATATAATTATATATAATCTATGTGACTGTGCTGTCCCATGGTGCACTGGATTGAACCCTGCTCTGGCAAATTTGAGAGGAATAATCATGCCAGTCCATTACAGCAAAATCTGCTGGTACCTTAAATTAGATTTATTAAACAGAAGCTGTTGGGGACTAGCATCTGACAAAGCAGGCCCCAACCCCATGACAGCTTCTGTCACAATCTGTTAGGTTCACACCATGCTAGGGTTGCCAGGTCTCTCTTCGCCACCGGTGGGAGATTTTGGGGGCGGAGCCTGAGGAGGGTGGAGTTTGGTGAGGGGAGGGATTTCAATGCCATAGAGTCCAATTGCCAAAGCGGCCATTTTCTCCAGGTGAACTGATCTCTATTGGCTGGAGAACAGTTGTAATCGCAGGAGATCTCCAGCTAGTACCTGGCAGTTGGCAACTAGGCACCATGCCCACCCTAAAGAGTTACACCCTTCTAAATCCATTGAAGCCAGTCGAGTGAGTAGAGTGTAACTGTGCTTCAGGGTAGTACTGTTAATCCTGCTTTTGACATACCAAATGTCTGGAATGAGTTTCTGGGACTTAGGTCTGCCAGTTTCTTACAGCAGAGATAACTAAATGAATAGTTCCATCTGCTGACTGTGAAAGACTCATGCAGGATGCTTGCAGCTGCACTCTGTGGTTCAGGTCCTTAAAAAAAAACTGTAAATGAAGTCAAGGAGACTGCTGGAGCAACCTGTGGAAGAGATTTAAATGGTTCCTTGAATTCCATTACAGACTTTTGAAATGCAAAGGGAAGAGATTGCAGTAATTAGGCCCTGACCAGCAACTGTAGAATATTAAAGCTGGCCTATTAAAGCATAAGGAGCCCCGTGGAGCAGAGTGGTAAGCAGAATGGTAAGCTGCAGTACTGCAGTCCGAGCTCTGCTTACGACCTGAGTTCGATCCCGACGGAAGTTGGTTTCAGGTAGCCGGTTCAAGGTTGGCTCAGCCTTCCATCCTTCCGAGGTCAGTATTGACCTTCCATCCATTGGTCCATTAAGGTCAGTATTGTCTACTCAGACTGGCAGTCACTCTTTGGAGTCTCAGGCTGAGGTCTTTCACATCACCTACTGCCTAGTCCTTTTAAACTGGATATGCTGGGGCTTGAACCTGGGACTTTACCATTGAAGAAGATACTTTACCACTGAGCCATGGCCATCCCCCTAAACCCTTCATGTGTCAAATCAAAAGCAAGTCCTACTGAGTTTATTTCCAAGTAAGTATTTAGAGGATTTCTGTGTTTTAAGTTGCTCAAGTAACTTTTCTGCTGGAAATCAGCACGCACCCAGTTCGTGGAAGTGTTTGGGAATTGCTGTTGTTTGAAGGAATTCACCTTACATAAAACTGAAAGCTGTTTTTAAGTCTAAAAGTAGCTAGCCTAACCATTTCATCACACCATGATACCGGAATTAAAAGCAAGCACCAGTTCAATTTAAAAAGAAAAAAAAAGAAGAAAACCAGAGGGAGCTGCTTGCATGTTAAGTAGGAATTCTGAACAACTGTTTTGAAGAATTACAGCTCCCACTGTTGTGTGGAAACACACTCCTTCCATAGGTGTTGTAAGCACAATACATGTGATAGGGTGCAGCCAAACTGAAAACAGGTGCCAATTTGATTGACAATCCAGTCCGGCTTCTAACCAGTCCCTTTCCACTGCTCTTACTTGCAGGGGCGGGGACTGGGGGTGGCTGGAAAAAAGGGGTGGGACTTGATTTGAGCTTGGGAGACTGCTTTTCTGTATTCATTGCTCGATTAGCACAGTTTCATCCCTGATCATTCAAGCCAATGCATACAGTTTCCCCCAAATCGGGTTACATTAATGTGCAATGATCCCAGGTTCAACCAGGGAGATCCAACCCATGATGGACCAAGGGTCTGATTCAGTATAAGGCAGCTTCATGTGTTCACCCATCCTGAATGCTATATATGGAGCTCAGTATGCACAGCAGCCAGGCGCACCCCTTCCACTTGGTCCTTGGCCCTAATGGGTGGTGGTGGCCTGAAGGTGATTGTCTGCCCCACCACAGCTTCCCCCAAAGCCACCCACCTCATCTGGTGCTCTGCTCTCCTACCTTCCTTTCCAACAGAAAGTCCTGCACCTGGCCTGAATGCTATATATGGGGTGTGATATGAGCAGCAGTCAGGCAGGCCACTCCCCCCCTTTGCCTCCCCTCTGCCCACCTAAGGTGTTGTCCTCCCACTTGACCCTTGGTCCGAATGGGGGGTGGCGGCCTGAAAGTCACTTGCCCGCCCTGCCGCAACTTCCCCCGGGGCTACCCTCCCCACCCAGCACTCTGCTCCCTTTCCCTCCCTTCCAACTGACCCCAGAGGAAAGTTCAGCACCTGGCTCAAATGCTATATATGGGTGCTGTGCACACAGCAGCCAGGCAGGCCTCCACCCCCTCTCTGCCCACCCCCCAGGGCAGCTGCTCCCCCTCGTCCCCTAGATCCAGCCCTGGCCACTAAAATCCTGTATGAAAAGCAACTGAGGTATATCTTTCTCTCCAAACTCTCAAAAAGGTGGCATTTCAATTGATCAAAGTTTTGTGACTTTGTAAGCTCTTATTCCTTTTTTTAAAAAAAAGAGAGTACATAAGCTATTCAATTGCAAATTATTTAAGATCAACCAACAAGCTAAAACTAATCACTTAATACTTTGGAATGCCCCCTTAGAAAAAAACTCAATTTTCCTTTCTCCAATCTTATTTTTTACCCAGCTATCCAAATGATGAGAAAAATAATATGCTGGTTATTTTTTTTGAAGAAACTGTATAGAGCTCTATTAATATGAAACCATTTTCTGTATATATATATTGTTTCACACCTCTTTCTCATTTATATATTTTAAGGTCCTATAATGCTATTGATCTCCAAAGACACACTGTTCAACTTTATTAATAAATACGGCTTAGCAGCAATATTTTGAGGTTATAGCCTTCTTTTTTTTTCCAGAGAGCATGCAAAAATGGGCCAGTTAGTAGGAGGGTAGGAAAATGTCATTTGGTATTTCTGTTTGTTTTCCTATGTTGTTTTTGTGAACCTTTTTATTTTCCCATTTTTGTTGGTGATCTTGACTGGTTTGTTGCTGGTCTCCCTAATTCTACCTTTTTCTTTTACGCCAATTTTTATGTGATGTTTACATTACATGCCACTTATACGCAACCTATACATACAACAATGTAATAATGTCAGTGGGCAAATGTTGCCATGAAGAAACAAGAAAAGGGCCTAAAATATAGGCTTGTGGATTTAATTCACATGAGCAAAACACAACATTGAGGTAAGGATGTTCCGTTCGAACCAACGGAGATGAAAAATTAGCCAATGTGTTAAAAAAAAATGGACTGGAAAGATGTAAGGTGTGATTTAACCAAAGTTATGCAATTTGAGTCCCACTGATTTCAGTAGAAAAGATTTAACTCTCCTTCCATGCAATCCTGAGGGATGCCACAGCAGAGACAGCCAGCTGCCGGCATAACAGTGCCACCACTGGTTCGTTCCCTAAAGGCATACTGCATAGATCAAGGACCAGGCAAACATGTTACACCAAGCACAGAGGGTCTCCTTTATTTGGGGAAATTAGCTGGAGAGTAAATAGAGCTTTGCAAGAGGCTGGCGTGGGGATCTTTCTAAACCAATTCTGCCCCTAGGTGAGCGAGCCAAAATAGAGAGCAACCCAAAAACGAGGAGGCCTTTATGAATTTTAAGGGTTTATTAAAAGTAATCAAATAGGGTAATAACACACACACAAACAATTAATTCCCAACACACACAGAGCTAAGAAAGTAAAGGTTTTGAGATTCCCAAGCGGTTCATAGTCACCTTTCCTGTAGAACGAGGTTCCAGAATAGCAGCAGCACGAGGGAAGGGGAAAAAGGACTACACACCAGGTGTAGGACTCACATCTTGTGTTCTGGATCCAAAATAAGAAGCCACTCACATGTGCCAGGTCTCTCTGTTTTATAATCAAATTTGATTACTTTTAATAAACCCTTAAAATTCATAAAGGCCTCCTCGTTTTTGGGTTGCTCTCCATTTTGGCTAGCTCACCTAGGGGCAGAATTGGTTTAGAAAGATCCCCACGCCAGCCTCTTGCAAAGCTCTATGTAGTCTCCAGCTAATTTTCCCAAATAAAGGAGACCCTCTGTGCTTGGTGTAACAAATACTCCCAACATAATGCCACTAGGGCCACTGCCACGCTGGTGATCACAGCAACCATGCTGCTGAGCTCCTGAAACATTGCAGGAGTAAATTGGTACGGCCATCATAGACAGGGCAGGAATTACCAATCACTGTGTGGCAGCCATGGGGACCTGGTCCCAGGGACATGGAGAGGAGAGTAGAGTTGTGGAGCCATGCAGTGCCAGAATGCACTGCAGCCCCCCCTAAAGGCATAGGACTCCAGTAACTGAACAGAGGCATCTATATAGATGGGGAGAGGGACTATCCCCGCTGTGGACTGTCCCAGGAACATAGGTCTGAAAATGGTGGCCTGGTGATCCGTGGTGGGGCATGTGAACAATCCTGGGCCTGGTACTTCTCTCTGGGGACCCCCATTGGCAACAGGCGCAGATTGTGAGGGGGGGAACACAGGGACAGGGGCCATTGCAAGCTCACAGAGTGCTACCATGTCTATGAGCAGCTTCTTAATGTGCACCTGCTGCCATCCATGGCCACAGCAACAGCTACCAGCTGCTCAAGGTGACCAGTAGCTTCCTTGTGAATAGCTGCAAGGTTGCCCAAGCACCACTGGCCCTGAGTCACAACATCCCACCCCTCACCGTGGACAAAAGGGTGGGGGTGCACTGAACAGGGCATGAGTTCTGCATCCTGGGCAGGGCAGGGTAGGGCTGTCGATTCGATACGAACTGAAAAACAGCCGAATTTCCCCTGATTCAGCGGTTTTTAGTTCGGATGGAACCGAACTCCAAAAAGGCGGGAAAACAGGGAGCCGAATTCAGCGAGTTTTTCTGTCCCTTTCCATGGTTTGCAAACTTCCAGGCGTCAGGTGTTGCTTTGCATGGTTGCAAACGTGATGGTTTGCATGGTTGTGTTGCTTTGCATGGTTTGCAAACTTCTTTGCACCTTCCCCACCCTTGCTCCCCACAGCTCAGCTGTTTGTCGGGGCTGGGAGCTTCGAGTGGGCGGCAAGCTCTGCTAATTGCAAATGCACATTAAGGAGGGGGGACCCCTTTCGGGGCCCATATCTCAGCCCCCGCTGATCCAATTTTTACAAAACTTGGGGGTTATTGCAAGAAGGGTCCTTTGAAGCTACGCTGAAAGTTTGGGACCTCTACCCCCAGAAATGCCCCCCCCCCGGAGCCGCGGAAAGGTGCGGTTGTGATTTTAATGGCTTTATTCGGTGGAATTTTCCCCCGAACTCCGGACCTCATGCCGAATTGCACGGACCCGAAGCGGGGGAGTTCAGGCTTCGGCATTTCCCGAATAAAAACAGGACGAATTTTGCCGAATCCGAATTTTACCGATTTTTTTTTTCAACAGCCCTAGGGCAGGGTCTCTGAGTCCACAGGCCCATCAGGGACCACATTGGCCTTAGCACGCAGGTCCAGGCCAGATCACTTCAGTGGCTGCTCATCCTTCCAATCATCCATCATCCTGTCCCCATCCAAGTATATGGAGTCTATGAGCTGTGATGCCTTGCCCATTCCTGGTTGACCTGGGAAATCCCCCATGCCCTAGGACCAGAACACAATCAACCCAGCCTCCATGACTCATCTTAAAGTGTAGTGGTGGGGCTGCCAGCTCTGGGTTGAGACATACCTGGAGATTTTTTGGGTGGAGCCTGAGAAGGGCGGGGCCTGGAGAGGGGAGGGAATTCAGTGTCATAGAACCCAATTGCCAACGTGGCCCTTTTCTCCAGGTGAACTGATCTCTATCGACTAGAGATCAGTTGTAATAGCAGGAGATCTCCACCTAGTACTTGGAGGTTGGCAACCCTATACAGAGGGGAGAAAGATGCTCTATGACACTGGTGGAAACATTCAGGGCAACAGACCTGGGGGGAGGCAATGGAGAACATGACCTCAGATTGCTCTGGCTTTTGTTTTTTGTTCTTAAAATGCTTTTTTGTGCAGCAATTAGTTTTTTGGGAGGGATCTTCTCCCAAAAAGTTATACAAAGTAAGCCAATTACAAAGCAGCGTTTAACAGGGTGAGGACTTGATTTGAGCTTGGAGACAGCTGGTGCATAGATTCCCCACAGGAAAGTGTGGGTCCAGCGAGCAATGAACCTCAGGTAAAACTCTCATGCATAAACGACCCTTGTCTGCTTTCAGCCCCAGATTTAGGATTGTGCTATTGGTCAACTCAATGGAACTTACATCTAACTTTTTTTCCTTGATTGTGCCTGGAAAAAACAACTACAATGCAAAGGACAATGTTAAGCTTCTCTGACACTCTCAAAATGTATCTTTTCTAACCAAAATAACATGTGACTCAGTCCTATTCAGGCCTACTCATACATAACTCTCACAAGTTAATGGTAGGTTTTCACAGAAGCCCAAGTGGGGAATGCCAAGCCTACCTCAATCTGCATGATCTTTCTGAGTCATCAGCTCAACAAGAATGATCAGCCAGCAGAAGCCACATAGGGAGGGTGAACAACAATATCAAAACTAAAGTCTATTTTTTCTGTCAAAGATTGTTTGTAAGTCATATTCAGCGTGTGGTCAGCCACGATTTCATTCCTCTGCGTAAAACCATTAAAGCTTCCAGCCTTGCCTTTCATTGCACTACCAATGGCAGTTGTAAACGAGACAGAAGGAAGTTCTTAGCCAAACCAGAATACCCAATATATTGCATGTCTATGTAGCAAAGTACACATTCATTGGATTCAGTAATTACTATCAGGGATGGTTAAATGTTTGCAAAACAGCCTTTCAAAAACTGGACTCACCTTGTTTGTCATACCTGTTTTTCTTTTCAGTTTAGCACCTCATATGTTGTACTTGATGATTAGCTTGTAATTTAAAATGGACAGCCATTCAGGTAGGTTTGCATCTCAGCGCTGGTGACATTTAGCACCACAGCTGGAATGATGGCCAATGCATGTTCATAATTTGCTTGGATTACATATGCCCCTGGGCCACCGTGGAATATCATGCATCGTTTAAAATCAATTCTGTTAGAGTGTATGTACTTCTTTTATGCCTTTGCAAAGGGTGGAATTTTTCAGTCAGTGGCATTCATCATCTTGGCACATGATTGGGATTTGCAGGATTGAACTACAGTTCCCATGTGGCAGCGTGAGAACCTCTAAATATTTTGCAGCCCTATAAATACTAATACATTGAAAATTGATAGCAGGCAGCCAAAATTAGCTGGATTGCAATATTAGATAAACCATGCAACTTCCCACACCCAAGCAAGACTGAGACAACCAAAGGAAACACATATTTTGTAAGTGATCCCCCACATCATTCCTTTGGGTAGATGTGAGCCATGGCAAAGCAGTGTGATAATGTGCATGAACAGAGGATTTGCGATGCATACCTGAACACTCCCCATGAATGGAGATAGATGCAGGCAATCAAAATGGGCACAAGCAAAGCTAGAATAGAGAGAGACAGAAGTCACACAGTTTTCTCTATCTCCCACCCTAGCAAGATTGAAAACCCCCTTTTTAAAATTAAGTTCCATTAGTGCCTTAAGGACCAACAAGATTTGCAGGGTATAAGCTTTTAAGAGTCAAAGCTCTCTCTCAGAAGCTTACACCCTGGAAATCTTCTTGGTCTTTAAGGGGCCACTGAACCTCTTTTAATGTGATTGTTTAGCATGTAACAAAGATAATAAAGAAAGGAGAGGGGAACTGAGAGAGCATTGTGAGAATGTACGTGCGCAAGCATTATAACCCAATTCTGAACAGTTTTCATGTTTGAAGAAAGGAACTTTTAGAAATGTTTGATGGTGCTCATCACAATTTCTAATCAAATTGTGATCCACACAGAACGGTGTAGAGATCCCATATGCTGCCTGCTCATCCTCCAAGGCACTTGGAGCAACTGCCTGAAGGACTGTCTCATCTTGTACTATCCGGCTTGCCATTCAACATCTGCCTCCTAAGCATTGCTCTCTGTGTCCCTGCCTTCAACGGTGAGGTGGGTGGCAAATAGAGACAGGGCATTGTTTTCTGTGGTGGCACCTTGCCTCTGGCACACCCTCCCCCTCAAGGCTCACCTGGTGCCTACTTTATTTTCTTTTAGGCTTTTAATTAGAGGGTTTATCTTACCAAAGAGCCCCATGGCACAGAGTGGTAATCTGCAGTACTGCAGTCAAAAGCTCTGCTCTCAACCTGAGTTCGATCCCCATAGAAGTCGGTTTCAGGTAGCCGGCTCAAGGTTGACTCAGCCTTCCATCCTTCTGAGGTCGGAAAAATGAGTACCCAGCTTGCTGGGGGTAAAGTGCAGATGACTCGGGAAGGCACTGGCAAACCACCCCATAAACAAAAGTCTGCCTAGTAAACGTCGGGATGTGATGTCACCCCATGGGTCAGGAATGACCCGGTGTTTGCACAGGGGACAACCTTTACCTTTTTATCTTACCAGCTCTTTAAATGGCTTGCTTCTGTTTTATAGATAGTTTTTATGCTGTTTATGTAAATCGGTTTGTTTTTAGTGGCTTACTTTATATTGTTAGGTTGTTTAAATTGTAAGCCACCTTAAGCAGGAGACTGAAGAGGCAGCGCAGAAATATCCCAAACAAATACATACATATGGTTCCTAGGTGCTCTTCTTTCCAGGTAATGTTCAAGGTTAGCTCTTCTTTGCTTTGGCAGTCTAGTTGTGCATCCCTCTTGAAACCAATCTTCTGGGCGTGTCAAAAGTGGCAATATACATACAAGTTTCACACTTTCCATGTAGGAAAAGAGTAATGCACAAAGCACCCCTTACTTGCCCAGTAACAGAAGCTAATCAGAAACAGAGACTAAATTTTAAAAAGCTTCCACATTCTAAATCCATGTCTCATGCTGAGGGATTTACAGTAATTCTCTGAAATGGTGCTGGATGGTTCCTTATAGCAAAATTCATTATTTCAATTATATCAGAGAATTGTTGCAAGACACTTTTCAGATCGTATCCCCCTATACTTAATAACTGAGAGAAAAACACTGTGGATGCACTTCTAATTTGCCAAGCAAGCAGGGACACTGAATCAAAATATTTTGGATTAACACGGTGTTCATTATCCAGCTTTTGTGTGTGTACAGATTGTTCATCCAAACTGAAAATTATTGCATACCACGTACTACCTCTAAACAAAATAGCATATAGTTTACTGTGTTGTTTTATTCGCATTGCAAAATCATGTAAGATAATAAGTTTTAAAAGAATGTATTGCTTAGTCTTTGAAGTTCATGAATTATTCCTGATTCAGTTACTGAAGCATAGTAAGCCATCAATGATATATGCATCTTTTTCAACCTTTCTTACACAGTGAAATGGCTCCTATATTCTCCATGCCCTTCCACCTTAGGTATAGATCCCTTAATTTAAGTATGAGCTATCAGACTAAGACTAGTGGAGTACAATAATTATTTTGTTCTCATTTTCATTATTTCTATGCTATGCATGCAGGGTGTGTAAGTATAAACTACAGTATTGTATAGTTAATTGTGAGTCTTAATTCTGAGTGTTTGGGCATATATTGTGTGAACTAGATTTTGTTCTTTTTATAGATGACTTTTTCTGCAATATCAAATGAGCATCATTTCAAATAATTTTGCATCTGCACAGTCAGCAGCATTAAGCATGGCAACTAGTCAGTAACCCACTTTTGGTACATGCTAACAATTTGCTGATAAATTTGGATCATGATGGTCATCTTGGGCAGTTTATGCATTATTTACAAGCATTCTGAGTGTATTTCTTGCTTTTGTGACTCTGCCATGTGGCACTTAATATATTGGCACATACTCAGACCTTCAAAAGTGAATGACAGCTATGAAATGGCTGTGTGAGAATATGCACAAAGTATTTTTGATCTAATTGAGAACATCCAGTTAACCCTTGGCTTTGATAGTCCAGATGGCAAATGGGGAAAGCCTAGAATACTAAAGAGAAAACCCTCTGTTCCACCCTGACTTCTTCCAGCAACAGGCTCAAGACAACCAAGGATAGCACCTTTTTAAATATGTTAGGGTTTTTTTTTGGTAAGGTGGGTTGGGGGTGAGGAAAAGAAACATTTATAACTCAAGCATACAATGATGCTGTGTGCTATTTAACATTAAATTGTGATTCAAACAGGGTATGACGCATCCCCCTTTCAACCACTTCAATATCCCACTCTCTCAGCCCGGCCGTATATGCTGAGGGAAAAGTGTTGGCCTGAGTATATTTGTGAGGAGATTATTTTCCTTCTCCTCCAGTCCCACACCAGTATTTACCTCAGAGAGAAATATGACACGAGGCTTTTTAACTTAAACAGACAAAACAGGGAAGTTTATTGAACAGAACCCACAGAGATTGGTTTTCAAGGAAAAGGCAGAATTTGGAGGGAAAACTCAGAGTCAGATTTATATATGCAAGATTACTTCAGAGAAATAGCTTAGATGTTTTCTTCACTCAAGTTCCTTTTGTTCTTAGTTTCAAGCTTAGTTCTGTCCTTCAGAACTGTTACTCGGATTCAGCTTCAAGCTTAGTTCTGTCCCCCCAGAACTGTTATACAGATTCAGACTCTCAGTCTCTGTCCCCAGCTCTCTCTGACTACCCCACCTTGGTGGCTGTAATCCTCCACACCTTCCTGCTACCGGAATAGCTCTACCTCAGACACTAATTCCCCTTGTGACCTGAGAATGGGCCCTCTCTAACCCAATTCTCACTCCTGTCACTCCCACAGGTTGTGTGTTTCAATAGCTTCAGCTTTAACCAAACCCCTCAGGTTCACAGAGTACAGTCTGGCTTCCGCTCAGTCTCGCTACTAAGCTTCCAATCTATCACAGCCTTCTCTGGCTGGTCCCAAGCTTTGACTACTTTCACAGCCTTCTATCCAGGCTGGGTCCCAGGCTTCAAATACTTTCACAGCCTTCTATCCAGGCTGGGTCCCAAGCTTGGAATACTTTTCTGTCTCTCAGAGCTCAGAGTGTCAGCTCTCTGGCTCTGCCCACTCTTGGTCTGTCAGCTCTTGCTGCAGATTAACCCCTTATCCGTCACACAGGGGAATACCCATCACTGGTTCTTTCATGGCTCCTGGTCTCTTCCTTTATATCTACCATCTAAAGCAAATTGTGTGTGTAAAGTGCCGTCAAGTTGGGACTTATGGTGATCCCAGCATGGGGCTTTCAAGACAAGTGAAAAGCAGAGGTGGTTTGCCATTGCCATCCTTTGTAAAGTCTTCCTTGGTGGTCTCCCTTCCAAGTACCGGCCTTGCTTAGCTTCCATTATCTGACAAGATCAAGCTATACCATGCTCCCTTCTCTCCCCCTAAAGCAAATTACCAAATTTGTAATTTCATAGCACCCCCACAACAGTTCTCTAAATGATCTTGTCTTCAGAAAATTTTGTGGCTTTGTCATGAAAACGGTATTAAAGAAAACAATTTCTAAAAACTTACAGCTGCCCAGTTCTTTAAAAGCAACTCTTAATTATGCTCTACAAGGGTCCAGTGTTATTATTCTGTAATAGACTTAACACTGTGATTTGTGTTCCTTGACTTCAGGCAATCTGACAGTTTGAAATGAAAAACAGGGATATGAAATGTTGTATGGAAGACACATCAAATTCGGCTAGTTTTGTAAAAAAAATCAAACTATTGAATTTTGCATAGCTTTAGCAATTTTGTTTTATTAGTTGAAGAAGGGGGAAACTCTTGCTATTTCTGCACTTTTCAGGAAATAATATGGATAGATTTCTGCAACCCTGATGTAACTGTCATTTTCGATATATCCATACACTGTAGAGTACCGAGATCCTTCCAGCTATGGTCATCTAATGCGACAATTTCAATGGCATGTCAAAGTGTGGGGGAGGCTTTTAATCCCTACCCACAGTTGTACAGTTCATTCATATGGATCTTACAAATGAACCAAGTGCCACTCAAATAACTGGAAGCATTTTCCCAGCCTCAAAATTCATTTGCATCAGTGATGTGGAAAGATGCATTTTTCTTGTCATTTTTCCTTTTACCCACATAAACGTTACTGAAGATGTGACTTGTTTTAAATAAGGACAAGAACCAGTTTACTGAATAGCTGACACTGTGGTTTTATTTATTTTTTAAAGTATGCATGTGAAATAAAAGCAGAAAAATTCAAGCTCCTATCTGTTTCCTCTGATTGTATGATCTGACAGCAGCAATGGGAGGCAATTTCACAAAGAATGTTGGTTTTATAACCAATGGTCATTTAAGCTCCTGTGTTTAAACTGCTTATGACAATAGAGTGATGGAAAATATATTTATAGGTAACGAATGCTGCTTTGAAACAAGGCATTTTTAGAAGGCTGCCCACGGCTACCCAGATGTTTCAAGAATCCCAAGGCAAATTGAAAGTTGAAGCCCTTGGCCAATAAATGGTGATGAAAATGAATATACAGAATGAATTTCTACAAATAACATTTATGTCAAACATGAGTTGTAAGAAGTTGATTTGGAAAAACAAATAATTGAACACCATAAAAGCAAAATCATAGCTTCATAACTGAATCCAACAATTTTGCCCTGCAGTTATAGAAACACACTATCTTCAACACAACATTTAAGAGCACTATGTAGTTATTTTTTTTCCTACAAGATATTAAAAAAATAAATAATCCACCACACCATCAGTCTCTAAGGCAGAACATAAAGCACACTTTCCATAATTGTTTATATTAGAATGAGAACATAATGCCCATCTAGATACCAAACTTTAACAGCAACAGAAGTTATCAAAGTGACATAATGACCAAATAAGAAGTGCTGTGATCCTAAACATACTATTTTATAAGTAAAGTGGCACAATCCCAAGAAAGTTAAGTCTGCCAAACTTTGAAATCAATGGGACTTAAAGGCTTAACTCTATATTTAAAGTCCATTGATTTTAACGGGACTTTTGGTGAACCACATTTTTTCTAACTTGTTCCCAGGATGTTGAGAGTCAGGGTCAAACTGATTTTTGTAAGACAGTTCACTTTCAGAAAAAACTATAAGTTCAGTCAATTCCAATAAGGGTGATCCATGAAAGCTTTTTTTTTTTTTTTAATGGTTAATTTGGATAAATCCAAGAACTTTGCCTCCATTATGGGACCTTGAAACTTATGAGCTTTTGGGGACCCTTGACATGACCCTTGAGTAGACCCTAATAATAATTTTATTTGATAATTAGATAAAAGCACCCAACATCCTTTTCTTTAATATAACAAAATCACATAAAAACAGCAAGAGGAAAGGAGGAAGGAAAATTGCACTGGAGTCTGCATGCTTGTTTGGGAATAAATTTCATTGGACTTCATTCCAAGGAAACGGGCGTAAGACAGGGTTGTATGTGGAATTTACAATAAATTGGCTAATAGATCATCTTTTTTTCTTTTTGTTATGGGAGGAAACTGTCTAAATATTATTGTTTTAAATAGACCAGAAATTGTTACATATTCTCAGCATGTATTTAAAATATTCATATACCACTCTCTTAATAAAATATTATTGAGGCAGTTTACAACTTTCAGTTAAAGCAATAATAGAGAACATGCCAACTCAGAAGTAGGTTCCACTGGGTTCAATACCCTAGTGTGTGACTCTTAGTGTATGCATTTTACTGTAATAAAGGACTGAATCTCCCTGCAAATTTTAACAAACTTAAACTTATGCTAGGTAGAATCCCATGGTCAGAAATACTTAAGGAGAAGGGAGTTCAAGAAGGGTGGGCATTTCATAAAAATAAAATACTGAAGGCGCAATCCCAAACCATTTCTATGAGAAGGAAAAATGGGAGGAGCCTAAAGAGGCCAGGGTGGCTCCATAAACAGCTTTTTAAAGAGTTGAGAAATAAAAAAGACTCATTTAGGAAGTGGAAAGAGGGCCTTATAACCAAAGAGGAATATAAACAAATAACTAGTGCTTGTAGGGAGAGTGTTAGGAAAGCTTGTAGGGAGAGTGTTAGGAAAGCTAAAGCTCAGTATGAACTTAGGCTAGTGAGAGATGCTAAACGGAACAAAAAAGGGTTCTTTTCCTATGTACAGAGTAAGAGTAAGAACAAGGACAAGATAAGCCCATTGCGTGGACCGGAAAGTGAAATTGTAACAGGAGATGAAGAGAGGGCAGAACTCCTCAATTCCTACTTTTCCTCAGTTTTTTCTCGTGAGGGAAGTGGTGCTCAACATGGCATAAACAGAACACGTGATGAGGGAAGGGACTTGCAGCCTAGAATTGGCATTGGGGTAGTGCACAAATACCTGGTTTCTTTAAATGAAACAAAATCCTCTGGGCCAGATGAATTGCACCAAGGGTACTCAAAGAACTGGCAGATGTAATTTCAGAACCTCTGTCCATTATTTTTGAAAAGTCTTGGCAAACAGGTGAGGTGCCAGAAGATTGGAGGCAGGCAAATGTTGTCCCCATCTTCAAGAAGGGGGAAAAGGAGGATCCGGGCAACTACCGACCCATCAGCTTGACTTCTATACCAGGAAAAGTGTTCGAACAAATCATCAAACAGTCCGTCCTTGAGCATTTAGAAAGGATGGATCTGATCACTAAGAGCCAGCATGGGTTTCTCAAGAATAAGTCATATCAGACTAATCTTATCTCCTTTTTTGAGAAAGTTACTATGTTGCTGGATCAGGGGAATGCTGTAGACATAGTTTATCTAGATTTCAGTAAGGCTTTTGATAAGGTTCCACATAGTATTCTAGTTGACAAATTGGGAAAATGTGGGTTAGATCCTATTATTGTTAGATGGATCTGCAACTGGTTGACAGATCATACCCAAAGAGTGCTAGTTAATGGTTCCTCATCCACTTGGATGAGAGAAGTGACTAGTGGAGTTCCTCAGGGATCTGTGCTGGGCCCTGTGTTGTTCAACATCTTTATAAATGATTTGGATGAAGGAATAGAGGGGATGCTTATTAAATTTGCAGATGATACTAAATTGGGAGGGGTAGCAAATACAGTAGAAGACAGAGCCAAGATGCAGGATGATCTTGACAGGCTGGAGAAATGGGCTAGAACTAATAAAATGCACTTCAACAAAGACAAATGTAAAGCTCTGCATTTAGGTAGGAAAAATCAAATGCATAATTATAGGATGGGGGAGACTTGTTTGAGCAGTAGTGTGTGTGAAAAGGATCTTGGGGTCTTAGTAGACCAAACACTGAACATGAGTCAGCAGTGTGATGCTGTAACTAAAAAGGCAAATGCAGTCTTGGGCTGCATCAACAGAAGTATAGTGTCTAGATCACGCAAAGTGATGGTATCGCTTTACTCTGCTCTGGTTAGACCTCAACTAGAGTACTGTGTTCAGTTTTGGGCACCACAATTTAAGAAAGATGTAGACAAGCTGGAACATGTCCAGAGAAGGGCAACAAAGATGGTGAGGGGTCTGGAGACCAAGTCCTATGAGGAAAGGTTGAAGGAGCCTGAAGAGGAGAAGACTGAGAGGGGATATGATAACCATGTTCAAGTACTTGAAGGGCTGTCATATAGAGGAGGGTGCCGAGTTGTTTTCTGTTGCTCAAGAAGGTCGGACCAGAACCAACGGGTTGAAATTATATCAAAAGAGTTTCCATCTAGACATTAGGAAGAATTTTGTAACAGTTAGAGCGGTTCCTCAGTGGAACAGGCTTCCTCGGGAGGTGGTAAGCTCTCCTTCCCTGGAGGTTTTTAAGAAGAGGTTAGATGGCCATCTGTCAGCAATGCTGCTTCTGTGACCTTAGGCAGATGATGAGAGGGAGGGCATCTTGGCCATCTTCTGGTCACTAGGGGTGTGGAGGGGGGAGGTAGTTGTGAATTTCCTGCATTGTGCAGGGGGTTGGACTTGATGGCCCTCGTGGTCCCTTCCAACTCTATGATTCTATGATTCCCATGAGGCAGTTTTATCCCCCCCCAAAGGTCTATTGTTAGTACTCCATTTGTTGGACATGTTCTTCAACAGTCCAGGCGTGGGCTTTTTCAGTACCTTTCCTATGCCTGTGGAATAGCCTTTGGGAAGAGATCAGGGGTACTTCCACTCTCCTGGCTTTGTAATGAGGCTATGAAACTGAGTTATTCTAAGGAGCATTTAGGACATCTAAGGAGCATAGCCTGATAGTGGGGCATAAGGAGTTTTCAATTAGTTTTCAATATAGTTTAAAGGCGTATTGTTTTAGCTAATCATTTTTATACTACTTTTATAATGCTGCTAGCTGCAGGTCATGAGATGCCTGGGATGTACAGCCTGGACCTGGCCATTGCCCACAACAAGTCTGTAACTATTGGAAAGGGAGAATGATACTGATTACTTACCTGGAACCCAGAAGCAGTACTACATTAGGTAGTAAGGATAGATTAGCCATACTGCTTGTTTGTCACTTGCCTAGTTCCCTGTCTGAGTTGGTGGAGCTGCTCTCAGGCATGGTGCTGGACACACCTGGACTGATAGTTGTAGGGGACAGCAACATTTACGCTTAGGATACCTCATCATGACCAGCCCAGGATTTTAGAGCTCTTTTGACTGCCTTGGGCCTCTCTCAAATTGTGACAGGCCCAACATATGAAAGAGGTCACACCTTGGACTTAGTCTTTAGTACTGGAGGAAGGTGTGGTTTCAGGGTTGGAGATTCAGCCTCAACAATGGTCTGACAATTATCTACTGAAGGCAATGATGAATGTGGCTGTGACACCCCACTGGAAAGGGCTCGAGGTATATTAGAAGGTTATTCATACAGACAGTTTTAAATGTATGCTTACTTATAGCCCACAGCTTCTTATTTTAGCCATGTGATCACATCACTCATCTTTGTGCATTCAGGTTTTGGGCACTTTCACACATACTGAATAATGCACTTTCAATCCCCTTTCAATGCACTTTAACGACCATTTGCAAGTGGATTTTCCCATTTCATATAGTATAGTAAAATCCAGCTGCAAAGTGGATTGAAAGTGGATTGAAAGTGTATTATTCGTCATGTGTGAAAGCGGCCTTTGATTTTTAATGTAGGGATGCTACTGATGGCAGGTGTCACAGGGTTAAAAACATGGAGCCTTCATGAAAATTTCTGTGATTATTAATCATTTGGTTTTGCTCCTGAAAATGTCCTGTCCCAAATCTGTCCTATATGTAAGAAAACAAAGTACCAAGAATTTAAGCCAAGGTGCCAGGTAAAGATCACCTGAGGTATGCAGGGAAAGAAAGAGAGGCTATTATGTAGCTGCTTCATCACATTAGGCTTCCTTCTGCACAGCCTGAAATTATACCAGCCTTTTTTTTTCCTGCCTGGCCATATCACATTGCAAATTGACGTCTAATTGGCTATCGGCTATTAACCGAATTACAACTTTCATTTCTAGAGTTCGGTTTCCTGCTGAGAGTTGGCATTTGTGTGTGCTTGTATGTGTGCTTGAGCTTATCTTTTCCGAGCTGCGCTAGTTTGCATTTTATCCCAGCTGAATTTCATGTTTTTTTTCTGCCCATCTTGCTAATTTTTTAGTTTCCTTTGTGTTACTTCTCAGTCTTCACTTGTGTACACTGCAGACCATAATCAACCGTCAGCAAATTTCCTAAGGTGGAAATGCTTGCTGTCTCTCTCTCTCTCTCTCCCCCACCCCAGCTTCTATTATCACAATTCATATGTTTAGAGAAAAAAGAGCTGATGCTGATCCTTACAGCTCCTCTCATTATCAGGCGCTTTCTCCCACATTAAAACTGACCCTTTATAATTGGCACTGGAAAAACTTTCCTTCAGCTGTTTTCCCTTTGCTGCACAGAGGTACCATGCATTTCAGTTTATATTAACAGAACTGATAGGCCAGAGATGAGTGGATAGGCAGCCTGGTGTGCAACTTAGCAACAGGTTGCTGTTGGAGAATAATCTTTTGCATAAAGGATCATTAAATAGCTAGAAGCAAGTCAGAAGTAAAGTGAATGCCCCATTGGTTCCTTGTGTCACCTAAAGGGATGGAAATGGTAGAACCACCATCCAACTACCAGTTGCAGCTGATATCCAGGCAAACAGTTTCTTCTAACTTGATGACAGAGGCAATGAGACCCCTGAATCATGTTGATGGAGTCCTTAGTTTCTGATTTCTGGTTATCTCACAGAAAAAACAAAAACAAATTAGCCAGCATGTTGTCATGATTAGAGTGTCAAGACTAGGATGCAGAAAGCCAGGTTTGAATCCCTTCTCTATCATGAAAGCAAAGTCACTTACTATCAGTTGAACCTGTCTCGCAGAATTCTTGTTTGAGTAGGGTTGCCGCCCTCCAGGTGGGACCTGGAGATCTCCCAGAATTCCAATTAATCTCCAGACTTCTGCTTTGAAGGGTGGACTTTATGGTATTGTACCCCCACCCCCGAGGTCCATTCTCCAAACTCTACCTTTTCCAGGTTCAACCCCCTAATTGTCAGGAATTTCCCAAACCACAGTAGGCAACTCTGGTTATGAGGGTAAAATGAAGGAGAGGAGAATGATGTTGTAAGCCTCTGTGGGTCCCCCATTGGGAGAAAAGTGGGGTACAACTGCCTAAATAAATATATTTGAAGGATGCAATGGAAGGATGCAATACAACTAAATGCAATGACACATACTCGATATTTTTTTTAAAATCTAGGAACACCTTGATACTTTCACCGTGGCTGGTACAAAGACTTCCTTTTTTTAAGTCATTAGTATTAACAGCATTAGGAAAGCAGAATATTTGCCCAACAGATATATTCTTGCCTATACAACCTTTAAAATTCTACAGTAAACCCAATCCCACTCATCTTACCTCCATTCCCTGATGATCCTTGCACGTCCTTAACCACTGCCTCTAACCCTATATGCATTCTGCTTTCTGCCAACAGCAAAACCTCCCAGCCATCCCCGTCCTGTGTGAGATTTGAACGGGGAATCTATACTTTTATTTCCTTCTAAGAAGTTGCATGTTTTCAGTGAGGACACAACTGACACTTTCCCTCAGAAGTTAAAATTTCATGAACATTTTATGATGTTAGAACAACTGAACTAATGTTTGAAGGCAGACAATAAAGAAAAGAGAAATAGTGTAGCCATTTGTTATGCATATAAATGACATCCAAACTTGAGGACAGTATTTAATTCATTTAACTACTGGTATTCTGAACATGCTGAGCAAATTTCTCATTGTAGAGGAGCTGCAGTATCTATACAAAGAGTCAGAATAAATGACACCTGCAGTTTCATCTACTATTTATAAAATTCTGAATGGATCCTTTTGCATGAAGGATAATTAAGTTTACTGCAGTTTTAATAATTATGTAAATTATTTGTTTTATTGAAATAGTCAAATTATAGTACATTTATAAGGTGAAGAATAGAATTTTGTCCTATCAGTCTTCATTAGCCTTTTTGTTCTTTTCTGTTTCTTTTTATATACTCTTATCTTAGGAAGGCATGGTAAAAAAAGGGGGGGGGTTAATTATATAATTGTTTATCAAGTATTTTATGTAAATTTCACATTAAGAAATCTTGCATCAAGTCTCAGAAAGACTATGCAAAGGGTTCTTGTATATATCAAGATCGCTAATGCAGTAGATGAGGTCTTCAAGTTGTCCACTGCATCCTCTTAATCTACTATGACAATCCTCTTAAAATCTACTTGTTTTAGATGAAACATGTCTTTATGAAACATGCTGTTTCCTGCTTACATTCTTAATTGGGACCCAAGCACAGACAGCAGTGAGCAGAATGTACACCTCTGAAGCAGGAGGCCATTGGTACAACTTTCACTGCACCCATGTTCAGGTCCAATATATCTGAATCTGAAGTTTATTATTTTTTAATGCACACCCCTAGTTGTTAAGAATTGCTGTGAAATACTTTCAACACTGAAAATGCTGTAAAAATATGTTAACAGCCAGTAGCTGGCAAAGGGGGAAGGAAGGGGGCATGATATAGCCCAATCTCATCAGATCTCAGAAGCTAAGCAGGGTTGGTACTTGGATGGGGGACCACCAAGGAGACTCTGCAGGGGAAGGCAATGGCAAACCACCCTGCCTCTCAATTGCCTTGAAAGCTCCTTTCTGGGGTTACCATAAGCCGGTTGCAACTTGACGGCACAACTTGATGGCACATAATTATCTGGCAAAGTAGCTAGGATTTGATCTGGATTCAAAGCTCTGCTCAGCCATGGAAATAATCTTGGGACCATCTCTCTCTCTTTCTTAGCATCATCTACTTAACATGGTTGTTTTGAAGATAAAATGAGAAAGAGGAATTCTGTGTACACAACCCTGAGCTCTTTGGAGGAAAGGAGGATTGGTGTGATAAAAAAAGATGCAACTGGGACTTGTGATAGCACTCAAGTTCAGGACCACCGAGGGAGCTTTAACACCCAGTCCCACCATTTGCTATGTTGGTATCATAGGCAGGCAAAACACACGAAAATATAATAATTCTCATCATCCATTCAATGTTTTATAGGACTTATATGATCTTTACATGGTCAGTATTAATATTCCCTAATTGTAGATGGGGTGGGAAATTTAGGTACAGGGGCTACCTAGTGAATTCATGCCAAGGGTGAGATTTGAACAGATTTTCTGCCTCATAGATTTCAAGGGCCTTCCTGTTTACAGATCAGACTTCACCACCACACTATTGTTGTCGTATTAGGAGGTTGTAGAATTGTAATATTGTTCCTTTTCATTTTAGTATCGCTGTTTCTGGTAATATAAAGAGCAGGAACAGCTCAAAGGCCTATGGATTGCACTCCAACAAAGTTAATTATACACCAAAGTCCTGTTGAAAAGGATTGAATAAAAGCACACAGTTAAACACTAGCTAAATCCTGTTGACTAGCATTTTCTGGACTGCATCCAAAACATTTTACTTCTTCGTTCCTGAAATTAAGGATGGATCCACACATTATTGGATGTTGCACTTTTGTAACCATTCATCTCTAGCTTCTTCCATTGTGGACAGGAAAATCCAGAAGATAAATTATTACAGTTGCTCAATACTCAGTGATGGGTGGATCCTACCTAAAAAATGACATCTAAACAGTAGCTAGAAGCAATTCAGAGGGACTATGGGAGGCTCTACCATGTGGTATTTTCATGCTACCTCTTATGTTAGGAAAGAGAGAAGAAACAGAAGAAGCAGAAGCAGAAGAAGAAGACCCACCACTTAAGGAAGACTCAAACTAGCTTACACTCACCTTACCTTCCCCTCCCCACAACACACACGCTGTGAGGTAGGTGGGGCTAAGAGAGCTCTTAATAGAACTGTGACTAGCCCAAGGTCACCCAGCTGGCTTCATGTGTAGGAGTGGGGAAACAAATCCAGTTCACCAGATTAGCCTCCACCACTCATGTAGAGGAGTGGGGAATCAAACCCGGTTCTCCAGATCAGTCCACTGCTCCAAACAATCTCTATTATTATTATTATTATTATTATTATTATTATTATTATTATTAATAATAATAATAATAATAACAACAACAACATTTCTAACCCGCTCTCCCCAACCCGAAGGTCGGGCTCTTAACCACTACACTACGCTGACCAATGAATTAAAAGAAAGGTAACTGTTGTGTGTAAAGTCCCATCAAGTCGCAGCCTCTTTATAGAGACCCCACAGGGTTTTCAAGGCAAGAGACAATCAGAGGTGGTTTGCCATTGCCTGCCTCTGCACAGCAACTCTAGGCTTCCTTGGTGGTCTCCAATCCAAGTACCAACTAAAGACAACCCTGCTAAGCTTCTGAGATCTGATGAGATTGGGCTACCCTCGACCATCTAGGTCAGGGAAACTGGAGTGATGCATATGGCCTGGATCTAGATAATTTAGATAAAAGCAAATTAGCCTCTGTCTGATGCTGAAAAGAAATGCTTAATTAAGTTGTTCCTTCCATAAACTGGAACACCAACACTTGGAAATTCCACAAGAGCAAAACCTTTTCATTCATGGCAATATCAGTGGCAGTACTGTTTTCATAACAGGGACAGTACACATGGAGTTCTTCCCAGTCATGCCATGAGCAAGAAATATTTTCCACGCACAGGGACTAAGCATGAACACTGGACCACCCGAGCTAAAGGGGCCTCTAAGGAACTATATTCTTTTATGATACACAACATTGTGTATAATTTCCCTTTAACTTCATCTCACTCAAGATGAATTTTATTGTTTTTTTTGTTAGATGCAATCACACATTTTTTTTTACTTTGCGAGCAAGGTATTATCATCTTAACAATAGGAGCCTTTCTAGATTCCAGCTGAGAGAATTAAAAGGGAGAACTGAGTACAAAATCCGCTACCAATATACTTCTCTCTTGGGTGTCATTTTCCTAAAATATGTGGGCTACAACAAAGCAGCAGTACCTTAAGCTGATTTTTCACAGGCTCTACTCTTAAGTCTGCAGATTGAATAAGTCGAATATCTCATGCTTCTTGGTTCAGCAAATCCCTTTCTTCATGCTCACCAATATAGACTTCTCTATTAGTCGCTGGAGGTGCATAAAAGAAAGCTGTGTCAGGAAAGTGAAATAAGAAAGGATGTATGGAGTACAGAACAGTTTGGAAAAGAAAAGTCTGACAAGTGCTCAAGTTTGACCCAATTTTCCTCCCCCCTCCCTTAGGTAGCCAGCAATATGTCACACATGCAAGGGAATAAGTACCAATCCTATTCCGGATGAAGTTGAAGTACACACACAAAAAAAATCTTCTGTTGTATTTTCATTATAAAATTATGTCAGACAACCTGCTTTAATGCTTTTGTAAGTGCTAAAGTGCTCCATGCTTGACAACCCATTCCTAACAAAGGAAGGACCGAATGTCACAAAATGCATAAAGGTATGCTACAAAATGACACTGGGATATACAAAATACAAATTTACAACATGGAGTCCTCCTTGTCCTTTTTAAGCATTATATTCTAAATCACAGCATCTTTAAAATATATAATTATATGTAGGAAATTAGCAGACCGCATGAGCATTTTATGTATATTCTTCTGAGCCCCCCTCTCCCTGAGAGAGGTCTTTTGTGGCATTAGGAATGGTTAAGGGCTGTCAACATTGCTTTGTTTCTTGTTTGCCATGGAAACTGTATTCTCCTTAACCATCCTGCTGGGACCTGTAAATCATGATTCTAATAGTCCATGGATAAAGCTATCACTCCATTTCTTCCTTATAAGTAAGGACATATGTTGTTGTGTTACTTAAAATACATAGATGTGTGCATATACAAGTGCATCAAAATAGTGAGTGTGTGTGTGTTATGTGTTGCCAAGTTGCTCCCAACTTATGGCAACCCTATCAATTAATGACTTCCAAAACATCGTATTGTTAACCACTGTCTTGCAAACTTATGGGTGTGGCTTCCTTAATGAGTTGATCCATCTCATATTGTGTTTTCCTCTTTTCCTGCTGCCTTCAAATTTTTCTAGCATTATTGTTTTTTTCTGGTGAGTCTTCTCATCATGTGACCAATGTTTGGTCATTTTAGCCACTAGGGAGAGTTTGTCAGGAGCAGGACCTCTCCCGCTAATGGGTGCCATGACGGCACGAGGACCAAGGACTAGGGCTGTTGAAAAAAAAATTCAGTCCGGTTCGGATTCATCCGAACCCGGCCCAACTTGGGTCCGGTTCGGCCGAATTCCGACCCCCCCTGTTCAGGAATGCCGAATTCAGCGAGAAATTCAGCATTCCCGAACAAATTCAGTTTAAAGACCCCCCCGTCCGGTTTCCCGGGAGTCCCTGGAAGAAGGCGGGGGGGGTCTTTAATCACCTTAAGGTGATTTAATCAATGCTCCCAGGCAGCGTGGAGCAGTTTAAAGAAACACCGCCCGTTTTCCCGGGAGTTCCTGGAAGGGGGGCAGGGGGTCTTTAAAGGCGGGAAAAGGCAGGTTCGGAGCCCCCGGATTCGCTGAATTTATCCGGCAATCGCCCGAACTTGCCGAATTTGGCGCGTCTTTTTCCTGCCTTTTTTTGAATTCGGTTCATCCCTAACTGAAAACCACCGAATCGGGAGAAATTCGGCTGTTTTTCGGTTCGTGACTAACCGAATCGACAGCCCTGCCAAGGACTTACAGCAAAGCAGGACTCTTCTGTCCACAAAACTGAAGCCTCTCGGAAACATTTGGGAGCCATTTTGTGTGAATAACATAGGCAGGGAGGTGGTTGGCAGCTGTGAATTTTTCCATGTCCCAAAGGTGTGCCAGACTGGACAATGGAACTAGCTAATCTCCATTGCCTCATCTTAAGATGATTTAATCAGCCAACCATTAATTACTTTAGCTGCATCCATCCTGGGCAACCAATCAATATTCAGGATAGCCCAGGCATTCTCCTGCATCTTGGTGACTCATTAAGCCTCTTCAATCTTTTTGTTTGAACCCCGGTAAAGCAATCAATTCTTTGTCACTGATAGGTTTTCCTGCCAGCTGACCTCATATCCCTTCAGGACTCATTTTGAGGTATAAATACTAGTTCTTTGTCCATTCATAGTAAGTGTGTGTGTGTCTTGGATCCGTGCATACACTCCCACGTACATGGGGGCTCTTTCTCTCTTTTTTTCTCCTTGAAACACTGGCCATTTCCCCTCTCAGTGCTGCTTTCCCTGGATGTCTCTTCAGGAACGGTAAATATTACCCATCCCTGAACTATTCCAATTTTCCAACCTTCCCTTCTTTATCCCTTGCATGATTCGTGTGTGTTTGCTTACTACTCGAAAGTGAATTCTTTATTTGTTATTTTCAATAAAAAACACTTTTTGATTTGATACAACTGCCTGCTTATTTGAGAGTTTTCCCCAGGATTACTCCTGGTATACATAGGTTACAGATCCCAGTTACCCGCCTCCCTCTCTCTGTCTCCTCAGCTAATTTCCCCAACTTAAAGTGGAGACTGCCTATCTGAGGTAACAAGTTTAGGCTTGATTTGATGTAGAATGTACTTATTTGACTTTTTGGAAGTCCGTGGCATCCGTAAAACTTTCTTCCAACAGTAGTACTACTACTGCTAATACTGCTAGTAAAAGTAATAGTAGCAGCAGCAGCAGTGATAGCAGCAGCAGTATCACAAACCCTTGCAATGGCTTGAGAAGGTTTCTAACAGATTGATTCTAATGGATATCAGCAATACTTGCAAAGTAGCCATGAAACAAGAGACAAGACAGAGTGACTTCCACTTTGTGCTGTGGCTAGCTGTAGATGCTGTGGAGAGTGGCAAGATTTTGTAAATTCAAGGCCTGCACAAGTTGTGACCCACTCTACCAGATGCAGCCCACCAGCTATGCATTCTAGCTGCCAACAGCTTTCTCTGCCTGCCTGGGATTGTGACAACAGGGAGGTTGCCAAGCACCTGGTAGGCCACAATCTGCAGCTGTGGGGTTCTGTCCAATTTAGTGGGTCACAGATTGTGGAGTCCTGATTTATAAGGGAGAAAAACATGCAGAAGGGAAGAATTCCTTTTATTTGACTCAATCGTCACATATCAATTCCTAGTGCTGATGTAGAAAATTTAGGGCGCAACATTTAGTACCTTGGTTTCTCAACACTGTGTTATGAACTCTCACATATCTTTAAGTTGCTGTGGGCAAGTATTCCAGATGTCTTCTTGCCTAGAGAGGTTTTATGCTAAACAAAAGTATGTATTTAGGCTGCCCAACACTATCTGTAAAACTTAACAATTCATGGAATAAACTGTGATTGGAAAAGATGTTTTTAATTCCAGTACAGACTTTCTATGAAAAGGGAAGGGAGGGAAAAAAACAGAAGCTCTTTGTAGATCTGGTGTTGGTGTGATAGTAAGGGATTCTTCTTTCTCAATAAGATATTGGATGAACTGCAAAAGACTTTCATGGGCTGATTTCCCTATTTGCTTGTTAAGTAGGATACTTCTGTGAGAAAAAAGAAATATCACTTACACTTTTCTGACAAAACTGTAGGCCTTTACAGTGATTATCGGCCATCTGTTGGTTTCAGCGCTTCAGTTGCTTCCAAGGCCTCTAGAAAAAAAAAGAAATCCCATTCGTGATGGAAAGTTGAATGAGAAACTCAAAGGTAACTTCAGCTGAGCAAGTGGCCAGCTAATCCCCTTAGCACACAGGGACAGGGCTGCCACCAGCTCTAATTGATTTTGAAATGAATCTGTATAGAAAATTAGAAGGTTTGGCATCCTGGGTGAGTTTTCAATAGAAAGCCAGGATGTAAGCCTGACAACTGAATGGATTCCGAAATGAAAATCTGATAAGAGGCTTAAAACTGTACTTAAGACCAGAAATTATGTGAATGCTCTTGTTAATGACACACATTGTATATTGTAACCTAGTTAATTTTCTCTGAAGGTGAGTCCTTGCAGCAGAGGAAGATACGGCAGCCTTTTTGCAGCCTTTTCTTCATCACATATTTATTAAATTCCACCCCCTACCCCAGTTGCTGGAAGGCAGAAAAGAAAGGATTAGGCTACTGCAGAGCCTCCATGGCTGTCAGTTCACCGTGCCAAACTTCAAATATGAACTGTTGCATGTGCTGTCACAGGCTTTGCCTTTACGTCTTAATTTGCAAATGAAGAGCTGACATTCGCTCTGCCTCGTATTTGCACACGGTTCTGCCACAGGAAAAGCAAACATTGTCACTGCTGGGCTGTTTTGTTTATGCATTCACAGATAGTGTACAGCCTATTTAGAAATGTTCTGCAGATTTTTTTCTTTTTTTTACCTTCTGCTTATATGGAGATGGAGAGTCAGAAGCTGCATGTCCTCATATTTTATTCAGATGGTTGAACTGCAGCGTATGAGGCCTTCCCTGCGTTTGATTGCAATTTAAAGCTGTATTTTAAAACCTGTTTTCTTGGCCTTGGTCTATTTCCTTTTGGTACATATAGTTTGTCCATGTACATATCTATATGTATTTTGGTTGTTTGCACACTTGAGCATGCAAATGCAAGCAGCTTCTTCAAAGTCATACACCACATTTGGGTGCATGTGATTAACATATCAATGGCTCAACAAGGAATTGGATCTGTGGATGTGGCAAATAAAGATACCAGCAAGTATCCTGCCACTCCATACTCTGAATGTGGAGTTTTCCTGCATTCTTCTTGCAGTCCTTCCAGTGCCATAACTGGGGGGGGGGAATAGAGGGCAGCCGCTACCCCATGGCATGCAGAGAGGGTAGCAGAACTTCCTCTCCTACCTGGCACAGTGGTGCCTACAGGAGAGGCAGTTCTGCCGCCCTCTCTGCATGCCACAGGGGTGGCAGCTGCCCTCCTCGCCCCCCTAGCTATGGCCCTGAGCCCTTCCAGTCCCCAGAAAGATTATTCCCATGGCCACAGGATGTCCACAGAGCAGTGGCAATGAGGTTGGATAAGCTAGAGTGAGGAAGGACAAGGTGGTGAGAATGTTCCTTCTTCCTCTTCTGCAAGCTCAGTTCCCCTGAGGATGGTTTTATCTCCTTGTCCCTCCTCACTTCAACCTATTAACTCCCACAACTGTTTCTCCACATGAATTGTACAAGCTGTTCTAAAAGGTAATATCCAAAAAAACAAAAGTAATGCTTTTAATTAAGATCAATCAAATTGACACAAAAAAGTGTGCAAGTTTTTGTGTTCCCCAGAACTCTTCATAAGATTACAAAAGTAAATGGGGGGGGGGGGGAATTCCACCCATTATTTTAAGATTTGGATTACAAACATTAGTGTGTAAAGGTGAGAGAGTTTAGCATATAACTGGTCTCCAGCAAACTCAAGTGTGTCGCTTTGGGAAGCCAAAATAGACCTGGAAAAGGGATGGTGCCTCCTCCTGCTGCCACAATCCCCTCATCTGAAGAAGGGCCCCAGAGCCAGCTGAAGACAAAGGAGGATCCACCGTGTTTAAGATTGCTAGGCCAGGGCTGGCACCCAGTAGGAGATTGCAGAGGGTGGGGACCTACCTGATGGATGTAATACTGCAACATCACTTGTGGTGTGAACTGGATTTGGTGTCTTTGCATCAATGAGAAGCTCTGGGATTCACACTAGGGCTGTTGAAAAAAAATTCGGTAAAATTCAGATTTGGCAATATTTGGCCAGTTTTAATTTGGGAAATGCTGAAGTCTGAACTCCCCCGATTCGGATCCGTGGAATTCGGCACCAAATTCCAAGTTCGGGGAAAAATTCGGCCGAATAAAGCCATTAAAAACACATTCACGCCTTTCCGTGGCTCCGGGGAACATTTTTGGGTGTAGAAGTCCCAAACTTTCAGGGTAGCTCTAGGGGACCTTTCTTGCAAGAACCCCCAAGTTTTGTAAAGATTGGATCAGAGGGTCCCGAGATATGGGGCCTGGAAGGGGTCGCCCCCCAAAATTGCCAATTGGCCATGGGAGAATGCTGCTAGTTGCTTACTAACTGACGGTTATGCTGCTGATTCGGAGCCTCCAAATTTGCCGAATTTATTCGGTGATTGCCCCAAACTCGGCTCGTTTTTTCGGTTCGGATGAACTGAATCGACAGCCCTAATTCACACAAACATTGTAGTTTAAAAGCAAAGTTATACATGTTATCCACGATCAAGCAAATATAAGTCATAAATGTTTCTACAAATTGATGATCCAGTACAAAAGGGTTACCACTCAAAAGTTATATTGGGATTAATGAAATGTATTTTGAAAATCCATGTTTATATTTACACTGTTCATTTTGAACACCAAGTTAAAAAAAAGTAAGCATACATTCTAGACTTCTCACTTTTTTTGCCAGTGACTTGGGAAGGAAAGTGCCAAAGCCAAAGGCCATTTATGCATGGGAGGTTTTGCCTTGGATTTGCTGCTGTCTAGATGCACATTTTCCCCATCCCAATTCTCAGAACTCTGCATGGGGCCTTCTTTTTGAGTTTTCAGAATTTGGATGGGGAAAATGTGCATCTAGACAGCAGCAAATCCAAGGCAAAACCCCCCATGCATAAATGGCGTAGTTTGCCAAGGGTGTCAAAACCCCTGTTTGAATCAGAGGATTATCACATGACCCAACAGAATTGAGTCTTAGTATTTAAGGTGCAGTTTCTGGATGAACTGAAGCTATGTTGAAATTTTACCTGATTTCTCTGTTCAAATCATCTTGAATAGCATATTTTAAGCATCTCATACTGTTCCAGAAGCTTATTAAAAAATTAATGTTAAATGAGAAACATTATGTTGCAATTAAAATTAAAACATTGGGATTATTAAAATTGAACCACATAAAATCTTTGTAAAAGAGTGTCCAATGGGATTGTGTATGAATATATACTTACTTACTCTAACGATACTGTTCATATGACCAATTAGGCCCTGAACAATGTTATGAAGTAAAGCAAAATTATCTAAAAGGGATTATGGGTGTGCGCTTCAAAAATGTTTGTGTTAATTTCAGATCTGGATTTTGGGAAGGGCATGCTTTTCATTACCTCCAGACCCCCTTTACTATTTCAGGTCATTTTGGGAGTACTTTCTCAGGTCCCAAAAATTTAGGACCATTTTCCTAACTCACCTATTTCCCCCCCTCCAGAAGCAGCAGAAAAGGATTAGAAATCTCACCCAACAACTGATGTCACCTAACAGCTGGACAGAAGCCAGGTCTACTGTCCATTGAAAAGAATGGGCCATTATTTCCTATGGGTTATAGAGAGGCCAAATCTACCCACATGAAATAATAGTCCATTCTTTCCAATGGCCAGCAGACTTGACCTCCCATCTACCAGAATTATTTTTGATATTCCTGAACTAATCCAAAACAGCTAACTCCAGGTTTAATTTCGGCTCAGGTATATCCAAATCCACACAAAGAGATTTCCGAATCCTGCTACTCTTTACATGTTCTAATATAAAAGTAAAATTGCAATAGGCATCCCAATGCTATTTCTGTGAGAGCCAAGCTGGGCATGGGCAGGGGCTGTGGCTCATTGGTAGAACCTCTGCTTGGCATGCAGAAAGTCCCAGGTTCAATCCCCGGCATCTCCAGTTAAAGTTACCTGGCAAGTAGGTGACCTCTACCTGAGACCCTGGAGAGCTGCTGCTGGTCTGAGTAGACAGTACTGACTTTGGTGGACCAAGGGTCTGATTCAGTATAACACAGCTTCATGTGTTATTTTGTTATGCTCAAAATGTGCCTGGCAATAAATAAACAACTTTATTTAGCACCTTTTGGGGACAGCATAGTTGCTGATAGGTAACCTGGTACTGACTTCCTTTTTCTATTTTACATACCGTTTTCTATCTATTCTGCAGGGCTCTCTTTTTTCTATCTTGAGGCTTGGTCTTGAGGTGATATATGCTACTTGCCTTTTAACCTGGGCAATTAACAGTGCAGTCCAAAAGAAAGTTATACCTTTCGAAACCCATTGACTTAAGACCAGCCTCAGAATACTATCTTTTCAATACATAGTCCCCCTACTTTATTCAAATGTGTGTAAAATGTATGTAGCTCATGAAGGGACTTGGCCGGGAGGAAATGCTAATGGATGTGCTCGGAAGTGGAACTGCATCCAGAGCATATTGTTTTCTTAATACCTAACCAGTCCTGGCCTTTGGAATCAACATCCTCATATACTTTAGGAAAAGTCATGGTAGGGTTTTTCCCTACAATAAAAATATACTTAAAAGAGTCATTCTTTTGCACAAGGTACGTTTCTAACTTCCTTACCAGTGTATCAAAGAAAAGCCATAGACAGCTCAGACACAACCTCTCCACCTCCTTGCTTAGCATTTTTGCACAATATAATCTTTTGAAAAGTGAGATGTTTGACATCTCTCTCACAGGAAATCCTGCACCTATTTTGACAGCACTATCTCTAGCATGTCTTTTTCACCAGGCAAACCTGTCTGGAAGGGAAAAATAGAAATAACACCACCACAGCTTTTTGTACGCGTTGCTACGGCTAAATTGCATAGCAACAAGACTCAGGACAGCGGCCTACATTCCTGGGGAAATTGGGGGTGGGGGGGGGGGAATCTAGCCTTTAGCATCAGGTAGATAGCTGAAAACTGAAATAACCACACCTCATTGATTATTAATGCTCCTGAGCAGGGGGGAAATGCAAAGACCCTACGGTTATTTTAGGAAATTTGCTTTGAAAATGAAAACTTAATTATAACTTGCTTTTGAGTAACGTTTCACTATTTCATGTGGCTGAACTATTTAAATATTTGGAGAAGAGATACCCAATTAAAGCAGCAGAAACTGTACGAAAGAAAGGAAAAGGCAGCTACCAGTAGCTCAAATGCAAAAGCTTTTCCTTTGCTTTGCTTTAGGCTGGGATTGCTTGAATTTTTACCTTAGATAGTAAACTACATGGTTATACATCAGAGTATATTTCATGCTGGTTCATCTGAGCTTTGCTACAAGCCAGAGTAAAAGTGCTGGATCCTATCCTTGCAGAGATTCCAATCCTAGTTTTACGGGCTTATGCCTGGGGTTCTCTGGTAGTTTTTGTTATTGAATGTTAAGGGTTGGTCTTCATAAGTCTGGGCAAGCATGACTATCAAGAGGAAGTGAAATGCTGAATCTTGACATTGTCAACAAGAATTTGACAATTATATGTTCAAAGTTTCAAAGTTCTTCAAGAAATGCATCCTTCAAAATAGCTGTGGTACAGTGGCTTCCTCTAATATTAAATCATGGAGGGGTGATGTTTAGCTAACAATGATCTCACATTTACAAGCATCAGGCTCAGGATTAAAGGCGCCACTGTAGTCAGAGCTAACAGTAAAAGGGCAACACTAAAACAGCCAACAATTAACAAGAAAGAGAATGCACCTCAGATTGGTAACAGAGGGAAATTTACTAAGTTGAGTGAAAATTCCTAACACGTTTTTACCAATATGTTTTCTTTAAAGGCCACGGCAAATGTTGACAAATAATACAATTAATAATGTCACAAGCATTGTATTAATGTTATTATACATATTTTGACATTTGATTCCTTCATTTCTTGACCAGTGGGATGGGCAGAGAGGACAACCTGAATAGGGCTGTTTCCCCTTCTTATTCCTACACAAATCCTGTTCCACTGCCACACCTCTACCTTCCACTATGCCTCCATTGATGCCCAAGACTTACAATCACCGGCCTCTAACCCAGAGTTCAAGGGACTCAGTTATTATCCTCAACAGCATTCATTCATGACTTTACCGTTCAGAATCACCTAATAATGATAACAATGGATGATGAAGATGTGTGCATGTGGATCAGGATAGCATCAAACAGCCAATTATAAATGTCCACCTGTAATTTACCAAAGGTAAAGTGTGTGCAATCACAATCTTTATTAAAAACAGTCATAGACCAGCACAGCTCTTCACAATTTACCACTAAAACCCTTAGTATTAAGCTCTACCCACAAGTTTATACAAATAGTAAAAAAAGTTGTTTGTACTCTTTGCTGGAATGCCGACTAAGCCAGGGGGAGATAAACTTAGAGCGAACCACTTGATATAGTGGACAGCACAGTAGAACATGCTCCGTTATTTCAATTTCCTTTAGAGCACAGGGATATACCCTCTCCTCCAGGGGAACCTTTCTGTATCGCCCATCCACAACTGCCAAGGGAAGAGCTTGGCATCTGATGAGAAAGTCCTTGAAGACAGGGACACATTAGTCCTGATAGCATAGGTTTAAAAAGCCTACATAGAAACGCATTGACTTAAGATGGCATTGGGGAAAATTGCCAAAATGCTCAGCGATAAAGTCCCAAGGATGGAGTGGGGAGGGAACAAGCCTGAATAAACTATTGGTGGAAGAGGATTATTCCTGTATCTCCTTTCCCAGCAGCCACCTGTGAGCCATAAAAAGGTGATGCTGAGGCTTGGGGAGACAAGACAGATGAAAAGCCATTCAACTTGGGTGGCTCCGCTGAGGAGCTGAAAGCCCTTCCAGCGTGTCCCTCCCTGCCTGTTCCACAGGCGGTGCTTCAGAGGCTCTTCAAATGAAGAGGAGAAGGTTGGTAATTTCACTCATGTTATCCTCAAGCAACTGCACAAGTTTTTGTTTTTGTTTCGGTAATCAACATAGATCTCTTAACCACATCCATCCCCTTTTCATGGTGCACACATGACTGCCAGGGGAATGGAAATATGGGGAAAATCCACTTCCACCATCAATTTACGGTGGGACTGCATGAAACAACCTTAGCCCATGTAAGGATTGCTTTTATAAAGTCTAGAAATCCCCTCCAAGCCACCAATGCACCAGCATAACTAATTTACACACTGTGGGGAGAAAGACCTATCAACACAATTTCTTTCTAGGGAAGAAAATGGTATTATTCTGCTGCAAATCTTCCTGATCAGTTTTACCTACCTCCTTTCTTTTCCCCCACCTCCCTGTCCTCTTTGAGTTCTAAATCTAGATAGCCAGTCATCAGGGTAATCAAGTTTAATATTCTAGAACACTACCATGTGTTGTTAATTTTCTCTATTTGTCAGTATATAATGATGTATCCCCCCATTTATTAATGAATTAACAAACATTCCAAGCAGTCTTTTGAACTGGAAATTCTATTCAAAATTATGAGGTGTCTCTGCTGTTTAGCTGAAAAAGCAGTAGAATTGCTTCCCCCTCTAAAGTATTAAATTCTTTCTGCAAGTGACTTTAATCAAGGATAGACTATTGCCCCCCCCAATAGAGTTCTTCTTAAAAAAAAATTGACAGACATGGATGTAAATTAAAATAACACAAAATAACACAAATGTGCACAAATTATCAAAAGACTTCAATATCAAAGCACTACAGTTCACTCTAACTGTTGTGTGAATTCACCAGTAGTGAAGCAATGGGCTGCTGGTGAGTGCTAATGAGTTTAAATCAAGACTAGCACAATGCAATATAATTTCTGAAACACTAACCCGATTTATTGCTATGCTTACTTAAATATTGTTGAGTGCTTCCATTTTAAACTGCGATTTGACCTTAAATTGCTATTTCAATCAATCAATCAATCTTTATTTTACGGTCATTTGACCAAAAATAGAACACATCTAATCAAGAGTAACATAAATTTGTAATAAAACAGTATCAGTCAATCGAAAAGTCCACAGAATAAAATCTATCAAAAAAATCCTATATCTAAAAAGGTAAGTAAGCTAGCTTCTAAAACGTTTATCTATCAAATTGTACCTATTTTTACATTACATCCTTTTGGGCCTTATATATGGCAGCACAAAATTTGGCCACACATCTCTATTTATCTTCCTATCTTTCTGTAAAAGATTTCCCTTCCCCCACCACATGTGCACACACAACACACACACAACAGATTACAGATACTGTTATCACAGTGGAAGGTCAGCTGAAGTTTGTTCTTTGGCCAAAATGATGCTTAAAAATCAATAACAGTTCCCAAATATTTCCACATCCTACTTGGCTCAGTAGATAAACAGGGGTCTTGTTCAAAACATAGAATTTGTTCCCCTCAAAGTCACCTTTAAGCACTGAAAGAACAAAACAAGTGAACTTATTTCTGCTGATTTAAGAACAGACTAAAGTTGTTTTATTGCATTTAGTTTGTGGTCATGGCATGTATACAAAAAAAAGTAGAGCTTATAGTACTGCAGTCCAGACCACTTTACAGCTAAAGATAACATTGAATTTCAATTAATCCTGTGCTAGGTTCTCTAAAGTATTTGGAAACCATTAAAATCAAAAGGGTAAAACTATAGTACATAGTAGTGATTTTCAAAATGCATGGTAAACCTTTCCAGAATCCTAACCACGTATAGCAATCCACCTTAAATGGCTCATGGGGATGAATTGAACTATTTGGTTTCATTCAGAAGAGTTTTGGTCCAATATTCCAGCTCCAAAGTGGATTGTATTATCCAGAGTAGATCCCTCCGTTCTAGATAACCACCCAGGATTCCTAGATAAGGATTCTCTGTGCTTTCCCTTACAACACTTAGACACAGCCAAAATGGCATATGAAAGCAAATCACATGACTTGCCCAATTCCGTGTGCCACCTGCATGACCAATGCCACAGGAATTTTGACCCCCTAGTTTACCCCAACATCTCTGATCCTACTATGTTAAAAAGATCCTCAAGTATAGTGTTCTGCTGCTCCCACACCAGCCATATGTTTATTCTGTCTTTCCTCCAGGGTACACAGTCTGGCTCCCATAGTTCTGCCGTCCTTCACTAATCCTTACAGCAGTCCCGTGAAGCTGGTTAGACTGACAGAGACCAACTTGTTCAAGGTCACTCAGGGAACTTCATGATTGAGTGGTGGCTAGAACCCAGGTCTTCCCAGTTTGATATTGTAATTGTTATGCCACACAGGAGATGCCTCTATTATTCCTTAAAATTCCTTGGATGTTTTGCCTAAGCCAGAAATTCCAAATATACCTCGAAAGTATATTCAAAACACTTTGGGGAGAAGTTATATGACCCAAGGTTTCTGTCTGAGGGCCAAAAAAATCTTCTCTCACAGGGAGCACTGCAAAGTAAGCCAATTACAGAGCAGCATTTAAAGAGGTGGGACTTGATTTGAGCTTGGGAGACTGCTTTTCTGTATTCATGGTTCGATTAGAACACTGTTTCATCCCTGATCATTCAAGCCAATGCATACAGTTTCCCTCAACCCGGGTTACTTTCATGTGTGATGAACCCAGGTCCAAGCCGGGAGATCCAGCCCATGCATAAAAGAACTTGGACTCACTGCAGTCAATCTCAAGCAGCTGTGGGGGAGAGTGCACATGTGTGAAGTGCCACCTGGGCAAGGCCCCTCAGACACCTACAGCAGCTGCTCAGCTTCAGGATTAGCTGAGGGTAAGGTATGGTTCTGACTGTGCTCAGGATGCCCAGCAGGCTTTCCTCTCCCCACTCTGCCTGGTGCCCTCATTCATTTGACTCCTCCAAAGGAGACTCTTCCCTCCCCAGAATGAGAAGGCTTCCCTCTCCCCACTCTGCCTGGTGCCCTCATTCATTTGACTCCTCCAAAGGAGACTCTTCCCTCCCCAGCTCCTCACTTTCCTGGTTTTTTTCCCCTCTCTAGTGAGAAAAAGTGCTGCACGGTGCTGTTGTGAGGGGTCTGACATCATTGTGCCCCTCACAGTCGGCAGAATAGCCCATTAAAGCATCACGCCTCTACTTGCAATTGATGGTCTGGCCAAAACCAAGCTTGCGGGTGTTCAAGTATCCCAGTCACTACCGATGGCTGAGAAAACAAGTTTTCAATTATGCACTGTATAGAAGAAAGAAAAAGGGCAGATTTCAAGATTTGAAAAATCCTTCTCAAAATTCCTAGTAATGAAAATTATAGTTGTCTTGCAATTTCTAGATGAAACGCGGGAGAACACATGGAGAGCACATACAAAAATATGCATCTAACTAAATTCTAATAAGGTACTTCTAAAAGTTCAACACAATCTAGGTAATTGTATGATCTGAGTACATGTTTTCTCATTAGTGGTGTTTGATTTGTATGGCAGAACTATGCATAAATCAGGCTGGAAATTCCTCTTAACTCCTGTACTCAATGAAATGGTAAAATAAACGATACTTGATTGTTACTGCAGCAATTTATCCAGTATTGTTAGGGAGGCCAAAAATATTTTGATCCCAATATTAAAAGCACTTCATTAAAGAAACTTTAATTAAGGTCTATGAAATACTTTCAGGATTCCTGCTGTTCTTAATTTCTCCATTATTCTACATCATGGCAAGAACTTATAAATGGTGCTACTCCTGTATCTTTAACTGCAGCCTGCCATGTAGAGTTGTAGACTTTAGGACACATGAACATTTTCATCCCCCTTTGCAGCATTCTTTCAGATATCACCAATACAGACATGCTTTTTTAGATCTCTTCCAGCTCAGTCCTTAATTGGGGTGCCCTAACAGAATTCCTGTTCTGTGCCTGGTACCCAAAACAGCCAATGTGTATAGAACCTTAATTTTATTTTAGCAGGGGAAGGAATATATTATCTGGAGCTATTTCAGTCAGTTTTCAGGTCTCGTTATAAAACAGAATCTGTCTTGACTCCTCCTATCTTTGCTTGGAGAGAAATGGGAAATGTTGATTCTCTTGGATGTCTTAGCAGCAGTTGATACCAATCATCCATGGTTTTCTTCTGGACTAGTTGGTTGAGATGGGTATCAAGGGCACCATGCTCCAGTGGTGCTGGTAATACCTTGCTAATCAATTACATAGAAGTGTTCTGGGGAGCAATTTCTTATCCACCTTGGCACTTCAAATATGGGGTCCTAATTTTGTTTGGACCTCAGGAGGAGGGGGCCAGTTCCATAGAGTCCACCTTCCACATTCATCTTCTCTGGGGGATCTGATCTCTGTAGTCTGGAGATAAGCTGTAATAACGGGAGGTCCACAGGTCCCACCTGGAGTCTGTATTTGTCCTGAAGCCTCCAAAGGCATATCCTCACCTTGACTTCCCCTCTTCTTCCTTTTCAGGTGAGGGATGAGAGACCACCCCCCCAAGCCTGTGAAAGTCCTGACTCTTCAACCTTCCTGGATTCCTATGAAACTGCATCAGCTTGCTTGTTAGGAAACTGAGCTAAAACTAGAAAGACAGAAGGGTGGTCTGTTAAAAAAATTAATGTTTTAACATATAGATTTAGATCAGCTAATATGCATTAAGTTTTCTCTTATGTTTGTGACCTTTTCTTACAAGTGTATTTGTAAGGTCTATTGGCTTATGGTTCACCTCTCCACTACCTAGTGTGTCCTTTAAGAGGACTGCTTTAGAATTATGCTGTAGAATCATGTCTTATCTGTTCATGCTTATGCATTCTATATTATTTGCTGTAGCCACATACATTTTTCATATGCATTCCTTCATTGTGCATCTGATTCATTTTACTGTTTTGGGCAGTAATGCCTTCCCATAAACGGCTTAATTCTTATCAGTAACACTTTGCTTCTTTCTACTGACAGGATGCCAAGAACCCATAAAAATAGAGGTTTCCTGCTTAAGGGGACCAAATTAACAGAACACAGTTCAGAAACTCCATCAGCTTCAAAATTTGGCATTTAAGCTGCTTTCAGATGAGAGGTATTGTGATCATATTTTGCTGGCTGCCCTGTCGCAAAGTGCTGATGCTCACATATAAAGTAATACATGAAGAATTCCCTACTCACCATCAGAGAGCATGCTCTGTGTGTCCCCATGTTCTGAGGTTAGATGTTTGAGCATGAAGGACAAGGGCCTCTCAGTAGAGTATCTATGCTCAGGAATTCATTAGACGTGCCAGCTGCCATTAGGTGCCAAGAGAAGATGTTTTTATACTCTCAAGTCTTTTAGACCCAAAGCAGTTTTAACCGTTCTGTCTAATTTTAATGATTTTAGGCTGTGGCTTTAAAGGCTCATTTTGATGCTGATTTTAGGATATTTGACATCCCTTTAATGGTAAACTTATTCCTTTAATGGTAACTTATCCCTTTTATTCAGTATAATAAATAATAATAATAATAAAAAGGGATAATAACTTATCCCTTTTATTCAAGCCTGAACTGACCCTAGAAGCTAAAATGACTAAACTGAGGCTATCGTATTTTGGACATGTCATGAGACGACAAGAGTCACTGGAAAAGACAGCCATGCTAGGAAAAGTTGAGGGCAGCAGGAAAAGAGGAAGACCCAACAAGAGAAGGATTGACTCAATAAAGGAAGCCACAGCCTTCAATTTGCAGGATCTGAGCAAGGCTGTCAAAGATAGGACATTTTGGAGGACTTTCATTCATAGGGTCGCCATGAGTCGGAAGCGACTTGACGGCACTTAACACACACACACATCCCTTTTATTGCTGGTCTTAATCGGTAGCTATGTTTTGGGTGGTTATTTTTAACTGCTATCTATTAGATATAATTTTATAGTGACTTAGAATGGAAATAGTTTAAAAAAATTAATAGTGATATGTTCACACTGCCTCTGATTTTGCACCAGCAATGTGATAACAGTACAGATGAAATGAAGACTAGATTTTCTTGGTGGAGGGGAGGTCCTGTTTGGCTCCCATGTTTAAACAAAATACCTGTGTGAGCCTGATAAGTTTTCAATTTTACTTGTCACCTATTCTCCACCACTGCATTTTGATTGTATAAAGAGTAGGGCTCCCATTTGCCCAGTTAACTGGGCTGCCCTCCAACCTTCAGCTGGTCAGTGGGCAGAAGCAGGCCTGCTGAAGGGGAGAAGTGATCTGCACATGCTGCTCGATGATGTCACTTCCGGGTGTACCCTGGAAGTGCCTGTATCATGAAAGGGACACTCTAGCATTATTCCCCCAGTAGACAGTGCTAGGGTGTCCTAGGTGATGCTGGTGCCCTTCTGGGTGTACCCTTGAAGTGCTGGCATCATGACAGGGACACTCTAACATTCTCCCCCAGAGAACAGTACTAGAGCATCCCAGGAGATGCTGGTGCTTCTGGGATAAACCCAGAACACATTTGCATGGATTGACACCTTCAGCCCTGCCTCTATAAAGCTCCCGCCCCTAGGGGGGACCTGACAACCCTAACAAAGAGGCAGGAGGATTCTCCTTTCAAAATCATTGATTACAGAAGCCAAATTGAAATTTTTAATTAGACTTTTATTTATGTTTCTGTATTCCCAAGAGGAAAAGAGGAAGACCCAACAAGAGATGGATTGACTCAATAAAGGAAGGCACAGCCTTCAATTTGCAAGATTTGAGCAAGGCTGTCAAAGATAGGACATTTTGGAGGACTTTAATTCATAGGGTCGCCATGAGTCAGAAGTGACTTGACAGCACTTAACACACACACACATTCCCAAGAGACAGTATGCTAATAGTAATTTTAATCGACTTTAATCTGTTGATATATACGCTTTCCCATTCACCAGTAGTGCCCAAAATAATATACAAATGGGAAACATAAGGGCCTGGATCCTGTGCCTTGCTTCTGTTTGTGCAGCACTCTTTTCTATTGCAGAGCTGTTCCTTCACTATGGGGCACTTATGTCTGGTATTAGACCCTTCCACTCACACAAAGCCAGTGCCTTCTAATGAGCCACAAATCACCTAGCATGAGATCACTACATCCCACAGTGCAGTACCACCTCCTTGGTGGAAAATAACACTGACCAAGTAGAAACAAGGCATAGGATCCAAACCATAGCACTGGATCCAAAGGTGCCTTTAATCTGTTCATGGAAAGACTGTTTCCAGCCTGAGAAAAATGAATCTACATCTAAATATTTCCTTCTGCTTGTACATGGGGACGTCTGCAGAACCTGCCTACTATAGCACTGCATGAAATTGTACACAGCTGTTTTCATAACTGCCCTAGAAGCTACATTTTTATTGCTTTGGATCCACCCAAAAATTGGACCAGCAAGGGAACAAAGCTGATAACGGGGGGTGGGGGGTATTGGCACAGCATCAATTCAAAATCACCAGCTACTGGCAAGAAACACACCAAATCGGTTTTTTAAAATTTTGATCCAAAAATTTTGAACAATGACGAGAGGGCTAACAATTTAGCTGAACAATCCAAAGAGAAGGCATCACAACTTTAAAAAGCCCTTATTCCGTGCCCTTTCAGTGCTTATCAATCAGAATTCTGCCATATCTAAAATGGAAATTTGTTATATCCATATGGAAGCAACATGAAATTTATCTCACCTGGGTCCCTGATGAGCAATGTAGACAGTTCTATGGGATCAAGTTGAATAATATATGTATATATATATTTAAAAGACTGCTAAACTAGAGAGTATATGTTCTATTGATCTCTAGAATTTTCAGAAGCAGGATGACAGCCACCACATCTATTTTTTCTAGCAGCGCCGACTGGGCTTCGACTTTTATTTCTAGACCTCACGGGACCATATATGTCAAAGACAAAATGTGCAGTTTTAGACATACAATTTTGAGATCTCTGCCCTGGACTCAGAAACACATTTAGCAACAGCAGATTCCTGTAGCGCTACGAAGAACTGCTCACTGTGGCAAAGTGACTTGTGGGTAAATATTGACATGATACAAGCTATAGAAATGAGTGAAGAACTGCATGACAAAAGAGTTTGGGCTGGCAGCCACTTTCATCAAAGTGCACTCCCCAAGAAAAACACATCAGCTCCTTTCTTTCCTAGCCCCACAACAATGCATAAAAAGATAACCGATCAGAAAGCAAATAGATTTGTATGCTGACACTGAAGGAAAATTGTATGTCAGGCAGTATGTAATTACCTCAGCTCCTGTCTGGCGTAAGCACTTTGTATCTTTCTGAATGATGACACAGGTTCATCAATGTCCACAAACAAATGATGCATAAGTATCATAAATATAAATAGCATTGTCACACACACGCCCCTTTCTGGCTCTTATCAAGCCATGCTTTGTGTGCATCATTTTTCTTTCCTGGAAAATAACTAGTCTGTATACCAGAATTGAGCCTTGTTTGCCATAGAACATATCTGGCAGAGAAGGGGATTTCAGTGCAGTTTGGAAGCAACTACAAATCAACCTATGGGAGAGAATGACATAGCTGTTTCTAATAATATTTTGAGATAATGGCAGTTTCAGGTTTCCTTCCAAAATGAAATTGTGTTTTCTGAAAGAATAATATAAAAGTTGAAAGAAAAGAGGTATTTGGTGAAAATGAAAAGAAAGAGAAGCGAGAAATCAAGAGTTGTGGAATAGATGTTCCCCAGGTGTGATGCATATTATCTTTGGTACATTCAGCCACTTACAACTTGGTTACATACTAGTAACTATTTAATGAAGTTTTAAAAAAAATTCTTGCCCCAAAAGACTATGCATGGTCTCTTTAACCTCCTTTATTCCCTGTTTCAGCCAGGATCACATTTTTCAGTATGCACGCTATCTCATTCCTTCGAAGCTCAATGCTGTTTTGACGCAAAACGAACCCGGCTTTTTCCATTCATCTTCTGGGCCGAATTAAACCGTTGAGCCTGGCTCATTCCTGAGTCACAGAGTGTGCATACTGCATTAGGGAGAAACACAGAAGATTGGCTTCTCTTACAGCCAATAATGAAGCAGTGTGTAAAGAGGTGGGCATTCAAGTGCTTCCTGCTTCCTACTACCTCGGAGCACTTTCTGAGCAAAAGAAAGGCTTTTTAAAAACAAGGCTTGGATTTCTCCCCCCTCCCTTCTTTCAGATTGCTCAGTTTTTTGTTTTTTGTTCTTAAAATGCTTTTTTATGTGGCAGTTGGGTTTGGGGGGAAGGAAATCTTCTCTCATGGTAAGCCAATTACAGAGCAGCATTTAAAGGGGTGGGGCTTGATTTGAGCTTGGGAGACTGCTTTTCTGTATCCATTGCTCGATTAGCACACAGTTTCGCCACTGATCATTCAAGCCAATAAATACAGTTTTCCCCAACCTGGGTTACTTTAATGTGCAATGAACCCAGGTCCAAGCAGGGAGATCCAGCCCATGCATAAAAGATCTATGTATGACCATCACAGAAATGGCTAGATTTTATTACTCCGCATAGGTGATTTGGGTCTACATGCCTACAGCACTTGATGAGGTAAAACAAACTTTAAAATCTAAATGGATATTTGTGGCATGCATCCAAAAGACTCACAGATGTATGGAAGCCCAAGCATTTGTAGCCTAGAGCATCTGACAAAATGGTCTCCAGCCCACAAAAGCTTACACTTCAATAAATCTGTTAGTCTTTAAGGCATCATAATATTCTAGTGCTCCCCCGCCCACAACAGCTATCCACAATTAGGGTTGTTGAAAAAAAAAATTGGTAAAATTCAGATTCGGCAAAATTCGGCCTGTTTTTATTTGGGAGATGCTGAAGTCCGACCTCCCCCTATTCGGATTCATGGAATTCAGCATGAAATTCGGCATTTCCGAATAAATTCGGTCGAATAAAGCCATTTAAAGCACGTTTGCGGCTTTCGGCGGCTCCGGGGAGCATTTTTGGAGTTAGAGGTCCCAAACCTTCAGGGTAGCTTGGAGGGATCTTACTTGCAAGAACCCCCATGTTTGGTGAAGATTGGGTCAGGGATTCCCTAGTTATGGGGTCTGGAAGGGGTCCCCCCATCCTCCCATTGGAATGAATGGGACCAGGCAACACTTAATGTGCATCTAGAGAGCGACAAATCCAAGGCTAAACCTCCCATTGTTTCTCATTGGCTATTTATGCATGGGAGGTTTTGCTTTGAATTTGCTGCTCTCTAGATGCAAATTTCCCCCATCTGAATTCTCAAAACTCTGCAGGGGGGCTTACTGTTGTGATTTCGAAATTTGGATTGGGGAAATGTGCATCTAGAGAGCGGCAAATCCAAGGCAAAATCTCCCATTATTTCTCATTGGCTATTTATGCATGGGAGGTTTTGCTTTGGATTTTCTGCTTTCTAGATGAACCTTTCCCCAAGCCAATTTCTCAAAACTCTGCAGGGGGCTTATTGTTGAGATTTGAAAATTTGGATGGGGAAAATGTGCATCTAGAGAGCGGTAAATCCAAAGCAAAACGTCCCATTGTTGCAGACTGATAAAAGGCGGCGTTGTTTACAGTTTGCTCTGCTTTACCTTGGAAGCACTGCAAGCACTACCTTGGGAGCACTGCAGCTCTTACTTCTGAGTAAGAAGGCTGGAGGATCAGGACTGCCTGCCCTTTCCTCTACATTTCGCTTCCTCCTGTCACCGCTTCCTCAGCCCCGCAGGCACCCAAAAACAACGAAGACCGGGGGTCCCTTTTTTAATAAGCTTCTGGAACAGTATGCAATGCTTAAAATATGCTATTCAAGATGATTTGAACAGAGAAATCAGGTAAAATTTCAGCATAGCTTCAGTTCATCCAGAAGCTGCACCTTAAATACTAAGACTCAATTCTGTTGGGTCATGTGATAATCCTCTGATTCAAACAGTCAGGGGTTTTGACACCCTTGGCAAAGTGCACCATTTATACATGGGAGGTTTTGCCCTGGATTTGCCACTCTTTAGATGCACATTTTCCCCGTCCATATTCTCAAAACTCTGCATGGGAGCTTATTGTTGAGTTTTGAGCATTTGAATGGAGAAAATTTGCATCTAGAGAGCGGCAAATCCAAAGCAAAACCTCCCATGCATAAATGGCCTCTCTCTGTCTCCCCCGGGCCGCACAGCAACCCAGGACCATGCACACGCACCTCCCCACACAGGTATTTCTCTCTCACACACACAGACACACTCTCTCCCTCCTCCCCCCCCCCCGGCTGTGCAGCAACCCAGGACCATGCACACGCACTCCCCCTTACAGGGATCTCTCTCTCACACACACAGACACTCTCTCTTTCTCTCCCCAGGCTGCGCAGCAGCCAGGCTCATGCACTCATCCGCGACTAATTGGCCAGAAGAAGACCCAGCTTGGCCACCTATTGGCCGCGGGAGAATGCTGATTCAGGGTCACCAAATTTGTACGAATTTATCCGGGTTTGTCGTTTTCCAGCCTTTTTTTTACTTTGATTCTATCCAAACTAGAAACTGCTGAATCGGGGGAAATTCAGCTGTTTTTCAGTTCGGATGGAACCGAATTGACAGCCCTATCCACAATAGAATTTACTTAAAATCAACCTATGGTCCCTTCAAGCACTCTAGGTTTACCAGCTGCTATTTATTTTTGTCTGTTGACCTTGAAGGACCTACCTTCAAAGGAGGTCCAAAGTGACTCACAATAAAATAATCAATAAAACAGATAATAACAAAGCAAAACAATAAAGAATTTAAAACCAGATTACAAGAAGGTGGTGGTGGAAAATGCTGTCAAGTTGCAGTCAACTTATTGCAACCCCGTGGGGTTTTCAAGGTAAGATAGGTGGTTGGTTTGCCATTGCCTTCATGTGCCTAGCAACCCTGGACTTTCCCATCCAAGTGCTAGCCACTTCCAGCTAAAAAGAATCATTGTAAAAAGGGGGAGAACTTTTTTTGTGTTGGCCCTTATTCATTGCCTTATTTATTTATTAAAACATTTATAACCCACCTTTCCTCGTGAGTCTAGGCAGTTTATGGTAATGATTTAAAAAACATTAAAACTAAAACTCCAGATTTCCCCCTCCTTTAAAATATGCCTTCCATTCAAACTCCCTCAAGAGCCCTAGTAAACAAGCAGGCCTTGCAGAGCCTCCTGAAGATCTCCAAGGAGGGCCCCTCTCACCTCTTGTTGTCGAGCCTGGGGGAGTGTCAGGGCCTTGGCCTGTTCTTGCTTCCCAGGGATTTCTACAGTGTTTGTGCTTTCGGTTTAGCCGGGCCAAGCACCTGTGGTGTGTTGAGTCTTCAGCCGTGAGAATCCTTATCTTCGGGTGGCCTGGCAACACCAGGCTGGTCTCCCAGAAGAAGTGTTTTAAGTCATGTAACTTTCCTTGAAAAGTATTGCCTGCTTTGCTACGCCTATGAGAGGTCATGACTTCAGTCTATGCCTGCTAGTCTTTGAATAAAGCGTTTTTACTTCAGCCCACACCTGTCTGAGTGAGTCCTTTGCAAAGAGCTAGAGGTGGACACCTGATCTTGACAGGGAGTCATGAAAGCTGCTTGGTAGCAGGTTGCTTGCGAGTTGCTGTTTGACCTGGCCCCAATCAGTCCACCCTCCAGGGCAGGAGTGGGGGGAGCCGAGGTAGACTGAGAGGTCAAAACAGCCCTGGAAATGGCCCTGTTCCCTCTCACTTATCTTTTACTTACAGTAAATTAGGCTTGAAGGCTGGCAATTGCCTAGCAAGCCCACAATGACTATTGAGATCTCATAGGGCATTCATTTCTTAAAGCTACAGGTTCTGCTTCTGTTATTTTTTAATCCCCCCACAAAATTATTATTTTTAAAAGATTTTAGATTTTTCTCAGGTTTTAAAAAAGTTCTGTCATCTTTTCATGGCTCCAGTCTCTGGATGTAAGGACCCAAATATTGGGCAATACTGAGAAAAAATGATGGCGCTAACTCGGGGAGGGGCACAGGTCCTGAAAAGTTCCCCACAAGCGGATGCAAGGGGGAAGGTACACCCAAGAAGGAGTTGTGGGGGCCAGGAGAAAAATTAAAAAGAAAAATAAGGCCTCATCTACTTACCAGAAGTTCTGATTGATTACATATTGCAATGATCTTGAATTGTTATGTAAAAAAAACCCACTCATTTTTTTTTAAAACCAACAACTTAAGACCTGGAATTAAGTCCAATTATCTGAGTATTTTTTAAAAAATACTGGTACCATTTGCAAGATGGCTCCGTGGTTTTCATAACGTGTAGTCCTTTTCTTAAAGGGTTTCAAAACTCTAGAAAGAACGGACTAACTCCCCAGTGTTAAAAAGGCCACTACAATACAGACCCGAAGTGGCCAAAGCATTTCAATTCTGCTAGTTGGGTAGATGAAAGTTGAATTTATCACTTGCTTGTTCCTGAAAGCAGACAGGCTCAGCCCTTTAAATGCCTTGTCAGAGTGTATATCCCTGGCTTTGTGCTATCTTTATATCGAGCAGAGGGTAAATGGTTTTTACAGTGTCCTGGCTTTCTTGTACTTGATTTTGTCATGTTGACAGCATGGCACTCTCTCTGAAGCAAACACATAACGAGCTGTGTCTTGTTGTATATGTCTAGGGCTTAAAAACAGCCAAAGTGTACTATCTGAATAAGCCTTGACAAGCAAACATTGGAAAATTTGCTTCTTCTCCAGTTCTGATCATATCACGCGCATCAGTCTGAGAAGCGGAAAACATTTAAATGTTCTGTTGGAGCACCAAATCACTTGAAAATGCAAAGTGGTCTATATCTATTAAAGCTCTTTAACCCTTCTGATTCCCCCCCCCCACATTGGAATTTGGGTTGAAATGTTCTTGGTATGGAAACCACAACCTATAGAGTTGGTGGCAGTTTTAATAATGGAATTGAACAGTCTGCATCTAGACTGAAACATTTGTACTGTGGACATGAAAGCTTTTCAGGTGGCACTGGAAAAAAAATCACAAGTTCTCTAACAAATTCCTCTATCTGTAAAATGGGTAGAATTGCTGGATTCAAGTCGAGCAGTACCTTAAAGAGCAACAAGATTTTTTGGGGTATAAGCTTTCAATAGTCAAACTCCCTTCATCAAATACCTTTGTCAGGGATCTTTGACTCCCAAATGCTTATACCCCTAAAATCTTGTTGGTCTCTAAGGTGCCATGGGGCTCAAATCTAGCTTTTCTACTGCAGACCAACATGGCTACCCTCTTGAAACTGTCTTCAGTGGAGAATTCACCTATGAATTTAGAAATACTATATAATAATGGAAAATATAATATGTATTGAATTCTTCAGGGATTGTAATTTTCTGTGGATCATTAAGGAAAAAGAAGTGATACTAGCAGTAATAATATATTTTTTAAATATTTTTTTTAAATTATTTTTTAGGGAATACAGAAAGGAAAGAAGGAGAAGGGGAAAAGTTTGAATCCGTTTGAAATAAACGACATTGTCTCAATCATTGATATACACACATAGATTATACACTTAGTACCTAGATTATGTTGTACTTATTGTAGTTATTACTGCTGATTCAAAATGTTAATTTCTATTCTATTTTTACTCGATAAAAAGTAGTCATGTATATTTTTATGCATAATAAGCATCCGGTAATATTACTAAGATAATATTTAAAATAAACCGTGGTCAATTTCTCTAAAAATAGTCATCTTTAAAGTATATATACACATAAGTAGCTTTTACGGACATGAAAAGGGGAAAGATTATGTTAGAGTTAAATATTTGAAGATATATAAGTATACCATGGTAACCATTTCTCATTAAATTGCTCAACATTTTGTGTCGTCTAAATTCATAAAGTAAGTCATCTTAGCCATATTTGCATATTCCAGCATCTTTTCTTTCCATTCATCTGTTTCTCGTAGAGCCGCTTTTTTACTGTGGCAGCAGTAATAATATCTTGAGTAACAATCCAGTAAAATGTAGTAAATGGTCAAATTAAGTTACGCCAATAGGCTTCTGCCTTCTTGAAATTGGATTGTAACATGGAGAAAAAGCCAGCATAGTGTAGTGGTTACAGGGTCAGACTAGGATTTGAGAGACACAGGTTTGAACCCCTACTCTGGCACCGAAGCTTGCTTGGTGACCTTGGGACAGTCACATACTCTCAATTTAACCTACCTCACAGGCAGGGTTGCCAGGTCCCTCTTCACAACTGGTGGGAGGTTTTTGGGATGGAGCCTGAGGAGAGTGGGGTTTGGGGAGGGGAAGGACTTTGATGCCATAGAGTCCAATTGCCAAAGCGGCCATTTTCTTCAGGTGAACTGATCACTGTTGGCTGGAGATCAGTTGTAATAGCAGGAGATCTCCAGCTAGTACCTGGAGGTTGGCAACCCTACTCACAGGGTTGCCGTCAGGATAAAATGGAGGATAAGAGAATAATGTAAGATGTTTTGGCTAACTATTGAAGAGAAAATGGGGTATAAATCAAGTAAATAAATAAATTGTGTTCATTGTAAGAATCTAGTTTCTTAAAAGGGATAATAAATAACATGTGACAGAATAGATATGATCCTGATAGAGATTTGTCCAACTAGAATAGGTGGCCCATCTTCTCATGAAACAGAATGATCTCACTTGACATTTATGTTCACAGATCTCCACATTCCACCACTCATTGCATTGGCATGGAGAAGGCTTCTGATTCTCTATAAGCTTGGGTCCTATATTATATGAACAATGTCATTTTCTTGATGCTACACAGGGGCAAAGGATTCACTTGAACAGCCTGAGACAAGGCAGAGAACAGTAACGGCAGCTACTGGATTGATTTCCTAATTTACTTCCAATACTAAAGAACCCAACTCAAGCTTTCAAAACAATCATCTGAATGTGACCCCACCACCTTTTTTTCACCCCTCTCATTATGGTATCTCATTCTATAGTTTTTTGTTGAAACAGAAGAACAATATGATCGGATGATGGGTTAAGTTTGCCAACCTCCAGATGGCACCTGGAGATCTCCTGCTATTACAACTGATCGCCTGACGATCAAGATCAGTCCCCCTGGAGAGAATGGCTGCTTTGGAGGGAGGACTGCGTGGCATTATACCCTGCTGAGGTCCCTCCCTTACCCAAACCCCACTCTCCTCAAGGTCTACCCCCAAAATCTCCAGGTATTTCCCATCCCAGAGCTTGCAACTTTATGATGGGTACACTTAAATACATGTATTTCATGCACCATTCCTTTGATAAAGATCGATCACTCAGTCAAAGCAGTTTTCAGTGTTACTCTTCTTTCCACCTGTCATTCTTAAAATGAATGTTGGGAAGTGGCTTGCAAAAATGAAGTTTTTAAACAGTCATACATGTGTCCTGTCAGCTGACTTGCTTTCCACAATATTAAAAAGGAGATGTGTCCATCCAGTTGATAGTTGTAAAGTCATGTATGTCCATGTTGTTTTCATACATCCTAGGAAAGTGGAGTTTGTTGAGTAAAATCCTAAGGTTTTATAGAGAGCGTTTTTAGATCCTGATGCTGTTATGTGAGCAGCTCCCTCACTGAGACAGAGAAACAAAAAATGTTGTATCTAAAAATCATGAAAGATGATCTCTCCTAAGAAAAATAGAATGAGAAAGGACAATTCTGTGCTGCATTTTTACCTGAGAGAATGTGGCTTAAAGGAATTATATGCCACAGCATTGCTTTAGCATTGTTCAGTTATCATTGAAATGATCTCTTCCGAATCACTGAACAGCCCATGACTATTTTTTTTAAAGGCTATCAGGTGAAAATAAAAGAGTGTTCCATGAAAACTATTATTTTGTTCAGCATATACCATATAGGCAATACTGCCTGGAGAAGCTCAACTCAGCAGGTTACGGAACATGAGACCTTTTTTTTGTATTTACGACAAGCCTCATGAATGCAAAGCTGCAGATGCTTTGCTCAAAAAAGGCAATTTCACTCTCTCTCTCTTTTTTGGGGGGTATATATTGCCAAGTCTGTTTATTAGACGTAATTTCTATTTTACTTAATCGCTAACATGGCATTATGGCCATTTTTCAGTTTTCAGAAAACTATTTGGGATTTCCCGATTTTGGTCACCATAGTTCCTTTTTGCTTATCACTGACCACAAATTCATCTGCCAAATAAACTTTGAAACCATTTAGTCCTCTTTGAAGTCTAAAGCCACAGCACGGAGGTAATTTGCATTTATCCATTAAGCTGGAGTTGCTTTCAGGATTTTTGTTTTTTTTAAAAAAAAAAATCAAAATGACAAGCATTAATGACAAAAAAAGCATGTTGAGATCTGCAGTTTCCTTTCTGCCTCACAGAAGTCTTGCAGAATAATAAGGACTAACATTAGGAAGGTATCATGGAAAACAAGGCCTTTCTTCCTTTCGGAATCGTTGCCTGAGCAGCAATGCGTTTTCACCAAAAGGCCTTCATCCCTTTTACTTCTCACCAGGCCCAGTTTTATTTTGGCATCGACGTTCCTGTCAGCACTATAATGTGTAATTAAGAAGTAATTAGAAGTTCTTCTTCTGAAGTGATTATCTTGCTATTGCTAATCTCCTTGTCCAAGTGCTGCACCTAAGGTATAAGAACAGCTATTTTACATTGAGTGTCAGTTTAAGGCTAGTTAAGCTGTGTTCCAGTTGTCAAGGGGTGCTATTGCCAGTCCTTGCTAAAATCCCATTGTTAGTACCTTTCTGGGGCTTTCCCCCCCCCAACTTTTCCAGATAAAGAAGAGACTAGTCCCAGCTGGGTGTTAAAGCACATTCTTAGAAATCCTTCCCCTCCGGCTAATGCTTCCACTAGCTTGCTTTCTTTTCTCAGTCTAGGTTCCCATGGCATTCACAAATAAAGCTGTTCTGCTGATTTTGGGAGAGGGGAAAAGAGGCTGCCTCCCCATTTTCCTTTGATTGTAAGTTCAGAGCCAAACATGTCAGGAAACAGATTTTTTTTTAAAGCCATCCTACAAATAATTAACATTTGTCAACAACAACCATTATGCTGCCAGGTGTGAAGCAAAATTGCATTTGCCGTTGGAGGGATTGCAGGCATCTAGAGAAGAGGTTGAATTAATGATGTTTCAAGAAATGCTGAAACAATTCTTTCCCCTTCATGAATTAAAAAAAAAAGTTATGTTTTAAAATTTGGTAATTAGAATGTAACACAGAAGACCACATATAATAGAGAACAGACTAGGCAATAGTTGAACATACTGCAATCAACAGGAGGTATAGATGACATGTTCTTGAATGTAATAAAGATAAATTTGCAATTCTAATAAATGTAAACCCTGAAATATAGCATGTTACAAAGATTATAGGAAGGGAACAATGAGAGATTTATGTACATAAAGTGGACAAATGGGGGGGGGGGAAATAACGTAAGCTTAATTGAACAGAATGTTGAATTGCAAACTTAATTTTCAACATGTGAGTGATGCAGTCTACTTTAGTAAATTTATGCTCAGGTTTAAATGTAAGAGATTTATAGCTGTAACAACGATCCTGTGTTGCTCCAGTAATATTTGTAGGAAATAACCCCGTTGGTCAGGCGAACATGACATGGATCCTAGCTACACCACTATCAACCATCCTCCATGAAGATACAACTTTAGCTCAGGAAGAAAGCACATCATCAGGTAAAACCTGTGTTGTTTTTTTCACTATAAATGCTATAGTATCCAGACCTAGGAAGTCCCTACAAAACTCTTTAGGGCTGTGCATATCAATATACCCAAACCAAAAATCAACCAGAAATTAGCCATTTCGACCGAATATCAAAACACGGGAATCCCACTATTCACCTTTGCTCAGATGCATGGATCTGTGCTTTCTCCCATTTTTCTATCTTTAATTGGTTTTGTTAGGACCTCATAGTTGGGGCCCTTTTGAGGTAGGGGTCATGTAATTGGAGCCACCTTGGCCAGACCAAACCAGACTGGAGGGGTCATTTAAAAAGATGAGGCTCACCTAGTCCCATCTGGAGGGATATACCCTCCAACTTAAAAAAGCCAGCTTCTACCAGGCTTCTGAAGAAGACTTTTCACCCATGCAGATGAACAATCTTCTAAACAAGAGCTGCCTTGGCCATGACTTTGGCTGGCTCTGATATCACCCCCCTCCATAAAAACCTATTATGAAACTGAAGGTCGCCCCAAATAGTGACTTCATTTCTCCGCACTGTGACCATCTCATGAAATCAGATTTTTATGACTATAATAAAGGACTGTTCACAGTATGTCCTTTGCAACCAAAAGAAATCTTTTTCATGCTTTATCTTTTTTGCATTTAAGCTGTTTCCTTCAGTTTGGAAGATAATTTGCATGGGCATCATGTGATGCACCCCAGATATGAATGGAGTCCCCAGACTTTGAGGTGCCAGCCTGCCAATCAGCTTGTTCCGCTGGTCCTTGGCAACGCTGAACTTCTGAACCTGAAAACTGATTGACAGTTTGGCTTGCAAATGCCTGGAGGATGGGGGCGACCCCTTTGTGTGCCCATAAAAATGGACCCCCTGTCCCAAACTTCCCGAAACTTCAGTGTCTGTCTAGGGAGTGTCTCTCGCAGCTACGCTGCAAATCTGGTGACTCTATCTCCAAAAATGCCCTACGGGAGATTTGGAAAAAAAAATCCCCATAGACTATAATGGACTCAAGTTTTTTCGGACGACCCAGAAATAAAGCTGAAATATCCATTTACTGGTATGGGTATTCAGCCAATTTTGGGTTTACTGAAAAAATTCATGCCCAATAAACCCAAACCTGACATTTACTAAAAAAAAATTTGCACAATCCTATAGATGATCCCTTTTAAACTTTTACACCATCTGTTTATGCTCTTGTTAACTGTCTGTCCTATTAAAGTGAATGGGAAAACCAGTGTGGGTAAAACAGATCTTGTGGAAAGTGAAGCTTCTGATTCTCAGAATCTCTCCATAAGACTTTATATTGTGTCATGAACTATCCATACTGTGGGATTATGGGAATCAGAACTATCATCCTCTTTAAAAGACTAGCTCTTTGCAAATACCCTTCTTATTTCTAATAATTTAACAGACACACACACACAGAGAGAGAGAGACACACGCACACACATACCATTCATGTATGTTAAAAAACCTTTAAAACCCCCAAACATCTATCAAAAGCAATTACATAAGCTATATATCATAAGCATCAGATAGCAATATTACCAGATTATTGGTCAACAACATGCATTACTGACTGCAAGATAGAAAATGTAGCATATTTCAAAAGGTTGATGCATTCAGAGGAAGGGGAATGTGACGGGAACAAAAGATAATGGAGGTGAACCAATGGCTGCATTGGTGGTGCTGGCAGGAGCAATCTGGATTCTGGGACCACAGGCTAGGTTTTCTGGATGATGACCTACTAGCACGTGATGGAATTCACCTTTCTAAATTGGGGAAGAATGTTTTTGAAGAAGCCTGGAGAGTTTCATCAGGAGGACTTTAAACTAATACCACAAGGGGTAGGAGATGGCCAATGTAGGGATTTAAATGAAGGAGATCAAACAGCAGAGGCCCACTCAATTCTAAAGGAGCCAAAGGTGTGGGGCTTCCGGTGTCTATGTACCAATGCCCAAAGCTTGGGCAATAAGAAAGAAGAGCTAATGCAGTCAGAGGGATATGATTTAGTAGGCATTAAAGAGAGTTGGTGGGATGATTCCCATGACTGGAATGTAGTTGTGGATGGATATGAGTTGTTCAAGAAAAACTGAAAAGGTCGAAGAGGTGGCGGAGTGACACTGTATGTGAGGAGAGGGTTTGTTTGTCAAGAAATACTGAAAGACACAGGTGACAGCCCAATGGAAATATCTGGATGGCGATAAGGGAAGGAAGGACAAACAGTATTGTGGTTGACCAGGGTGAGGAGGTGGATGCTGCCCTCCTTGAACAACTTGACAGGGTATCTACACAACAAGTCCTGGTAGTTATAGGTGACTTCAGCTTCCCTGATGTGTGCTGGGAGACAAACTCTGCAAAGTGACCACAGCCACGCAAGTTCCTCACCTGCCTGGCTGACAACTTCCTTCATCAAATGGTGGAGGCAAGGGCATACCTCTAAAGAAGAGTATCTGCAGGTTGCTAGGAACTGTAGGTCACCCATCAGAGAAGCCAAAGTTCAAAATGAGCTGATGCAGGCCATAGAGGCTCGCTACAACAAGAAAAGTTTCTTTAGATATGTGAGGAGCAAAGACAAGCGAAAAGAGGCCATAGGACCATTGTTGGGTGAAAATGGAGAAACTCTGAAAGAAGACAGAGAGAAAGCAGAAAAGCTCGATGCCTATTTTACCTCAGTTTTTTTCCCTGAAAAAGAGAACAGGCTCATCTAGAGATGATAGCAGGCAAGCCATAGTATCCGGGATGCTGGTTGACATGAACAGAGAGGTAGTTGAGAAGCACCTGGCTGCATTGGATGAGTACAAATCCTCCAGGCCAGACAGTATGCACCCGAGAGTGCTCAAAGAACTTTGTAGAGAGCTTGCAGAGCCGTTGTCCATTTTCCTGACCTCTTGGAGGATGGGAGATGTAGCACAAGATTGGAGGAGGGTGAACGTTATCCCAATTTTTTAAAAAGGGAGGACGGATAACCCAGAAAACTACAGGCCAGTCAGTTTGACCTCTATTCCAGGGTAAATACTGGAGCAGATATTAAAGAGATCAACAGGCAAACATCTGAAGGACAACTTGGTGATCCTGGGAAGTCAGCATGGATTTATCCCCAACAGGTCCTGCCAGATCAACCTTGTTTCCTTCTTTGAACGAGTGATGAGCTTACTGGATTGAGGGACTGTGGTTGATGTTTACCTGGATTTCAGTAAGGCTTTTGACAGGGTTCCCCATGATGTTCTGATGGGTAAACTAGAGGACTGTGGAATGAACCCTAGGATAGTTAGATCGATAAAGAACTGATTGCAGAACCACACACAAAGAGTAGTAGTCAATGGTATTTCATCTGAATGGAGAGAGGTGTCCAGTGGGGTGCCACAGGGTTTGGTTCTGGGCCCGGTACTTTTCAATATTTTTATAAATGATCTGAATGAGAGTGTGGAGGGACTACTCATTAAATTTGCAGATGACACCAAATTGGGAGGAGCAGCGAACACACCAGAAGATAGAGATAGAATTCAACAAGATCTGAACACACTGGAAAAGTGGGAAGATGTGAACAGGATGCAATTCAACAAGGATAAGTGCTGAGTTCTACATCTGGGTAACCAAAATGAGGGGCATGCATATGGATGGGGGATACACTTCTGGGCAGCAGTATGTGTGAGCAGGATCTTGGGGTACAGGTGGACCATAAGTTAAATAGGAGCAGCCAGTGTGATGCAGCGACAAAAAAAGCTAATGTGATCTTGGGGTGCATCAACAGAGGAATAACATCCAAATCACAAGATGTTATAGTTCCGCTATACACTGTATTGGTCAGGCCATACCTGGAGTATTGTGTGCAGTTCTGGAGGTCTCACTTCAAAAAGCATGTGGACAGAATTGAGCAGGTGCAGAGGAGAGCGACAAGGAGGATCAGGGGCCTAGAGACCAAGCCCTGTGAGGAAAGGCTGAGGGAGCTGGGAATGTTTAGTCTGGAGAAGAGGGAGTTGAGGGGGGCATGATTTGAAGGGCTGTCACTTAGAGGAGGGTAGGGAGCTGTTCCTGTTGGAAGCAGAGGACTGGACTCTCAATAATGGGTTTAAATTGTGGGAGGAAAGGTAGCTGCTGAAGATTAGGGAAAAACTTTTTACAGTCAGAGTTGTTTGACAGTGGAATCAGCTACCCAGGGAGGTGGTAAGCTCCCCCTCACTGGCAGTCTTTAAGCAGAGGCTGGACAAGTACTTGTCAGGGATGCTCTGGGCTGATCCTGCATTAAACAGGGGGTTGGACTGTATAGCTTGTATGGCCCCTTCCAATTCTATGATTTGGCAGTGCCTTAAAATAGTTATCAACATTAATTTAGACTGGTTTGGTTTGAAAGCTTGAATAATACATAAACAAATTGTAATGCTGCTGATATATCAAAAGGGCAATGAGTGCTACAAGGGGTTCATGAGGATGTACATTAACCCGGCAGGGTTACTGTTGTGTCAAAAGCTTTCATAAAATTTAATGCTATTTTATATGTTTTCTTAACTTTGTTACATTACGGTTTACATTATTGGTGATCTTTTCAATGGCAGAGATTGTGATTATAACCTTGATGTTTCTTAGAGCAAGATTTTTTATTAATTAAGTGGATATAAATGAGTAATGCATATTTATTAATCTTAAAATAGGGGAAATACTAATACATTTCACAACCATCTATATCAAGATATACCATGCAGATGGGAACAGAACAAAAATATCTACTTGGGTGTTAAACGCAGAAATATTCTGATTTACATAGAGTTGAAAAGTGCGCTAGTGCATCTTGCAAAGCAAAGCTGTTCTCGATCAGCATATATGAACACAATTGTGATATAAATAACATGCTAATGAAAGGAAATAGCAACAAAGGAGGCCCAGGTTTAACACAAGAGAGAGAATTCATTCCAGGAAAGAACAAACAGGTGCCATCTTTCTTCCCTTCTCTCACTCCCCAAGATAGTTAGTATGATTTACAAATAGGAGAATGGCCATTCTAAAAATGACCCTTGGAATCAGAATGCAAAGCGGTTAACAATAAACTCGGAACACCATATGGTGGCAGTGGCATATGTCTGAGATGCAGACGCAAAGCAGAAAGTTACACGAGTGGGGAGATCAAAGCCCCAATCCATATGGCTACGATGCAAATATTACTAGAATTCTGAAGGGACACATTACCAGAATATTAACTACGTGGTTGACAGAGAATCACAAGAAAGGAACAATGATTTTTTGGGAGGCTGCCACTAGATTAAAGAAACCTTAGGCAGTTAATTGTCTGGCTTGCAGTTGCATAATTAATGGCTTACATTTGAATTAATTTGCATATGCCTGACACTTAAACTCCTCATAAAATAACTTGTCTTTAGCGTCAGGATTTTAAAAACAAACAACATTTATTCTACACCATCAGATCCTCAGAGGTATTCTGCTTTTGTACTGTAAATGTACATGGAGGTTCCATTGAAGTCAATGGGTTCCATTGAAGTCAATGCATAGGATGGCATTGTAACTATCACAGTTAAGCACTCAGTATGCTGTCACTTATCATTAGAAGCAATGTTCTGCATTGAGCTTGGCAACATAAATTGCTTCTTAGCATCTCCCGCTAATTAGTATCCATCATCTTATTAAATGAAGAGATTGTAATAACTTACAGCTCCATCCTGAACTCTTTTAAGCTGACACAGGCTTTCTATGAAGGATATCGTTCATATTTAGTTGGTATCTTTTGCATCTCTGCTTCTTCAATACTTCAAGATTTCCTAATTGTAGGTGGTAGAAGTGATAAAGGAAGACTCATAAACTATTCCCAAGATGCACTCTATTTGGCCCAGGCACCCCCAGTGAAGACACAATTAACAGCATTGGGTTTAACTACTTTATTTAAATAATTAATTAAACTCCTCTATCTGTTTTGATGAGGTGGGTCCAGTGATTTCAGCATCCGGTGTAGAAGGGAGGGGGTGCTGTTATTTCAGCATTGACATCAAGTCCAATAGCAGAGCCAGCTACAAAGTTTGAGGGCTGGTGAAGATGCTCTTAGGCACCTGAATTTATCCTGGCTCTAATGGGGGGGGGGATCTACTATTGGTCCAGTTTGGTGCAGAAATAGGATCTGCTCTGTTACTAGATCAAATCTTCAGAGCCTAGTTGCCCATTGCTGAACTTTGGGCTGTATTTTGGTTGGTGCAAACTTAGGATCCTGGAACCCATTGGTGCAAGTCCAAAATTCAGGAAAGTGAGTTTTCCCACACTTGTAATGGCTGCTTCCTTCCTTCCTTAAGAACTCAATTTCCCGCAATGAGCAGCAACCTTGCAATGGACCATGAGGGAGGGAGGAAGCAGACGGCAGCCATTACTGACAACAAGTCAAAAAAAGGTCAGTACTTTTAAAATTCTCCTGGGGGGCATTTTTGGAGGTAGAGCCCCCAAATTCACAGCATAGCTTGAAGGGACACTCCTTCCACGACCCCTGAGGTTTGGTGAAGATTGGGTTAGGGGATCCGATTTTCTGGGGTCTAGAAGGGGATTCATTGACAGAAGGGGCTGCCCCCCTCCTCCAATGACAACCATTGCCTATTCGGCTTCAGTTTTCTCCCCAGGTTTGTGCATTCGGTAAACCTGAACTGGAAATTTACCAAAATTTCGGGTTTGCTTTATCGATATGCACACACCTAATCAGCTGTGACTTGATAGCACTTTATATAGGCAAGGTAAAGGTCCCTGTGCAAGCACCGGGTTATTCCTGACCCATGGGGTGATGTCACATCCTGACGTTTACTAGGCAGACTTTGTTTACGGGGTGGTTTGCCAGTGCCTTCCCCAGTCATCTTCCCTTTACCCCCAGCAAGCTGGGTACACATTTAACCTACCTCGGAAGGATGGAAGGCTGAGTCAACCTTGAGCCAGCTACCTGAAACCAACCTCTGTTGGGATCGAACTCAGGTCGTGAGCAGAGCTTGGACTGCAGTACTGCAGCTTACCACTCTGCGCCACGGGGCTCTTTATATACACACACACACAAATCCATTGAAGTCAGTGGGCTCAGGATATAACTGTATTTAAGATTGCACCACTTCTAATGTACTCATACATGTAAATTCATACACATGAACATTAAGGCATTGTTCAGCATGCAGTTGTTTATGTTCTCACTCCCGCTGTGGAAGTATATTGTTAACTCTTGCTAATGTCTTGGTGTATCATTAGCATTTGACCAAAAGAACAACTGAAGTATATGCAAGTAATGCAGTGTTCATGTAAAGGGAAAATGACTATAGCAGGCGGAGTACAAGCTTTTGCCATGTGTAAAATAGAGGGGCAGGGGGAGTGCTTCTGGCAGTGATCTTCGGTAGAACAGGGATATTACAAGTGTGTCTCTATTTCATGAGGGTAACATTTGAAGGTATGCTATTCCTTAGTTAATGATATATTAATCTGTGAATATTTTATTCATAGCACTACAATCTTCACTCAGGTTTTACTTATGTTTTTATTTGTTATTGCTGGCTATTTTTAACTATAGGTATCAAAGCATGATTAAAAGAAACTGTTTTTTTTCCCTCCTCAGATGTTTCCATGCTGAGCACAGCAGTAAAAAGTAATTGCTTCTCTCCCCTAGAAGCAATGTGTGGGTTCTTAAACTCTAAAGTAATAGACACCTTCTTTGGACTCAAATAATACCCCTTTCCTCAGGAGGGAAAACTGTTGTGCTATATAGAACAGATGATTTTAAAAAAGAAGGATTATTTCCTGCTTGGAATTTGGGTTTTTTTGTTGACTTGCATAGAGAAAATAGTCAAAACTTTTTGGCAAAAGTTTTCTTTTTGAGCGGTGAGTGGAAACATAGTTAAAGCTCTGGCTTTTTGTCGAAGCTGAACTATCTGGTTATCATCCACAAAAGCTTCCAAAGGATGTATTTAATTTATGTCTCACATGTGTGATCTCAAAACTAATCTAGGTATGTCATTTTAAGAAAATGTTTAAAAGTTTCATTAGAAGTGTTACTCTGTTTAGTTCCTAATGATTCCAGCATACAGCTCGTTGTATCTTTCCTTATATTCCAGAGAGCATGTATAATCAATAGATCTAGTTATTAGTGGGGTCCCACCTCTGGATACCTAAATCCAGAGCTTGGGGCCATAGACTAACAAGACAAATCTTTCTACAAATCTGAGAAAAACCTCAGGTTTGCAGAAAAATGTGACATTAAAAAAAAATACACTGGACAGTTAAAATTCTCCATAATGAGAGTAGCAGTACCTGTAGCTTTAAGAAGTAGATGCTTTCCGTGGCCAATGCTAGGCAACCACAACAGTATTGCCAGTTTTCAAACCCTGGTTTCTGTCAGTAAAGGACAGGAGGAGGAGACAGGGACATTTCCATGGCTGTTTTGGCCTTTGAAGGAGGACTCATTGCAGCCAAGCCTGGCAGTAATCATCAGGCAACTTGATTAGGGGGTTTGGACTAGATGACCCTGGTGGTCCCTTCCAACTCTATGATTCTATGTGATTCTATACTATGCTACCAGGGGGGAGGAAGCAAAGCTGAAAACAGGGGGCCAGGTACAGGAAGGCGGCTGGATGCTGGGTGGGAAGGATAGAAGGAGGCATGAAAAGGTGAGAGGCTAAGGGGGCTTCCAGGGAAGGAAAAGAGGAAATAGTGGGCTAGAGGAAAGTAACATCCCCCCAAACAGCCAGCGTGGCGTAGTGGTTAAGAGCGGTGGTTTGGAGTGGTGGACACTAATCTGGAGAACCGGGATTGAATCCCCACTCCTCCACATGCTTGTGTTCATACATTACTGGTCTACAGAAACTGCTTCCTCTCCACAACGGAGGGCATACTGCTTGCTTCTTTCCTTTCCCATGCACTCCTCATAATATTCGACACAAGGACTTTAGTTCTTCGGTTTGATGGCCAGGTTTTTATGATTCACATATGAATGGCAGGCTTTTTTATGGCTTGTTTATTACTAATCATTATTATGCTGTTGCTCTTAAAATTTTATCTGTACTCTGAGTGTCCTTGTGGTGGTGGTATACACATTGGTCATTTATGGAGGGTCGATTTTGATGCTCACTCAAAGCTCCTTTTCAAAATCCGACCTTTAAAATGCCTATTCACGGTCCCGATGCAAGAGGAGAAAGTCAAACAAATTCCACCCACTCCACTTGCCTGCTCCTTTGTTCCTTCGTTTGTATAGCCATTAGCAATGTCATTCGCATAGCTAACCCACGGTTGTGATTTTTCATGGATGGATGCTTCAAGGCAGGGATGGAGCAAATAAAAAAGGTTGCATTAAAGGGGCTATTAAGAAATGCAATGCAGGAATGCTCCGGCTTCGCAGTGACTTCTGGAATGATGGTTCAGCGTGAAGAACTAAAAAAAAATATATGCAGGGCACTTCAGCTTGGAACGCTCTGCTAATTACCGAGCATAAATGGCCATTGTCTAAATAAATATATACATTTTGTCAACCATCTCCATTTTTCCACTTTTCATTGTTTTTGTAGGTTCTTGAATATTGTGATATGTGACATTGTATTTATAGGTGCAATGTATGAATTTGTACCTGTAATATGTGTATAATGCCCATTTGTTGTAGCAAAAATGATGTTGAAAAATGCATATATTTTACAGGGGGGAAATTGATGCAAGGAACCAAAAGACAAAGAATCATGGATTTGATTGATACAAGAGAAGAGCAAAGTCAAAATGGGAATTTTTCAGAGATGAGAAAATCTTTGTGGAGATATGCCTTGGGCATACAGATTGAATTCAGTTTTTCCTTATAAAAGAAACACATTTTTTTTTGCACTTGTATTTGAGTGGTTGAGCAAAATTTTGATTTAATGTGAGAGTCTGTACATTCATTGAAGTTTAAAAATGAGTGCTAATTTGTAGCATATGTTTGCATCACTATAAAAGAGAACTGAGCAAAGAGAGATTAATGCAAAATTATGTATTATTGTGCTCAAAGGCATCAACTCCTAACAATATTCAATATAATGAAGGCTAAATGTTGTGCATGATTAAACTAGTCATATGCAAACAATACTTAAGAGGGCCAAAATGGTATTTCTTTGTGTGATTTGTCTTTTTATTGTAAAACAGAGATAAAGAGTGATGCAGTAATAGGAGAAGAAATAAAAAGAGGCTATAATTTATTTAATATGTACTGGTACAATACACAACAGTACTATAAAGTACACTTCGATACTAGTCCTGTGTTCAGCCAAAAACAAGCAATTCTAGAAAGAAATAGACTGACTTGATACTTGAATAATGCCCATCTGAACATTTGAAGCCATTCTATATCAAGTTAGAGTACTGCTCATTCTAGGTTAAGACTACCTACTCCAGTTTACAATAGGGTTGCCAATCTCCAGGTACTAGCTGGAGATCTGCTATTACAACTGATCTCCAGCTGATAGAGATCAGTTCCCCTGGAGAAAATGGCTTCTTTGACAATTGCACTCTACGGCATTTAAGTCCCCCCCTCTCCAAACCCCGCCCTCCTCAGGCTCCACCCCAAAAACCTCCCGCGGGTGGCAAAGAGGGACCTGGACACCCTAGTTTACAGTGACTCTCTTAAATCACATACTACTTCCCCAATTCTCTTTCTCTATGCCAGTCTTTCTTCTCTCTCCTTCCCTCCTGTGATGCCCTCTGGGGGCAGGGGAACAACATACCTGGGGTCCATGGGTTCTTGAAAGCACCAGCACAGTAATTGGTTCTTTACACAGATAGTTTTATTTCAAGGTGACCATTCTAAGCACCTGAAGGTATGGTTAACTTCACTCATCTCAGGGTTACAATGCATTATAAGGGTGAAGAACCACAACACTGCAACTTGCCTCTTTGCCTAGGAACTTCCCTGAGACAACTCCTTCTCTGGCTTCTTCTCTTTCTTTCACCTGGTTGTCTTGGCTTCCTGTTCTGCTCCTGTGCCTTCTTCCTCCAGCCAGCCTCCTACGTTTTCCTCTGCATCACCATTCATACTCCCAGCACCACTCCTCATGCTGAGCTCCGCCCTCCTCTTTTCTGTTCCCTGCTCTTTATCCAGCCCCTGTGATCTAAAGTTATTCATTTCATGACCCAGTTATGGGTTGTGACTAATTGTCCTTCAGTACTTGCCCGTTCGGCTCATAGCCTGTTTGCTGGCTGTGAGCAGGATGCTGAACATTCAACCAGCTGTTCAGCTATGTTCAAATAAATCTGGATGTGTCCAGTTTGCACAACGGCACTGTTTTCTTGCATGGTTTTCTCAGAGTGACGGCCCACACTCTGACACTGTCGTCTTCAATTTTAAAACTCATATTGTAAAATAGATAAATAAATAAATTGTGGGGGAAATTGTGGAAAGTTTGGGTTTTTTAAATTATGACGTTACACCCTGCGTTCAGTTGTTGCTCTTGAACCTGGTCAATCTTGGGCTCAGGTCATGGAATCACTTCTTGAATAAATGGCCACTTACTGTGCAGGTGCAAAAAGCAGACAGTGTGTTGCATCCAGACTAAATTTCAGTGGCCATTTATGCATGGTCAGTTTTGATGCTCACTCAAAGCTCTTTTTTAAACTGCGACTTTAAAAATGACTATTCACGGTCCCAACGCAAAAGGAGAAATTCCACAACCTCCCCCAACTTGCCTGCTCCTTTGTTCCTGTTTGCATAGTCATTAGCATGGGCATAGCTAATGCACCTCTGTTGTTTTGCATGGTTTCTTGAGGGGGATTCTTCACGGCAAACACCAAAGGTCGCGTTAAAGGGGCTCTTTAGTAATGCAAAGCAGGTATGTGCTGGCTTCGTAGTCACTTCCGGAACGATGGTTCAGCGTGCAAAATTCCAAAAAATATGCGAGGCAATTCAGCCTGGAACGCGCTGCTAATTACCATGCAAAAATGGCCAGTCAGTGCCATGGGACTTTCCTGCTTCCCCCCTCCCACTGAAGCCCATTGATCTTCATGAAACACTACTCCTGTGGGCTAGGAGACCCCTGAGGATTGACATGAGGGGGCCTGCAATGGGAAGGGGGAATCGGTAGAAATTTCCAATTTAGTCTGCATCAAAGCCAATTCAATTTGTCCAGTTTTGGCTATTTGAAGGATGGATCCCACTGTACCAGTGTAAACATGGTTGAACTGCAAGTGATGCCATGATTTATACAAGTTGGTCAGTTTAATTGCCTGAATGACCCTGGCCCTGGAGTATGCTTGCTCTTCTTCCCTAAATAAGATGCTATAGGCCTGGCTACTACGACTGTGTTCCTTCTGAGCTTCTCTCTAGCCTTAGAGCAGTGCACTTCCTCCACTATTAGTATTTTTATTTGGGCAAGTTCAATGGTTTTCTATGAACCTTGCACAAATGGAAGTACTAGCAGCTCAGGAAGTGAGCTGTGCTGTGGCCAGAGAGAAGTGTGGAGAGTGCAAACATGTGTCCAATACTTAAAGGGCTTAAAGAAGGTATTTTGGTTCAATAGTCTATTATCTTTCCCTTACACACTGGGCTTAGACAGTACCAATATAAAATTAATACAATAATGTGCCTACAATAATGTGCCAGATATAGCAGATGCTGTTGTCAACAGTAATATTGCACACATTTCCCCCCATGAGAGTGCTGCGAAAGTCAATAGAACATGAGTATAGAGACATGACTCAGAATCATCTACTCTATTATCTAAATATTCTGAATTGATTACTCTGGGTAAACTACTCTGCCTCATATGAATAAGTTTGAGACTATCCTTGTAGAGTTTGACAGCCACAGTGGCTCTACAAGGATAGAGATGTTTGTTCATCGGAGTGACACCATGAAACTAGCACTGCCTCTATGTGATTAACATTCAGTGTTAGTAATTTTCTCCAGTTTTTCTGTTGGCATGACAATCTGGGGATGTGATAATCAGGAAACTGGGTCTTTTACCAGTCACTGAAATTTGTCAGAATAGAAGTCTACATAAATCCTACTTATATCCCAGAGGTAACATACAGATTTTAAATAGTGAGTTAAGCATTGACCTTGGAGAGATCTGACAAAATAGATGATTCCTGGAAACTAGGGCACCCCTGAGAAATAATGAAAGCTTATTATTTTTCCCCTTTGCAGGTCACCTCTAACCAAACTCTGCTTTTTCACTTCACCTTCCCTAGCCCAGTTATGAATAAAGGACAGCTCAGCCTAGAATTGTGGAATTGTATGAATAATCATGATGTCCACATCTGAGCAAAAATGACATTGCAACTTAACCAGCCACGGTGGAAGAGACAGCAGGCAATGCTAAACCAGTGCCATTTTCTGGGAATTGGAAATTCTGATGAATCTATCAAGCCCCCAGGGCTGTAGGATACCTTGACAGTCATTCTTTTGACAGGCATATGCCCTCGCTTAATGGTGCATTCATAAAACATGGCAATTCCTCAACGTTCTTAACCTTGCCAGCAAACATCGCCATTCCCTAAGGCTGAGTTGGTATCATGGTGTTCTGAGCATGTTCTAACTACACTCCAAATAAATTCCTGAACAAAGGTCAGTTACATTGAAATATAGCCTATACCTATAGGTTGCAAAAACACTTAAATGTAATTGCAGTCAAATTATGCACTTGCTCTATTGATTCCAATCCATGCTTAATGTTTAATGCATTGCATCCACAAAAAGCACACTATGTGCATGCACGTTCCACTTCCAAAATAATTGTATTTAGGACTATATGAGCTTCATTGCCACAAAAAGAGCTTGAGCTGCTAGAACCTTAAAGCAAGAAGCCTAGATTTGCCAAGGAATATGTAGAGGAAGTTACATTACAGTGAGTCAAAAAATATATCATCTAGCGCACAATAATCTGTGGCTTGCAATGGCTTTCTAAAGGCCTTTCATTGCTGTAGTTACTCTTCCTCTGAACATTTTAACTGGAGACACCACCACTGAATCTGGTATTTCAATAGGCTAAGTATGTGCTACACTGTTGAGGTTTAGCACAGCCTATCCCTGCTCGGTAGTGACTATACCTGCATGATGCCCGTTTTTCAAATTTCTGTGTCACATAGGCATAACAACATCATTTGATTTGCAGTCATAGACCATCAAACAAATTGAGTTTACATTGCTGAACAGTATAAAGTAGAACAAGTACAAAATACAATTAAAATTTACATGCTTAAAAATGTTTAAAATTGCAGAGGTACATAGCTAATTAATATAAAATAGAATGAAAGCTGTATATTATTAAAACTGGAATGCTTAATAATAGCAAAAGCTTGGTAAAATAAGTCTGTCAGAAATAAATCTACTCATTCTCAATTTCCCCGACTACTGTATAAACTTAAGCGAACTTTGCCTTATTTTCATTGCTAACCAAGCAAATCTGGCCATGCTAGCAGAAAAGTTAACTATTGTGTCCGATACGAGGAGCGCTAGACGTTCTTTTCTCAGAGATCTGGGGCAGTCCACTAATAATGGAATCAATGAACCTGTGCAGATATGATCATATAATTTACACACATAGGCATAAAAATATAATATGTGAGGAGTTCTTAAGAAATGAAAAAGGTAATTAAAACGGTATGTATAATAGTTTGTTCTAGCTGTATGTTTTCCATACAGGACAACATTAATCAGAGTAATTAATCTGAATTAATCAGACAACTGTCTGTTTATGACAGGGTTACACTCCACATGGAATATAAATAATATCTTTCGTCTTTCAGTATTATTTTTTCTAACCCTCTCATGTATGAGAGTTAATGTGCATTCCTATGCATGTTAATACAGTTTCAGTTACCTTTATTGGCATGATTCATGTTAATACAACAGAAACTCTTACTGAGTTCAGAGGGACTTATTCTCAGGTAATGAACACAGGATTACAACTTTAGTTGCCTTATAGACTATTCTCATGTTTATTTGAAAGCATACCCCACTTATTTAAATTAGATTCATTTCAAAGTTAAGTGTGTTTAGTCACTAATTCTGCTGTAGACCCATGAACCTCAGTGGGGCAACACAAGAGAAAGTGTTTTGAAAAAAGTTGCTCTAATGGTTGTTCCTTTACTGCTTCTCAGACTCCACAACTATCCCGCTGTAGACTGTGGAACAATAAATGTCAGAAGACTTTTAAAAGCAAAATTATCCCATTATTTTTCTCTCTCTTGCAACCTTGCTGTCAGTGGGATACAGGGAATAATAAAATCAGTGACAGTGCCTAATGTACCTATGTATGCAGTGTGCCTGCATATTACAAAGCACTGGAATAACAACATATTTCTTCCTTTCATTTTTATTTATTAACTTAAAGGTGTGTGACTTTGCGATCAATGAAATGCAGTAAACTTGACAACAGGGGCAGAACAAATGAAATCTCTTTTCTCTTTTATAGCTGGAATATGCAGATTGCTACATAATTTAAGAAATAAAAGGTCCCAGGTCTTTTGTCTCTGAAATGTTTCTTGGTATTCACACATATTTATGAGTAGACATACATGCACACAAACACTCAGTAAGGTTTGCACATAAGACCTCAGGAGACACTCCATTTATATATACACTGCATACCTGTTATAGTTCCTATTTATTCCACCTGTTACAGTGAATGTTCAGGATGTATGTGGATTTTGCAAGGCCAAATGAATTTGTAAGTGTCCAGAATCTTAGAGAAACACCAATGGATGTTGACAGTCAGTAGTGACTGAGGTTATTCCAAGAGACTGAACTTTGATTGCCAGTTTCCCCTGGTGTAGGTCTAACAAATCAGGACACATAGCAATGACTGTTGACATTCACAAGATTCTTGGGGCATTGTCAACATCCACATATCAATGCCAACTTTCACTAAATTTGGAACATTGGCTGTTAACATACCAATACTTTTGATGTAAATAAGGATGAAACACACAAGTATCTGTCAATGCATTGTGTTTGTAAAAAGGTAAAGGTCCCCTGTGCAAGCACCAGGTCATTCCTGACCCATGGGGTGACGTCACATCCCAACATTTACTAGGCAGACTTTTGTTTATGGGGTGGTTTGCCAATGCCTTCCCCAGCCATCTTCCCTTTACCTCCAGCAAGCTGGATACTCTTTTTACTGACCTCGGAAGGATGGATGGCTTAGTCAACCTTGAGCCGGCTACCTGAAACCGAGTTCCAATGGGATCGAACTCAGGTAGTGAGCAGAGCTTGGACTGCAGTACTGCAGTTTACCACTCTGCGCCACAAGGCTCTTCATTGTGTTTGTAGCCATACATTAATCTTCGATGATATTGGTAAGACCACATTCACCAGACTTCAACAAACAAACGTCTATAATAGTTTGCAATGATACTGTAATTCTAAGTTTCTTCTAGGGTAAAGCTGCAGCAGATGGGTGACTCACCAAAGACTCCCACCATACAGTTTGAAGCAGTCTAAATACCTAGGGTTGCCAGGTCCCTCTTTGCCACTGGCAGGAGGTTTTTGGGCCACAGGGCGGGGCTGACATGAGTCGGCTTCCTGAGCACTTTCAGCTTGGGAACGCCCCTTTTTATTTTTGCACGGGTTTTTGGTGCCGGGCAGAAGTTTCGGCAGTGCCAAAACCTCTTTAGGAGGCAACGCTGCCAGTTTGCCTCTTAAGCCCGGCTGGGCATTCCTTTCAGGAATGCGCTGTTAAACACTTCCCCATTCAGGTGATATGTCAATGATTAGCTATGATAACACACCCTTAATGCATGGAAGGATCTAGCTGGTGTTCACCCCTATCTTAAGCCTTGCCCCCACAGGATATGGCCATCAGTTCTTTGTCCACCCTCCCGACCAGTTCCAGTGGCCAGTTCACTGCAGTTACTGACCTCCTTTGGTGCATCACTTTTGCATCTATAATTTTCCTACCTGGTAGTTAGAATCAGTAAGTTAGGAGGCTGAAGTTGGTCCCCAGTTCCCAGTTCCTGTATGTCTTCTTGCAGGGGACAGTCTCTGGAGTGTGGGGATGTGTAACGTGGGGTGGTCCAAAGATTGTTTTTGGGTGCAGCTGGGCCTCAGTGTCTGTAGGTGCATTGGTCCTGGGAGCACCCCACTTGGGAGCAGATGGCACAAGAACCGGACTTTAGACCAGGAGCCAGCATGTGCCCCCTCCCCTGGTGGGCACAGTCCCCTGAATTTGGGGATGTATGATATGTGGTGGTCCAAACTTTATTTTGGGGTGGAGAACTTTTAAATTGTCCTCAATATCATTCAGGAACTAGGAGATAAGAATAAGGAACTGGGAACTGGGAACGAACTGGGAACTAGGAACCAACTTCAGCCTCCTCGGTAAGTTTCCAACTTCTTGGCTCCAAAGCAGTCCTGGCTTCGGAGCCCATTTGCTGCTCACCTTCCAAAAATTTTACAGTATAAATCTCTCCCTTCCCAATCCCAGAACTTTGCAGCAGCCATTCCCCTCAGCTTCCTTGCTACTGCCCCTGAGTAGCATGAACACAGGATCCTCCAAGATTTGGAGCCAGCCAAATCGCTCTTCTTCCACCCAGGACCCCCACAACTCCCTCTCTGTGTCTGGGCAGGCTTGTATGTTTTAATTTGTTCTCCTTTGTTGTGTGCTTGTATTGCTTAGGTGTTAGGTTGTCTGTGGTTAAGTCTTGCTGCATATGTGTGTCTGTGCAAGAGCCTTGCAGATCTATATTTCTAAATAAAGATTTAGACTCTAATTTTATTTTCTGACTGCTTTATTTCTGGGAACTTCCACATTCCCATAGTGAGGTATCACTACCAAAATTCTGGACCTTGGTATACATGAGCAGTGGTCCCTAATTTAATTTACCCAGATACATGTGTGTGTGCTCTTAACACACAAGGGGGATGCTTCAAGTGTTGGAAGTCACACACATGGAAATCATTTGGGTAACAGGGGGGAGGTTTTTTGTTTTCTTTTTAAATCTCTCTTTTCTTTTTTATTTACCCTTATTATACAGCTAAGCAATTTCTGTCAGCATCCCCAATATGTTACTTTGCCAGAAACCTTTGTGACTTATGGCAAAACTTAAAATTACCCTTAAAGCATAAAGGCTATACATTTCCTCCCTTCCTGGAGTTCCCTTTTTCCTAGTCCCCACCCCCCACCCCCACACACTCAGTTTGTGTCTGCTCCATCTGTCAATTATGCCTGGAGATCAAGCAAATAATACAGCTGATGGTGGGGAAAAAAGCTATTGTGCAGCCACTAGCCAGTTTGTGAGATTTTCATGATGTTTGCTGAGCCAGCAAAGTAATCCTAGGATTGGCTCACCGTAGTTGCTTCCCACTGAATGAGATAAGTTCGCCTGCCAAACACATTCATGAAGAAGATCACAACTTCCCTAGTTTCAACCCAGCAATTGACAGGGGAGAATATTCGCTGCATTTCTAATATTCACCAATCTTGCAGAATTTTTTTTCAATACATATTTATCAGGCACATATGGTTTTGGACTCCCCCTCTAAATTAATTCCTCTAAAATACTTAACCACTGCTATCATAGAAATTCTGCAGCAAACATTCTCCCCTGTCAGTTGCTGGGTTGAAACCTAGGAAAGTTGTAGTCTTTTCCATGAATGCGTTTGACAGGCGAACTTATCTCTGAAGTTCCTCTCAGTTCCTTTTCCATACTGAGAAGAAAAAAGTGGCTGTTCATTGTGTATGGGAGTAGCATTCACAGCTACCTGCCCTTACCTCTTTATTAGTCTGGTGTGATAAGGCCTTGGAATCTTATTTATTGAAAAGAGTCCTAAAGTTCAAGCTCTATCACTGCAGGAAGGAACATTTAGATACAGGCTGCATGTCTCTGTATCTGCTTTTTCTCCAGTCTGCAGTTAGCATATTCTTCTATGCACACGTATCAGGATAGATACACTATAGTGGAGTATATTAAAAATTGGGGAATAAATAGCCTTTGCTTCAGAAGCAGACAATTTAGTTGGAAAAGGAAGATGAAAGCTTTTTTAAAAACCTCTCATACTATACAAATTTCTCGTCTTTTTTTTTTTTTTTAAAGCAAGACATTGGAAAGGGAATTGAGCAATTATGAAAACTAACTGGACATTTTCTATGCTGGATTACCATTTAGTAGCAAAATCCCTATCACATGGTGAATGTGTGTATAGAGAGACTGCTTGCATCTTTCAAAGAGGTGCTAGGCACCTTTGGGGTTTCCATGAGATATTTGTCAGTAAGAGTCAGACCAGTTAGAGTTATAGTGTAGATAACAGTTTTGATTCCAAGCAACTACGATACAACTATTCATTTCAGCAGAATTAAAAATAAGATGGCCTTGGTAAATAATACCTACATATTGAAGCATACCATCACTTTGCGTGATCTGGACACTATATTTCTGTTGATACAGCCCAAAATCGCATTTGCCTGTGCATAGTATGTATATTTGCATGTACACATATTGATTACTTATCCTCACATTTCTCTCTTCTCCCCTCTCACTTTCTTATCACCTACATGACACCCTACAATGTGTTTTCCAGTGTCAGCTTGCTTCTTCCCCAAATCAAAGGGCTCATCCAGGATTTCTTCCACCTCATTGGAGCAGGAGGTGCTTCTGAAATAGATACCACCTTTGTATCTACAGGGAGCACCCATTTACAAATAGCTGTCTCCATCACAGAAGGATGTGTGGCCTGAACCTCCCAATATTTTGTGAGTGATCTCAGCCATTTTATGATTTTTAACATTAGTTTGTACAAGCCATTTTGTGGTGGCATTCACTCAGTGTTCTCAAAATTGCCCAAAGAATCAACAAAGTTGGGAGCACCTGGTCCAAATAAGCCCACAACCCTTTATGTGGTCTAGCGGTGCAAGCCTCAGTCAACCTGGGAAGCATATTCTCTTCAGAACATCCACCTTGCCCAGCAGAATTATCTCTGACTGAATTAAATGAGGAAGGCTGCTCACTTAGGAACTGTTTATGTCAATGAAAGCTCACATCAGGCTCTAGATCAGGACAGCCATTCCACTGAACATAGAAAACATCAGGAGTGGAATCAGTGGGTCTGATTCAGCTCTCCTCTCTATGTATTAAGGTATATGGAATAATTAAATATCTGCATGAGTAGGGTTGCCAGGTCCCTCTTTGCCACTGGCCAGAGGTGTTTGGGGTGGAGCCTAAGGAGGGGAGGGACTTCAATGCCATAGAGTCCAATTTCCAAAGTGGCCATTTTCTCCAGGCAAACTGATCTCTTATCAGCTGGAGAGCAGTTGTAATAGCAGGAGATCTCCAGCTACTACACGGGGGTTGTCAACCCTATGCATGAGGTCTGTTCAGGATAACAACTTTAAAATTAAATTGTAGTTGCAGATGTATAATTATTATACTTGAAGAATACCAACAGAGCCATGACCACATGTACTGTAATGTTTGGAAAATTCAGGCTTCAATTAATTTACAACCATTTTAGAATATTCTGTCTTTCCCCTAGAGTAATAATCCATTGCTGTTGACTGTAATCATGTCAGATGATGTACTGCTTACCAGAAGAGTTTTATTTAAGACTGCCAATTTGCACAATCCTATTAAAAATTAACACTAAATCATTCCAGTAAGTGAACTCTTAAAGATTTAGCTGCTTTGTCACAGGCCTTACTAGAATAAATTAAAATATAAAACTTGAACTTGCAAGATGTTGAAATGCACACACCAGACCTTTAACACAGGACAAACTTAATCTTGACAGTACAGAAGAAGGGTTGTAATAGTGTGTTTCTTTCACGAATCAATAAATGTGATTGAACAGTATTAAGCAAAGTATTTAGCAGTCAGATCATTGAACACACTTACTTGATGTTTCTTGAGTGTGAAGAGTATTGCCATGTTGGCTCATAGTTCCCTTGTGTCGTGGAATGAAATTGAAGCACTTTCCTTAGAGCTTCTCTTCTTGGATTGCATTCTAATGGCATAAGCAGATCTTTTTTTGAAGAAGCGGTTTCTTTATTAGAAAATCATATTTGGATTTGTTCTGTATCATAAAACCATGCAGTTGGAAGAAACAGAAGGGTAGAGGGTGCAATCATTGCACAGTCTGTAGGAAAGAAGAGTGCACTTGATAGCAAATAATAATTCATAGCATTTGCACAGCATAATTTTAAATTTTGTTTTATTGATTTATTAATGTATGCTTGCCCCGCCTTCTAAATTCTTAAGTTATTCCTGCAGTCTGCAGCATTGTCAAAACATTTTATATGAACTGAGATAAGCATTACTAATTATTAAAATAGTCATTGCCAGGAGACCCAGCTTCAAGGCCCACTGTGCCATGAAGCTCAATCAGTGATCCTGAGCCATTTTGTTAGCCAAGCCTACTTCATGGGGTTGTTAAAGTAATAAAACTGAGGAGGGGAGAATTATGAACACTATCCTGAGCTCTTTGAAGGAAAAGGACAATTAAAATACAATAGATAGAATAATCATGGAAATAAGGCAGCAATCCTAATAAGGTTTTGTTAGAAGTCACATTTTATTCATTGGTAGAGTTGTCAGGTTCCTCTTCACCATTGGCGGGAGGTTTTGGGGCAGAGCCTGAGGAGGGCGGGGTTTGGGGAGAGACTTCAATGCCATAGAGCCCAATTGCCAAGCAGCCATTTTTTCCAGGTGAACTGATCTCTATCAGCTGGAAATCAGTAGTACTAGCAGAAGATCTGCTACTACTATCTGGAAGTTGGCAACCCTATTCAATGGAGCTTACTCCCAGAAAAGTGTTTTAGGATTGCACTGTATATGGCCAAATATCAGTCTGGAGTGATGTATTTGTTTTCAAATTTCTATGTGTAAGCGCTGGGTCAGTGGCCTTTCCAGGTAGGTAGGTGGGATTTGATTTGTGGGTCTGAGTCTTTAAATTCAGGAAAGGGATAGATCAGCCACTCCCTAATCAGCCATTTCTCAAACAATAACCTTAGAAATGCCACTGCTATCACCGTTTCTATACTGACAGTTTTGATGCAGTGTGTACATTAAGTTTCTATGCTCCTGATTGATTCTTACCACTGGTAAAAATGCTGTAATTTTTGAACTGAAAAAAAGAGTCATTTAAAGCAAGTGATTTAAACATCTTCCCTGCTCTACTAATCGTGTGTAAGGTCACTGTGTTTTCAAAAAAATTAAAATCCTCTAGAGAAATTGTTCCTGTTTTCTTTTTAATACAGCTCAACTCTATATACATTAATTCTTCGGATGGGAAGAAGAGATTTACATTCCCTGATTTCACTCCCCCAAGCCCCTGCACGGCCAGCCATGTGTAAATCAGTGCCCCATTAAAATACATTCAAGAACATTTTCAAAGCCATAGATAATTACTGAAGTTTGATAGTCATTTTAAGTCAATTCAAAATTAACATGAAACTGGGCAAGAAGTTCACTTCAACTGTAATAACATGGGGATGGCATGTTTGCTAGTAAAGAAGCAGAGGATGGATTTACCCTTTGCATCTACAGACTATGAACTAGGTTTTAGATAATGGGGAACCCTAGAGGAACCTCCAGAGAAATGTCACAACTCTTGTTAGTTAGTTTTTCTAAATTCCTATTTCCTACAAGGGTGGGGGTTAATTACTCAGTGCAGCCAAAGTAATTGCTCCTTAATATTTTTATTTTATTTTTCATGTTCATAATTATGCAATTATGATCAAGAAAAATAATGAGCAATTGCTATACCCACAAAGACCACTTAACACGCCCCCATGCCAGGAACAAGAAATGACTAATCAAGGACTGATTCAGGAGTGCAGGTGAGATAACCAATTAGATCCAAAAGTAATAGTTGCTTGTAGCAAGGAGGAAAATTTAAAGGGGCAATAGCCATGGCAATTTTTAGTCCATACTGGGTATACCTTGCTGTATTTGCATTTTAATCTAAACAATCAGGTATAGGGGGGAAATAGAAAAACAATGTGGAAAATGCTACAGTGCAAAGGGTGGTAAATGATGTCATCTGGATGTGAATGCAAGCACAATCCTAAACAAAATTATACCCTTCGAAATCCAAAGAAGTCTGTGGGTTTAGAATGGTATAATCCTATTTAAGATTGTATTAGAAATTATATCTATTCTAGACTTAATAACTAGCATAGAAGTAGCCTAGGTTTGCTCAAATTTCTTTAAAAAAATGACACCTATGCCCTTCCAACAGATATGTTTCTAGCTTAAAAGCATATGTGAAAAAATTCCCCCCAGCTGTGCAGATTGCTGTGCTGACTGACAACCGTAACAGTGTAAAGTCTGTTTATAAACCATGGCCATGCATACTAACTTAATGCATATTATTTCATTCCCCCACCCCCAAATATAAAGGAAGCAGAAAGTTAGTTTAAAAGTTCCTTTAAACTTGTGTAGGGTTCATTTAACCAAAGACTAAGGCTAGAATTTAGACGACTCTGGGAATTAAATTAGATGTCCGTAAATGACATATAAAATTGAATCATTCCATGGAAGTGAAGGAAAGTTTGAAGTAGCGGAACAGTCATCCAAATGTATGCACCGAGAGATGCATTATAAATCCCCGGCAAAATAATTACAAGCTGCAGAGAAGTATGTCTTATTTGAGCTCAAGTTGCTGATAAGATCCCCACTTCCAAGCCGCTATTTATTTGATAAACAATGCTGTTGACTGAACCTGTAATCCTCCATATTTACTTGGTGTTGGTCCCACCAGAGGATTTCAGTCTGTATCTGTGTTTCCTTCATGCTGTTGCCCTTCTTCTTGCTGAGTGCACCGCTGCCATGTTTAATATTGAAATTAAACTTTAAAAGTTGCTATCCCAATAGATGTTTATTAGATTAAGTCAGCTGAAACAAAACCTAGACTCTGTGTCCATGATGAACAACAAGCCAGATCTTATTTATGTGTGCTGGGAAATCTTGTGCATTTCTTCCAGGAAAGCAAAAAACAAAAAAATAGGAAATCAGGAAGCGAAAGAATAAAATAGCCACAGAGCAAAGCGAATGTCATTAGAGAATTGGAGAAAATTGCACTGTTAGGCTAACATAATGTCAGATTTGAAAACATTGCAATACAGTGTAATGCAATTTATTTTCATATAACCATCTTAATGCACATTATCGGGAAAATGCTTTCCAGACAGAACCAAGCGTAAGTGCTATGCAGTTTGAAAGCAAATGCAAGACCATCAGGCATTTTAGGTCTTACTTTTGTTTTGATTCGTTTTTACTGGAATATAGTTCAAGTACTACCAGAGGAATAATGGTTTGAATTAGAGATGCTCAAGCTCTTGCCAGTTAGACTCACATCCTACTTGCTGACTGTGAGCAGAACTTTGATTGTTCAGCGAGAGGTTCAAATGTGTCTGTACAAATTCATATGTATTGGTTACTTAAGCTTGGTTACACTGCTTTCTTGCATGTGATAGAGAGCATAGTGCTGCTTGTCAACCAGCTCAGACCTAGCTACTGTGATCCATGCAACAGTCACCGCCAGGTTAGACTACTGTAACTCGCTCTAGGTAGGGATGCCAATAAGACTGATCTGGAAACTTCATCTGGTGCCAAATAAAGCAGCACGGGGACCCCTTGGAAGGCACACATTCAACCTGTGCTCCGCCAGCTGCTCTTTCTCCAGGTGGAGGACCGGATCAGGTTTAAGGTTATGATGTTAACCTTTAAAGCCCTCAACATTCTGGTACTGTCATACCTGCATGACCGCCTCTCCTGATATGCCCCCCCAAAGAGCACTATGCTCATCTGGTGAAAATTTTCTGGTGTTCCCTGAACCAAAAAGTATCCGGCTATCCTCGACCAGGGCCACGGCCTTCTCGGCTCTTGCCCCAGCCTGGTGGAATGCTATACCCAAGTGAGCTTTGGGCCCTGCAGTTCTTAAAACAATTCTGCAGGGTCTGTAAAAATGAGCAGTTCCGCCAGGAATATAGTTGAGGGCAGTGACGGTCTTCCATCTGGCTGGCCTCCCCTTCTCCTCTTGTCCCTCCTCCTCCATCTCTGCTATCTCCCCACTAATAAGATATGTTGTTATTGCTGCTGTGTTATTATGTTATTATAGTTGTGACAGTAGGGTGCCTGGTTTTGTTGTTGAATTTTACGTGACTATCCACTGATTTTAGATTGTTTTAAAAAGTTGTGAGCCGCTGCGAGCCTGGCTTGGCCGGGAAAGGGTGGCCTAGAAATCAAATAAATCAAATCAATCTGAAGCTTTTGGTATTGTCACCACATTTAATGTTTTTAATAGAAATTGGCTATTACACTATTTCTACCATTAGGTGATATTGCTAATGTCATGGTGGACTATTGCTAGTCAGTGCACAGAGGGAGAAGTGCTACCAAGTCATCAGCTACACTGCTTTCTCACAGCCCTGTTCCCTCCCAAATCTGTACGCCTTGAGAGTCTGTTTCTTATGATCACTGATATGCTTCCCCCTCTGTTTACTGTTGGCAGACGTGTATCCCCCATAACCTCCCCCCACCCTGCAGTTTGAGTGCATTAGAGCTGTTAAACCATAACACCAGGAGTATTGCCTAATGATAAAAATTGCATGATGGAGTAACAGCAGAAATTTCAACTTTAAAAAAATTAAGAAGTGGTAATGTCAGCAAACCCTTTAGAACTTAACAACCAGAATGGCAAGAATTGGGAGTTAAAAGGACGGAGCCCTGTGAAATAAGTGGCTACTGCCAAAGCTGCTTGACATGAAATTTGGCAATGATCCACACAGGAGCTTGCTTCATATCTGAATCTGTTGATTATGCCACTAGATATTGAAAGCTAGATCTCTTTACATACCTGTTTAATCAGGTTCATGACAGACCATTTGAGGCAGATGGAAAATTGATTGTCTTAAGAAGACACGATTGAATATACAGATGGACACACATGAAGCTGCTTTATACTGAATCAGACCACTGGTCCATCACAGTCAGTATTGTCTACTCACACTGGTGTTGGCTCTTCAGAGTCTCAGGCAGAGGCCTTTCACATCACTTTCACATCACTCACTTCTTGATCCTTTCAACTGGAGAATCTGGGCCCTTCTGCATGCCAAGCAGATGCTGTAGCACTGAGCCACGTCTCCTCCCGGATTTGTACTGTTACTGTTTGGCCCGGTCAGACTTCTATGATATTTGGGCCACCTTGGCCTTCAAAGTAGGGTTGCCAGGTCCCTCTTTGCCACTGGTGGGAGATTTTTGGGGGCAGAGCCTGAGGAGGGCAGGGTTTGAGGAGGGGAGGGACCTCAGTGCCATAGAGTCCAATTGCCAAAGCTGCCATTTTCTCCAGGCAAACTGATCTCTGTTGGCTGGAGATCAGTTGTAATAGCAGGAGATCTCCAACTAGTACCTGGAGGTTGGCAACCCTACTTCAAAGCCCAGTGGCTACTCAGGGAAGGAGGAGGCCTGAGGCAGTGTGGATGCAGTGCGGCAGTATCTGAGGGCTGGAGGCAGTTGCCAAATCCAATGCACAGCCGGTGGAGGATGGGAAGGGCTAGAAGCAGCAGCGAGCAGGCCAGGAGCAGCAGGCTCAGAGGCATGCTGGCCAGGATGCCCCAAGGAGGTGGAGGCAAGTGTACTGTGTGGCTAAGACTAAGGGTGCTTGGTAAGGACTGAGGCTGGGCAGCCCCAGCCATCTCTTGGAGGCAGGAGGGTAGGACCTGTGCCAGGCAACCGCTTGAGGAACCAACACTGGAGAGTGTTACATGAGGGCAGGCATAGGGATAATGGGCTAAGAAGGAACTGGTGGGACCCAAGCCTGGGAGCAGGGCTGGGCTCCTGGTCTGAAGCTTGTTGGGGTGTCACAAGAGCTTTTTTCACAGAACTCGCAGTGTCTTGATTTTTGGCCCTAAAGCTTGCATTAAAATTCTACCACAAGAAAACTGTTCCATAATGAAGTTCAATATTGAGTCACTAGCCCTTTTCAGATGTCTCGGTGACCGTGTTTATATCCTATATGTACATCTGTAAGAAAGAGCCAACACATGTTCACTTTACAAATGAAACCTGGATAAATGTTGGGCTTAATGAAATGTACACTGTACACAGATTGTATGTGCATTCACAGCAACTTGTGAACAGGGCTACTGAGGAAGCTAATTGGAGGATGGAGTGACATGACTAACCTAGGGAGCTGTCCATTTGGGTGGTGGTGCTGAAGCTCTAGGAAATCTCCAGCCTCCACCATTTCTAATAGCATAATGGAGACATGGTAAAGCCAATTTTGGTTGTGTGCAAGGAGTTCACCTAGAGCAACTGTTAGTTTTGGAGGGGGGAATTGCCTGTATGCACCCAAAGATGCACCCAGCAGTATGAATATTACAATGAAAATGAAGATACCAATCCAGATACGAAGGTACTAGCCAGATACAGCTTGGTGGTCAGGCACCAACTTTGTCTGGAGAAAGAGAAAGTCTTGAATTTAGTCTTTGGTTCTCCAGTTACTGTTAAAGGCTATCAGGTAGCTGGTGTTGGAGGGGAAAAGGCTTTCCTTTTTGTGAGACCTCTGTCAAGAGCTACTGTCAACTAGAATAAACAATACTAAGTTAGTTAGACCAATGCATGTGTGTGTGACAGAGAGAGAGAGAGAGAGAGAAAGAGAGACCACTTAGGAAGAATATATCTTCCTTTGCAGTATTGATTATACTCAGTCTATCTGTAGCTCAATTAAATGTACAGCCAGTTAGGGATTTTAAAAATACACTACAAAATTAAACAGGACTCCATTGGCACCTTATAAATTTATTCCAGCATCACCTTTTGTGAGTCACACTATTAGATCACATTGCTGTCTTCTTGTTGTTAATCTATACCTGTTCTTATATATAAATTATTGTTTTGTTTTCGAATGTTAGCGATTTAGGCTTGGTGTTATATTGAAAACTGACTTACATTCATATGCTTGAAGCCCAGCTCCAAAATACTGAGAGCAATATATTTAATGAGTACCTGGAAGCACAAAAGAGAAGGTACTAAATATTCTAAGCCTACACTGAGACTGTAAGAAGATAACAAGTCTTACAAATTCAAAAAGAAATAGATCACAATGTTGTCTGCAACATGTTTCTGAAATGGGAAATCCATTCAGGGATCCAGATAAATGATAAAAATATCTGCTGTGTCATGAAAGTGAGCATGTGTTAGTATTCCCTTGATCAAGATGAAACTTAATGGCTGGTGGTAAAAGGAAGGTAGTTGCACTTTGTAGGTGAATGACAATAGGCACACAAGTTTTCATATGCACAACTCACCAAAAACATTTAATTCTGCAACAATTTTAGAAAGACAGATTTCCTACTCCTTTGTTCCCTTAGTTGAGGTTCAACTGAATAAAAAATGTGTTGAAGGTTGTGTTTACTTTTCACAATGCAGTTTCCTTATTTCAGTGGGTTTGATTTCTTTATTGGCAGAGCAAGTATTTTACCACTTCCAATCATTAATCTTTATTATCTACATAACACAGGTTTGCCGCATGATTTAATGAACATATTTTAATTAATTTTCTCCAGAAGAAAGCAATGAACCAAATAAGGAAGAAGTAAACTTAAGAAAAACTTTGCTGAATACAAGTTTAGACCTATCCCAAGACCTATCTTGGTGAAAATATATGTGATCTATTGAATAAGCTTCAGTTTTATCAGGATTTTCAAATGTTTAACTAAAATAGACTAACTTGAGTCAGCCTCTTTAATCCAACCTATTGATGGTGACTTCATATTCCTTTACTGTGCTTTTTGGTTGGAACAACTATCTTTCTGTTTTGCTCATGCTTCTGGACCCTCCCTGTGGACTTCTAAACTATTTTAACTAGCGTGACTTTGGCCTCTATCAACCTATTGGCTTTTTTATATGCCTGCATATCCTCCTGATTAATTTCATGAGCAGTACTGTGTACATCTCTGCAATCTGTCCATTTGCACATTCCCTGAACCTCCTCACTCTGAGAAGAGGCATCCAGGGTGTGTATTCACACAACTACCCCCTTGTCATTAGGTTCTAAGTTTAAGTATTATTACCACATGTGATAACTTTATATGTTCAGAGCCAGATATCCACATAGGCAAGGCATGCTAGTGATCCGCTTTGTGTGAACCCACTTTAACTGACTATTGTAGGTTGGATCCTGGGGATCTGACCCACTAAGAAGGCTGCTTTTCTCTGGTCCAGGCAGCCTGAAGCAAGACAACATTTTGCATCAGAGAAACTGTCGTGCCAGAGGAAAGCAGAACTATAAGCAGATATGATCTGCAGGATCAAATCTACTGTAATGATAAGCAAAGGTTAGTATGACATGTGAAAGCAGAACGTGTGATGTTGTCGTAATATGCACCCATATGTTCTTCCTTGCTACTGTAGAGCCTTGGGGAAGAGGTTTACAAGAAAGGAAATGAAAACTTTAAAAGGAATTGAGCAATCACATAATGCAAGATGGTAAAGAAAAAACCTATTAGCTGACCAGTAATGAATGAATGATTGAATGGAAATTGCTGATTCAAGTACTATTAATATTCCTCTACCTCTCACAAAATACATATGCAGATACACTTGTAGGTGAATGAAATTTCAGTGACAACATAACCCAATAAAAAATAGTTGAGACCAGGCATCAGGGCTCCAGCTGGTTTTCCATGCAGAGCCCAGTAATTAGCAACTAGTTAATTAGATTTTTTCTCCCCCTAAAATTACTCAGTTCATCACCCATCTCATTAAGAAGAATTTCTACATTGTGAAATGCTGGAATTCCAAGTCCCCCCTTCAGTCTGCTCCGCCAGTTCCAAAGTAGCATTTCTTCTCACAACAAAGGGCTGTCTGGATGAATAATAGTTATAATTTTCATGCCACTAGGTATGAAGTAAAAATAAGCTCACTCATATTACAGGCATATAACTCAAAAGATTGTGCTGGACCCTCCAACCCTCCAATAAATTCAGTAGTTGGAATGCACAGCTACTTTAATTCAGAATAATTCTGGAATAGTCCAAAAGATTTAAATGGTTCCCCTAAAACTAATTCATTATTCATTCTCCCGGTGTGCAGCTTGTGAGACAATGTTTAATCCTAAATAGCAGGGATCAGCAAATAGAATTCTCAGAGCCAAATCCAGTTCTAATCTAATCAATTGACCCTCTCCCTATTTGCAACTCCAACACTAGATTGGTATGTAGTGAGTACTGCAGCGGAAGGTTTTAGTAGTGTATTTCGGGACCCTGGTGAAAATGATTGGTTGGCCTACCACCTTAATTTTATTTATTTATTTATTATTTAAATGTATAGCTTGCTGTCATTCCCAGCCAGGCCGGGCTCAGGGCGGGCAACAGCAATTTGGCAATAACAATATAATAAAACAATTAAATATTTCATTAAATTATTAAAACAACGTAACTGTATTAATAAATATATACCAAGATGACACTCATTCAGGTCATAGTAGAAAAGAGCAAGAGTCCAGTAGCACCTTAAAGACTAACAGGTCATAGTAACTGCTGAAGGCCTAGCAGAGCAGTCAGCCTCCCATAAAGATGTTAAACAGGAAGTGGGGGGGAGTAGAAAGGCCAGCACCGATGACAACCTGCAGCTGCCCTCAATTGTAGGCCCAGAGGAACAATTCCATGTTAGAGGCCCTGAGAAACTCCTTACGATCCCGCAGGGTCTGATGTTACTAGGAAGGGAATTCCACCAGGCCGGGGCCAGGGCCAAGAAAGCCCTGGCCCTCATCGAGGACAGTTGCACACTCTTAGGCCCGGGGACCACTAACAAGTTGTTATTTGTAGAGTGTAATGCTCTTTGGGGTGTACCAGGAGAGGCAGTCCACAGGTACGACGTTCCCAGATCATGTAAGGCTTTAAAGGTCAAAACCAGCACCTTGAACCTGATCCAACATTCCAGCTGGAGCCAGTGCAGCCGACAGAGCACTGGCTGCATATGTTCCTGCAGCAGGGTCCCTGTGAGAAGCCTCGCTGCAGCATTTTATACTAGCTGGAGTTTTTGGAGTTCTCGAGGGCAGCCCTACGTAGAGCAAGTTACAGTAATCCAGCCTAGAGGAGATCGTCGCATGGATCACTGTGACCAGGTCAGAGTGAGAGAGAAATAAGGTACCAACTGCTTGGCCAGGCAGAGATGGGAAAAGGCTGCCTTGACCATGGCTATGACCTGAGCCTCCATTGTTAAGGAGGCATCAAGGATCACACCCGAACTCTTGATGGCAGGTGCAGGTATCAATTGCATGCTGTCAAGAGCTGGGAGCTGGGACCCCATCCCCAAACTGCCCCGGCTGAGCCACAGGACCTTTGTCTTTGATGCGGCTTTGCCAGTTTCAGGCGGCTTTTCCTCAACCATCCAGTCATGGCATCTAAGCACCTAGCCAGTGTGTCCAAGGCAGAGTGCGGGTGGCCGTCCATCAGCAGATAAAGCTGGGTGTCGTCAACATACTGGCATCTTCATATTGGCAGAAGAAAATGATGGAGAAGAAATAATACTTTGTCATCCAGTTCTTCAATGCCCACACTGTCTATCGATTGTGGAGTGCTATGAGAAAGGCTGTTGTCTTCCTGTTCTTCCTGTGAGCTTCGCAGGGCATCTGGTTGGCCACTGTGGGAAACAGAAAACTTCTCTGGAAGTGTTTTTTAGCTGATTCAGCAAGGCTCCTATGTTATGATGCTTCCCTCCCCCAAACAATTTGAATCATAGTGTTGTGCTGCCCAATCCTCAATTTTCATACATTTATGTACAAAAGTGCAAATCCCCCATTTGGAGGGTCTTGATTTTCATATGTATATAAGAATGCTCGTGAATCAGGTAACTCTGTGGTTTATGTGGTAGTTGTGGGAAACAGGGTTAGAAGCAAGGACAACATTTGTTTCTTACTGTCTTTTTCAACAGCAATACTTTCTAATAAATTCCGTACAGACCATACAGGCAGGCATACAGGATGAACTGCTACATCTTCATCATCAAATATACATAGAGGATCTAATATAGGCTCCCAAAGCAAGTGTGCCAGCTGTAGACAATAGATTATGAGAAGAAGAGAAGAAAGTTGGGTTTGTATCCTGATTTTCTCTACCTTTACAGAGTCTCAAACTGGGTTCAAATCTCCTTCCCTTCCTCTCCCCACAATAGACACCTTGTGAAGTAGGTGGGGCTGAGAGAGTTCGGAGAGAACTAGCCCAAGGTCACCCATCAGGCTTCATGTGGAGGAGTGGGAAAACCAACCTGGTTCACCAGATTAGAGTCCACCACTCATGTGGAGGAGTTGGGAATCTAACCCGGTTCTCCGGATTAGAGTCCACCACTCTTAACCACTACACCACACTGTTTAAAGTATGAAGTTATGAAATCTGGCCCCACATCCTGCAGATTAATAAACTGTTCCTGGTTAATCACAGGAGTATCTTAAAGAGTTTTGCACTTTTGGAAAGCAATCCCAAACTGGTCTACTCAGAATATTACTTGAATCTACTGGGGGGGGGCTTACTCTCAGGAAAGGGTCTGTAGGATTGCACTGCAGATTCATGCTTGTCACTTTGTGTGACATGACTCAGATGAGTTCTTCAGCTACTTTGGAGAAGGCTTAAAGTTGCTACCCAGAAAGTGAGTAAAGCTTCTTAAAGTCCTATAATGATTTTTGCTTTTTGTATAGTGAAAGAAGTTTCACTTTGACTTTGATCAAGTCAAGCCTCTAAATATCATAGATGTGCAAAGAACTTTTTTTTTTTACATAGAATCTTCAGGAGGTGTTTTTTTTTTTTTTTTTAATGACAGATGGGCCTAGATTTTCCAGAGGATGAGTCACCTGGAATTAGGACTGGATTAATTTGAAAGATACGTGGACCTCAGGGAATCTTAGATAAGAATTGAATTTGTAATGAAATTGCTATCAGCCAACTTTTATTTGATTTGGAGTTTGCATTTAACATTTTGCACATGAAGTACACTAATCTATTGGCTGAATATTAAATCTAGAATGTGGTTGGAGGGAGAGGAGCAGGAACATTCAGCGTAAATGGTATTAGAAAAGTCAACATGAAAAATGATGGAAGCATGAACTAACACATTTATTTTAAGACAAGAACAAGAAGAACATAATACACGAGAACCACAGTATTTATACAGACATAAACTTGACAGGCTGTCCTCATGGCAAAATCAATAACTGGAAGAACAAAAACTTGAAGCTGAAGCACAAGGACAATTGTTAGTGTGATTAGTTAGTTGAAGGATAGCCAACTCTAAGGTGGCTGACTAGATCTTGGACATTGACGGGATCTTGGACATTGACAGATATGACCTTCTTCAGCCCTTACTTTGGATTAATTTAATGTTATCGTATAGTAAATATTTTGTGCAAATTATTTTTAAAAAAGCCTTTTTGTTTGTTCCAGATACAGGGTTGCCAGGTCCCTCTTCACCACCGGCGGGAGGTTTTTGGGGTGGAGCCTGAGGAGGGTGGGGTTTGGGGAGGGGAGGGACTTCAGTGTCATAGAGTCCATTGCCAAAACAGCCATTTTCTCCAGGGGAACTGATCTTTATTGGCTGAAAATCAGTTGTAATAGCAGGAGATTCCAGCTAGTACCTGGAGGTTGGCAACCCTATCCAGATATATCTTTGCCTTTTGCTCTTCAAAGTCCGCCAGCATTCTGAAGGTCTCCTGTTCTCTTGAACAATCCCATTCACTTATTTTTTATTTAAACCATGTATATCCTGCCTTTTCAAAACACCCTAAACCAGGGAACAGTAATGAGACTATGGTACAGTAAAATACATTTTAAAACTCTACACATGGATGAGCAGTAGATAAAGTAAATTATTTACAGTACTTAAAAACAGGATAAAAAATCAGGGCTGGTCCAAGGATTTTTGCCACCCTAAATGAATGACATGACTGCCACCTGCCCTCCCCTCCCTGCATTGTGAGGAGGTCACTGCTCTCCTCCTCCCACACTGCAGGGAGGCAAAAACTCCTGGCCCACCCACAGGTCCATCCTCCTGACAAGGGGAGGAGGAAGAGGGCCTGCCTTGTCTTCTTGATGGAGCAGGAAAAGAGCAGGCTCTCCATGGTCCACCCACCCATGGTCCACACACGCCATGGTAGACCCTGATGCTGCAGAAAGGCAGGGCAGCAACAGGGTTGGTTTTGGTGTTCCTCCGCCTCAGGCACTCTAACTGCGCATTCCTGAGCTGCACTGGCGGCCAGGACGAAAGTCCTCTGGAGGCCCGCAAAGGCGTGCACCGGCACAAGGGCCCACTGAGTGGATGGATTGATGGTCTAAGATGGCTTCAAGTGAGACTCATGGATGGGCTGGCCCTAGCAACAATCAAAACAGCAGATGAGCCTTCCCTTCTTGCTCTCCAAGGCATCTTTAAGCATATCTTCCTGAACCTTTGAGGCTGAAGCCTAGCCTAAACTTACCATTGGAAGTTTCATGATTTCATGTAACATTTGTTTGTACAGATTACTGTACATACATCGGGCATACTAAATTAGTAGCTTGTTACCTCAGGAATCCACCTCTAGGTTATGTAACGGTTTGAAGGTTTGAGATGATCAATTTAGCCCATGGCATTTTGAACACACTGCAATGGAAAAGTTTTTTTTTAATTAACCTTTACACCTTACAATATTTATTGCTATAATAACTATTGTCGTCAAAAGGTGCAAAAGAACTATTCCATACCTGAATGCGGTTTTTCTCTCTTTGTCGTGTAATGCTCTCACCATGCCTGAATGTATGAGGTCCATAACTGTGAAGCCCTTATTGCTGGGGGCACTGAACTTATTATTGAGTCAAATCACTGACTTCCATGCTGCAGGGTACTTTCTGGAACAGAAAAGCCCTCCTGCCCACAAGAATGTAAAGTTACAAAATGTTGTAATTTTCAGCCAATCACAAAGCAGCATGTAAAGAGGTGGGGGTTTGGGTGCTTCCTGCTACCTCAGAGCTCTTTCTGAGCCAAAAAAAGGGGGGGCTGTTGAAAAACGAGGCTTGGATTTCTCCCCCCCTTTCAGATTGCTCCATTTTGTGTTTTTTGTTCTTAAAATGCTTTTTTATGCGGCAGTTGGTTTTTTTCTGGGGTGATTATCTTTCACTGCGAGCCCTGCGAAGTGAGCCAATTACAGAGCGGCATTTAAAGGGGCGGGACTTGATTTGAGCCTGGGAGGCTGCCGGTGCTTACCTTCCCAATAGGAAAGCGTGAGTCCAGCCAGCAACAAACTTCAGGTAAAACGCCCATGCATAAATGACCTAAGTGAGAAAGGTGGACTATAAGTAGGGTTGCCAGGTTCCTTTTCACAACCTGTGGGAGATTTTGGGGGCGGAGCCTGAAGAGGGCGGGGTTTGGAGAGGGGAGGGACTTCAATGCCATAGAGTTCAATTGCCAAAGCGGCCATTTTTCTCCAGGTGATCTGATCTCTATCGGCTGGAGATCAGTTGAATTAGCAGGAGATCTCCTGCTACTACCTGGCAGTTGGCAACCCTAACTATAAGTAGTGTAAATAAAATAAAATAATAAACTAAATAAAAGAAGTGAGTGGTGTTTGTTGTGCAAACAAGGTATCCTGGGGTTTCAGCTTATTTCAGTTGCTCTCATTGAATATGGTAAATCTGCCTGACAGATTCATTGACTGCAAAGTTTGCAGCATTCCTGGCCAACAGACCATTTGTGCCAAACCTTTTATCACTGCCATCGTTCATGGGGAACCATGTAGCCAGAACCCCAGTACTGCCTTACTTTTTTCCTTTTGCCTCCCACATAACTTTATTTTTGGTATTTTTAAAAGTGGTTGAAAGTACTTTCTGTTTTCAAGGGCTTTTATCATTTTCTGGCTCAGAGTTGAATACAAGTGTAATAAATAAATGAGTATGCAGACAAGATCAGGCAATAAAACAACACACAGGCAGCTTACTTTCGCACTCCCACACATACGACAACACTTAATTTTCTTTTTCTTTTTAAAATTATAACTATCCTATGCAGAACCATAGCCAGAAATGGTGTGAAGGCATAATGGCGCTCTGGTGTGTGTGTGTGTGTGTGTGTGTGTGTGTGTGTGTGTGCGGGGGGGGTAGCACAACTGAAGAAACAAACATCTAAATATAAATCCACTATGTTTAACATTTCTTCATTTAAATTTAAGTGTCGTGTCAAATATTCTAGAGAGACAGTGGACTGTATGATCAAAGTAGGAGAAATTATAGCTGTCCATTGTAACTTTCTCTGACTAAACCATTTTTGCTGTTCACATATCTAAAGCCACAAGACCATTAGTGGCAGTTGTACCGTTTCATCTGGAAACATCATAGGTAACCGACAGTGCAATCCTGTGTGGAGAGATCAGGTTTTTAAGTAATATGGACAAATGAGTGAAAATGGCACAATCAGAACAGAATGTAGTACTTAGAGCATATCATTCGGCTGTACCATATGCAGCTTATAAAATTTGGGAAATTTAATCTTCTATACTGCTAGTGATTCCTCAGTCTGTTAACATTGAATTAGCATTTGTATAAGAGTGAGTGAGCTATGAAATCACAGTGATCATCAATGTAAAAAATAAAAATAATTTTGAGGATTTAAAACTGACATATCTGTTTGGTATACCATCAGGGAACCAGGGGAAAGTGATTTGCTCATATGAGTACAAGAATGCAATCAACACAATACTGTGCAGATTATTATACTCTTGTACGACTTTCTTTGTTCAAGAGATGTTGTATAGTATAAAAGTATTGAGTAGCATTCAGAAAGGTGTCGGGAAAGGTGTGAGCATTGGTGGGGGGGAGATGGCTATTAATTGGTGCTTTACATTCCCACCCTAAGCAGAGTTACAGTCTTCTAAGTCCATTTAATTCAGTAGGCTTAGAAAGGTAAAAGTCTAGTATGGGACCCCAGAATCTCTGTGCCCCCCATCTGTGCCCCACCCCCCCCCAGGCTCATGCAAGGTAAGTGGGTGGCCACTACCAAAGCATGTGTTTACATGAGGTAGGCACCAAGCCAGCTGGCCATTGTCTGGCTTGAGCCACTGAGGAGGTGAGGAGACATCCATGCATGCTGGACAGCTGCTGCCTGAGTCCTGGAGAGGGTGGGTGGCAGCCAAGCCAGCCAGCCTCTGCCTGAGCCTCGGAAGGGGCAGGTTGGCATACATCAGCAGGCTGTCTCTTTCCCCCTGCATGGCAGGGGTGTGGCCTTGGGCAGTTAGGGGCCCATCCAGCCTACTTAGATGCCCCATGGCTCAGACTGACTGTTTACCAGGGAGGCAGATATGTGAGGGAGACTGATATGTGAGAAAGACATATGCTTTCGTAAAGCAGATTGTAACAAAATGTCTTCAATGAATTATTAAAAGCCTCTAATGTTCTTGTAATGCCATAAGCTGAAATAGCTGCACCAGTTTCCAGTTCAGTAAGCCATAACGCCCTTCACATACATGCACCACATCTCCGTATACGAACAGAATGTTAGTTATATACTGATCTTAACTGATTGTCATTTTATGATGGAACACGATTTTTCCTTTAAGGTGCCTGTACAAACGCATCTGGCAATGTGGTTATTATGCCAGTAAAGGTTCATGTATGTGTGTGTGTGAACAGAAGCACAAGTGGGGTTCAGCTGAGCGATTTACTGACAGAGCACTTACTGCACCAGGCACCTACATATTTAAGATTGTTCTCCTTCCCCCGCCCCCCACTCTGTGGAATAAGATTTCAGCAAAGCTAAGGAAGGCCTCTTCTTCCCCAGCCTAGGTGAGTAAGTAGTTAATGGGTTCAAGAAAAGAACTCCAGAATCATTCTGTGGTTTCCTCTCTTCCATTACTTCCAAGGCAGTTAGAAGAAAAACTGCTTACACATTTCCATTTTACTTTTGTAAGGAAAAGGGGTAGAGACTACTTTTGCTTTTTTTTTTTAAGAAATGAAAGTTGGACATTTAGAGAGGGTGAGAGAGGGTCCCCAGATGCTATTAAATTGATCTAATGGTAACCTAGTGAGGTGCTTCAATTCTGTCCTCCCATATTTGGATTCTGTTGTCATTTTAATGCATGGATTCAGCCTCTGGGAGGAGGAATATACGTATTGTCTATATATAAAAGAGGTTTTGATCCCTACCTAATTAAAAAAAAAAACACTCCAGGATATTTTAATAATTCTGGCACCTATGATATCACGTACACACACATAGATCACTGACAGAATAATAATAATACTTGGCATATATAGCATTTTTAGAGCACAAAATGCTTCACACATTAGACTGTTTTCCACTATCCCTGTTAAACAGAACAGCATCTTCTCCATATTGCAGAAGGAGGATGTAGGTTAACCCAAGCACCGCAGAGCTGTGCCTCACCCCTCCGCCGGTGTGATCTCTTAGTGGCTCAGGCCACGGCAGACAATTGCCGCTCCGGCATGGGGGCATTCCTGGGGCGGGGCGGGTGGAGGAGCCACCAGTAGGCAGCTTCCTGTCCCCGTTCACCCCATCACGCCGGTGCCGGGAACAGCGTTGCTGCGCCTGCGAAAAAGCAGGCCCAGCTCCACTGTTCTCTATGGAGTGAAAGGCCCCGTTTAACAAAAAAAATGCAGTGAAATGGCTTTTTTTGTGTTTTTCGGCATACGGGGAACAACCTTAGAGGCGGCTCGCCTGTGCCTTCTCCCTGCCGTTCCCGTATGCTGAATCTCGGGAATGCATGGTAAGAAAATCAGTTCATGGCAGAGGAAGTGGAAACCTCCCAGAACATGACTCATTGTCTTAGCCACTGTGCCACATGAGGCCCAGAAGAGCCAAACAGCTACACTTTCCCCACAGTTATATTTGAATCCAGTAGCACCTCAGAGACTAACAAGATTTCGGGGGTAGGAGCTTTCGAGAGTCAAAGCTCCCTTCACCAGATATCAGTAAACCAATAATAATTTAATAATTCTTATTAATAATCTAACAGTGCAATCCATAGCAAAGTTACATACTTCAAAACCCATTGATTTCAATGAAGTGTGTAACTTTAATGGTGGCACTGCCCTTCGAACCCCAAAATTTACAACCTGAAGCACTCTATCATCAAAAAGACTGATGTTGCACATGCCCATTCCACATGCACACACACACACGCACCATGCCCTGATACATCATGCCCTGGTGAGCTAAATTAATTTTTATTTTATTTTTAATTGTGAGAAATGACACTGACATTATTTGATATAAATGCCTTAAAATCATGTACCCTGGGCTTGTGAATATCAAAGGTAACAATGCAGCAGTAGCAGGGATGTGTGAAAGATAAAAAATAATGAGCTAAACCTTTTCTAGCAAAAGCCATACTGTTATGATTTCTTAAGAAACCCCTAGAATTCTATAATGTATTTTAATGCCATCCAGAATCAATACACTTTTCCACCTCCAATTTAAGACACTAACAGTTAATCCTGTAATCTGTTTATTCTGAGACAGTGTGACTCAGGTTAACCAGAAGAGAAAATTACCTCTGACTGGTTAATCTTAATTAAAGTTTAACCAAGTTTTTTTCAAAAAGATCCCTTTTGCAAATCCACAGATAACACTTAGATTCTTATGACTTTGGCTGAGAAGAATACACTTGTTTTTGAGGTTTTGTTGCACTAGAGCCGTGATTGAATTGAATTGTTAATAGATGTGATGGAAGAGTGTTAATGATACATTCATTCAAGTGTATATGGGCCAATAGGATTAGGATGGTCAGTTTCAATACAAGTTGGGAGAGGTTTAATTGGTTTTGCAGTGTAGCACATGCAAAATCCACATGTAGTACTCATGTGAAAGCTTGGAGTCTTAGCAAATCCAGTGGTCATTGTTGTTAGGAAATAATGAGCAGTATTTTGAAGGGCTTTGAGTCCATGCTGTTGGTGGTATTCAGCTTCGTTGCTGGACAGGCCACCTCTATTTTACATGCTCTCAACTCCTTGGCTTGGTTTTATTATGTATGCCCCAAGGTCATTATGAGAACACCATGTATCATTGACAGCCAGAAACATCTCAAGTATTTGTGCTGGTATGCCATTGAAGAGGGGCAGGAGAGGAGAGGATGTGTTCTAATGACTAGAGAAGTAGGGAGGACAACGTACAACAGAATGAAATAGGTTAAAAAGAATGCAAATACTTTTTTATGAGAGGGGTCCTAGGAAAATGTGGGGGAAATATAGTGCAAATACTTGAGGCTAGAGGCTGTCTTTTAATAAGCATATCTGTAGAGCCCTAATTCTAACTAGGAGCTGCTAAGTTCTTATCTTAATATAAATAATTAGCAACAATAGTGATAAGAAGGGAGAAGAAAAACCAAAGGCGCTTGAACAAGCTGAGCTCTAGCAAGCCTTTGAAAGCATATCAGGAAAGAATGTGTGATTTAAAAATATAAAAGGTGATAACATTTCCTAATCACAGAGGAGGAGTCTGGCCATTGGAGAAAGCGAGAGGTTGTGCATGAGTGCAGAAAGAATTTTCTATCCCACCAATTGATTTGCATTCCCCATAAATCTAGGTTTGTGTTCAGAAGCTGGTAATGGAGGTTAAGCAAGCCTGTAATGGATGTTAAACTTGTAACTGGTCGAAGTTATATGTCTGGAAGATTGTCCTGTTATTCAACCAAATCCAGCTAATTCAATTATAAGTCCCTTCCTGTTTCTCTGTGTTCTGCTGTCTTCTCAGATTCTGTTTTATTTTACGTTTAGCTGTCTAGCACATTTTCAGAGTTACACTTTTCTGCATTTATGACACTTACAGCCAAACTAGTCAGAGTGGTGTCCCCGAGTCCACCATGGGGACACCTTTGCCCTTTTAGGGAAGAAATTCACTTTGTTTCCAAAATCAGTGTGTGTTCGTGGGGCGGGGGGTATGGAGGAGGGGCACCTGTTCCTCCTGTCCATGTTCCATTTTCAAGAGCCCAAATATTGGTGGTTTGGGCATTTGAAACAGCATTGGGGGGTGGAACAGGAGCCTCTCCTCCCCCATTCTTTGGTGCCAATCTGGATCAGCCCCCCACAGCTTTTGCAAACAGAGGAAATCTAAAGTGGTGGAGGCATCACCATAATGACCTAAAGTATGTTGTCACATCTAGTTTGGCTCATATTTCCAATGAAATAAGGGTGGCATATTCTTATCCCATATTATTCTTACTGCTGATTATCCCAACACCATATTCTGCACTTCATCAGCATGCTTCAGCACGGAACTGAACTAAGGTCAGCACAGAATTGTTTATGAAGCAGATTCTGATTAAGCAGATTTTGTAGATGTGTGCTTGATTTTAACATGCAAAAAACCCAAAACCCTCTGGTCTTCTTTTCCTATGCAAAAACAATCTCTTGCTTTTAACTGATTGATTAAAAGTAAAATAAAATATTGGAGTCTTTTAAAGATATTAAATGAAATGAGAAATAATAAACTGTAATTCATTATCAGAAGGCTATCTTTTCAATTTCTTTTTTTCCAATCTGGATTACAGCAACACACCAGAAGCAAAAACTAGTGTGCCATTAACTTGTAACTATAACAAATCAAACTGTCTCTTAAACAAAACTTTTGGCTGATTAATCACTCTGCCGCAGTGATGGCAGCAAAGTGAGCTCACTTCACTGCCACCATTGTGTTCACATGATTCCAACCAGTGGAGTTTTCCTGGGTTGTCATGGGGCTTTTATCAAAGGCTCTTGAGAATGTAGACCCAGAAAACATGCAGGTATGCTGTGGTGCTGTTGAAATACTTTTTGCAGATGCAACTGCTTGCATTCATTGTGAATTAGATTCCACAGTTCAATTTCACAATGCCATTAGACTGCAGTTGTGTCCTACTTGTATGAATGACTTTTAATTGGACAGATGGAGTGGACAAGCTTCTTAGAGGTATGCAGCCCAACATGCCTAGACTTGACCGTTGTCCTTTTTGGGATCTGAGGCTGGGTTAGTCAAGTGGATCCAGGAGGTAATAAGCAGCTTCTGTGGGAATATGTAGTCCTGACTGCCTTGATAAAGAAGCATCCATGGACCCCACTGACCTAACTACCACCCAGTGACCAACATCCCCCTTTTAGGCAAGGTGCTTGAGCAGGTGTTAGCTACACTGCTTTAGGAAGTCTTGGAGGAGAAAGATTATCTAGACGCATTTCAATCTGGAAACAGGTCTGGGTTGAGGATAGAAAAGGCCTTAGTTACCCTGACTAATGATCTTCACTGGGAGTGTGTCCCTTTTGATTCTCCTTGACCTCTCAGTGGAATTTGATACCATCAACCATGGTATCCTTCTTGAAAGGCTGGCTAAGTTGGGAGTGGAGAGTACCACACTTTGGTCATTCTGTCCTTACTCGACAAGCCAGTTCCAGAAAGTGGTACTGGTGGTCTGCTGCTCAGCCCTGTACATTTAACTTATGGCATCCCATCTTGTCCCCCATGCTGTTTAACACTGACATGAAACTGGTGTGAGAAATCATAAGGGGAGTAAAGTGCCACCAATATTTGGATGATACCCAGCTGTATTTCTCCTTAACAATTGAGTCAGGTGGGTCTACGGAAGTCCTTAACAGATGCCTGGAGAAAGTAATGGGATGGATGAGGGCCTATAAACTGAAGTTCAGTCAACATAAGGCTAAGATACTGTTTCTCAATGACAAAGCTTACTGAGGAGTCATCCTGTCTTGGAAGAGGTTGCATTCCCCTCAAAGGAGCAGTTTTATAGCTTGGGAGGTGCTGCTGGATCATTGCCCACATTTGGTGGCCCAGGTCTCCTCTGTGACACATAATGCTTTTTATCAGCTGCAGCTGAGACACCAGTGGTCCCCCCACAAAAATGATCTGGCCACAGTGATCCATGATGATTACATCCAGGTGAGGGTATAGTAATGTGCTCTGTGTGGGGCTGCCTTTGAAAACAGTCCAGGACCTTCATCTCAATGAAAATGTGGTTGCCAGGCTACTGTCAGGGGTAGGATACAGGAATCATCATGCCAGTGCTGAAAGATCCATGCCAGGTGCCCATTTTTTTCTGAGCAGAATTCAAAGTGCTGGTTATAAATTTAAAATCTCAAATGGTTTTGAGCCAAGGTAATTGGAGGATCAGTGTGGTGTAGTGGTCAAGAGCCACAGACTGTAATCTGGAGAACTGGGCTTTCCCTCCTCCCCACCCCTACACATGAAGCCTTCTGGGTGATTGGTTCTTCTGGGTGACCTTGGGCTAGTCACAGTTCTCTCAGAACTCCCTCAGCCCCCAACCCCTACCTCACAAGGTGTCTGTTGTGGGAAGGGAAGGCAATTGTAAGCTGCTTTGAGAATCCTTAAAGGTAAAGAAAAAGCAGAGTATAAAAACCAACTCTTCTTCATGTTGTCCAGCCCACCAGCTAAGAACTTCCTCATAAACCCTGGCCACCTTCAGAGGTGAGGCAGGTGGTGGTAGGAAACAGGGCTTTTTCAGTGGGAAAACCTGTGGTGGTACCTAACCTCCCTGGCCTCTACACTACTAATATAGACACTAAACTAATAGAGGATTGTATCCAAAGATGCCCTTCCAGTTGTAGAAGGACTCCTCCTATGAGTAGAAACCACCTTCCTTGAACAGAAGGACAACTTGGAAATCAACCCCATTATTCAGATCCAATATATAATCTACAAAATGACAAAGGTTAGAACCTTTTTTCAGTGGCAGTCCCATGTTGTTTATAAACGGTAATTGAATCCCCAGATGCATGTGGATTTCCACTGAGTGCTAACTACAGGAACTCATTTTATAGTGAAAAATGATTAATATGAATCCACCTTTTAAAAAACAGAGGAAGACAGTGTTATTAAGACTAATAACAGCATCAGAGATTTAAAGAGGTATTGTTTTCCCCTACTAGGCAACTCTAGGGGGAGATATCACCATCTGCTTCTTTTTTATTATTATGCCGCTGGGACAGATTAACTTGTCACACAGCTTTTTTCAACCTCTGATACAAACCTTTGCTTATCTTCTTCAAATGCAAACACTCCTTTATTTTCAGAACATGATCAGATTAGGAAACAACATCAAATAGTTAATTAAAACACATTCTTGACCAAATAACTTAATAAATCTGTATCTTTTATAAATGTCTCTTTACCCATACAAGAAATCCATTCTCAACATTCTCATGAAAGATCGAAAAAGGATATTAATCCATTAATACCTAGTGTTTGATTAACGTTTGCGAATTTTGGACTGTAGCAAACAGAAGGTACATTTGCTAACTTACAGTTTTTCATGAAACAGCTTCTGTTTATATTATGTATTCATTCCTTTCATCGTGGAACTGGGAATAAAAAGCATAATCCCTTGCTAAGTTTAGGGTGGAAAATCACATTGTGTTCCAAAGCCATAATCATGCTAGCCAAAGATAAAGTTTTTAAAGATTCAATTGGACCCCTGTGTTTCTCTTAACTAGACATCTGAAAATGAAAAACACAACTGTCAAGATGTCTCCTATCAGGCAATAAAAGTAACTTAATCCATTTACTCACTAGCTAGTGTCCTGCTAGCAGGAAAGCAAGTACACAGTAATTAAATGTTTGGGCTTCTTTTTATAACTCCTACCATACATTTCCAATGACACAGAGAACAGGGCGTGTGCTTAAAGAGAATTCCATCTGTTGTGAAAAGAAATCTTGTTAACAGGCCCAATCAGTATTATTAAGGTAAGCTTAATACGGTATTAATACGGTATTAAGGTAAACTTAATACAGTACCTCTATGAGATAAAATTAAAAGGGACACATTTTGTGTGAGGCATTGATCAAATTTAGTTCAAGAAATGTTTTACAAAACTTAACCCCATTATTACGAATCTCTTGCAGGGTCTCTGTACACAGTTTCTACACCGTTCATTGTCCAGCCAACATACCCATTCTCCAGTCAACATGTATGGACCAAAACAAATTGAAGAATATATTTATAAGGACAGAATTCTGTATATTATCCATGCAATAGGAGCATGCCATAGGACACACAATTAGATCACCACCCTTTTTGTAATACTTGTTTTATTTGAAAACATATCAGTAAAACACAGGTGGAGGCAAACAAGCCTTCCTATAGGACAGCAGGTCTGCTATCCCATATCAGAGCTTCAGCCCCTGCATTTGTAGGGGTGCCAACCGCCAGGTAATAGCTGGAAATCTCCTGCTATTACAACTGATCTCCAGCCGATAGAGATCAGTTCACCTGGAGAAAATGGCCGCTTTGGCAATTGGACTCTATGACATTGAAGTCCCTCCCCTCCCCAAACCCCACCCTCCTCAGGCTGCACCCCCAAAATCTCCTGCTGGTGGCAAAAAGGGGACCTGGCATTTCCAAGATAACCTCAGTTTTAAGCTACCCATAGCATATTTTCTGTCTGCGCACCTCTCTGTTCGACATTCAAAATACAGTTTTATTTCTTCACACACACACACACACACACACACACATCTGCCTCCTCCCCAAAGCTGATGTGAGTGTATAACCTCTAAACCCTGATGAGTTGTTGAGCAAGACAATAAGAGGAGACAATCTCCTGACAGTAAACCGAGCTGCTGTTGCCATTCTTTTGGCAGTGGAGTGGATCACAACTAAATTTTCCACTAATGGGAGGAGGGCAAATTTTATGCCATTTCCCCTCTCTTATTGCAGATGCTCTATTCACCTTCAGGCTGTTCTTAACAGTACTCTGTCCTCCAGGAACTGCATTTTGGGGAATCAGCGGAAGGCAGGGAGATTCTGTTTCAGCTGATGAAAAGTGCCGTCTGTTAGTCACGATCCAGCCGAATAGCTCCAGTGGTACAATTCTTCAGAGGATTCAAGACTGCAATCTAAATGAGATTTTGTTTTCTCCCCCACCCCCATTTATTTGTGCATCATTTTTGCTTGATAGCAGCATTGCTGTATCCCTGGCCACCCAACAAGAGCAGCAGGCTTTGCTATTTCCTTCAAGCGTCATTTATCAGAAGCTGTATCTTCAACGGTTTATACCTTTTTAAGACAAGATTGAAAGCTGGTTGTGAATGAAAAGCTGCTTTAGTTTTCCTGTTTTGTTCCTCGTTGATAGCATTGTCGATATTCAGCTGACGTGATCACAGCTAGAATATTTCATGTGCCGCTTCTGTCCTGATCAGCATCGATACCACGTAGCTCGACTATGTCAGCATTCACCAACATTATTGAAAAGAAACATAGGTTCGGGGGGGGGGGGAGTCTGTGTTTCTAACTAGTCCTTTAGCACTGATAGTCTGTTTTGTGTAATCTTCTTTTTACCATGCTGATTACACCTAATACATCCGCATCTCTACTGACTGAGCATTGTGAGCACCAGAAATGCCTACATTATCCCTGGCAAATGAGGCATTTTGTTTCTGTCATGGTCCCAGGGATAAACTCCATTTTCTCTTCCGTATTGGAATTTATTTTTCCTGTGGTTGTGGTCTCCTCATGCTGTGTCTTTTAAACCTGTTTCCCCAGGTTACACTCCCAACGACTTTTTTCAAGCACGTGGTCTTCTTTCATCTCTCTTAACTATATTGTAGAGATGAGCAAATGTTTCCTAAATACGAAAACAGATCCTTGACTTTGGCTGAAGTAGGGCTTCCCATGGATTATTTTCAAGTCATGTCACGATGCCATTCATTTTTCTACTGTTTGGTTGACAAATTCATAGCTGGGTGTCACTCCACAAGACACTGTGAATTCCTAAAATGCCAAGAAAAGTCAATCAATTTATATGAGACTTTTTTTGGACATGCATTTGGCTAAGTCACTGAAGGTAGTTCTTTCCCTGAGCTCTATTGAGCTTCTGTGGCTCTTTTGATACAACTGTAGTACATGTGATACAGACAGTTGATAGTTGATAAGGCAAGGACCTGCAGTTGATTTAGAAAGCAAAAAATTAATGTGCTGAACTTATTTAGTTTTATGAGTGACTATATTTCTAAAATTCAAAGCTGTTTATTGCTCATTTTATTTACAGCTCTGTATGATGTCCTTACACTTTTTTTTAGCAACAGTGTGGTTCATTTTGTTTTCTTTTGGTTGTGACAAACATTTCCAGGAAAAACAGCAAAGGTTTCTATAAATCACAGAAAATGACAGGCTGCTCTAATGAGGGTTTCTGACATGGCAGATAGTGGAGAAAAGAATGTGTTGATTTTTGTCATTAAAAAAAAAGAAAGCCCACTATCAACTGAAAATATTTACCGTTCCTATTAAAAATGAATTAACAAAAATGGAAACCTTTTAATTGAAACTTTTATCACACTTTCTTCATTTCCATTTAAATGCAAATTGAAAATCCTCTCCCTAAACCAACAGGAAACAAAAAATGACGATGGCCTCTGCTCTACTAAGGGCAGAATTTTGTTGCATTTAAACATTAGGTTTGAAATCAAATAGTACACAAGACATTCAATGGCCATGTTGTATACATTTCTTTAGTGGCTGCTAGTATGAAGAGAGCTTACTGTCTGAACACCAGGAATGAACACAAACTGTGGATCTGTATTAAACAATTTATCAATATGTCAAATGCAGCACCTCAGTTCCTACCTCTCCTTGGCTAAAAAGATCCTTCTCTTAGCCCCCCATCTCTCTTTCACTCTTCACTAATTTCTTCCATCCGCTTCCAAGTCCCCTATAGCCCATCTCCCCTCCATCAGCTTCCAATAACTTATTATCCCCCATTGCTGAGCCACTAGTACCATTGGTTTATCCAACCCTAGATTGTCTATCCCAGGGGTGTCAAACATAAGGCCTGGGAGCTGGGTCTAGCCTCTTGAGAGCTCTTATCCAGCCCACGAGCCAGCCATGGTAGCACACACACACCCCCTCTTGATCTGGGCTGGATCCCTGCATTTATTTCATAAAACTAAAAAGATAACTAGGATTTTGAGCCTTGGAAACTAGCCTTACTGATGTTTGTATTCATTCCAGCTAAGAAAAAGGTCATGCTGATGGAACTGGCATTTCCCTCCATGCGTCAAACTATTTACAATTCAGAACATTAATGTCTTTCATGTTAAATAATGTTCAATGATATCGCATCAAAATATAGGGCAGCACAACTAAGCAGAATTTAGACATAACAGAGTCATGGGTCCTGCTCCTGGAAAGTCGTGACTCCACTCTTGTTCATATGTAGGATTGCCAACAGGCATGGAGAAAAATGTCCTGTCTCTAGACACTTAATATATGGAAATGGGCAGCTAAAGCTTTTCATGGCACGGAGGTAAATAACATCACCTGCTAAATAACATTCCATTAAGCCTCTAATAAAGAGACAGGACATTCCCCCCCCCCCATGTTGCTGGTAACCCTACTGCATCCATCTTGCGCATGATGTGATCAGAAACTCAGCTCTACTCTTCTGTCAGATGTGAGTATAAAGGGCAGAAGAATAAGTGCTTTTACCCCTACATACTGATTAGTGTTGTAAAGAGCTGTGGATACTATTCACATTTTACTTACCTTCTGGATAAGATTCCCCTCTTGTCATTATTAGAAATGTAAGCCTTTTGCACTACGAGAGCTAATCTGCATGCAAAGGGTTGTTTGGGGGTCTGAGGCAAATTACTGTCAAGCTAAAATAAAACATTAAATAAATGTGAACGTTGGTGAATTTCTGGACTTTGAATTTTCACATTTTTATTTCACAGTTTAGTAGTGTGGGATATTGTGTGTGCTTGTATATATAACACTTTGCTCTCGATTAATTGAAAGCATTTCAATTCATCCAAATTCATCCAACAGTATCTAAAGTTGGTAATTACTTTAGGCTACAATCCTGAAGACACTTTCTAAGGAGTAAGCCCCATTAGTAGACCTACTTAAGATAGCTCCCATCAATTCCCCAAAGAAGTCAAATCCAATATTAATTTGACAACCACCAGAAAAGCATTTAACCTCCCAAAAGACAACCACAGAACTTAGAAGGGATTTAAACTGAACACCAGGCAAAGGCAAAATATTATCTTCACAGTCTTTCTGCTTGAAATCATTTTTTTCCAGAACCAAAAACAAGCCTAGGGTAAATGTGTGCTCCATATCAAAAAGACACCCTGGGAAAGAGAGCCAACAGCAGTAAACAGCAGTAGGAAAAATGTTTTAAAGGTAGAAACAAAGCTTTAAAGATGGAACTCAGGCCTCCAAATGAGGAAAACAGAAAGCAACACGAACTCTGCCAAGTCAAACGTAGCCCTGCAATGAAGACCAGCTAAGATGGAATTTAGGAGCAATTAGTCGGGCACACAAAAGCTGACAACATGATTTTACTTTAACACAATAGAAGCAGGAAGTCTTCCAGAACCTCTGGTGAGGCCATCAAGCTATCAGTAGTATGTAAAAGAAGCATTCACAGAGACAAGAATCACTGGAGAAAAGCTGGATAAAGTCCCCCTACGGAGGATTGTGGCAAATATACATGAGTCCTTGTTAGGTAACACTATGCAGAATATTCCCAAACTGAGTGGCAAATAGAAATTAGAGGGGAAATAAGCTTCAGCAATTAGTTGAACTTTCCTGGTACCATATATACCCGTGTATAAGCCGACCCGCGTATAAGCCGAGGTGCCTAATTTCTCCCCAAAAATGGGGAAAAATTAGGCACCCGCATATAAGCCGAGGGTCGGCTTATAACCCCTCCCCCCCGCAGACTTACCTGACCGGGCTCCCGGGAGCAAGCGGCGCGGCCCTGGTGGCGGCGGTGGTGCACCCGGCAGGGGCTGGGGCAGCCTCCCTGCAGTTGCAGGAGGCCGCCCCAGGCCCCAGGAAGCGGCGGCGCGGCCGGGCGGGGGCCGGGGCAGCCTCCGTGCAGCTGCAGGAGGCCGCTCCCGGCGGCAGGAAACGACGCGGGCCCAGCGGCAGCGGCGGCGGTAAGTTCCCTCCTCCCTCCTCCCTCCCTCCCCCCTCTACCGTATTGACCCGTGTATAAGCCGAGGCCGGCTTTTTCAGCCCTTTTTTTGGGCTGAAAAACTCGGCTTATACACGAGTATATACGGTACATAATCTTTAAAGATACTCATATCTGATGGTGAGTGAATTACCTGGGACTTTTAGGACTGTAATTCAGTTAAAGAAAACTTAGTTGTTTAATCGTATGAAATGTAGTTGATTAATCAATTAATTAATTGGCTAAATTTGCATGGAAACATACTATTTTTACAACATTAAGAAGTCTTTAGTTTTACATAACAGAAATATAGTCGCTCAGTTATGACATAAAGGGTAAATCACATTTTGGCCACCTGATTTTCAGGTTTGTGAGGTATCCCTGCTTCCTCCAAATCTCCATCCCCTCATACACTCTGACTTCCTTTTTTCTTCCTGATTCCAAACGGACAAAAAGAGATTGCACCTTCCAAACCAGGATCGAAACCCATAGCTTGACTGTACTTTCCAGTTCTGTTTTGAAGGGTAAGCACACACCATTGTTTGCCAGTGTGGATGTAATGGCAGATTAGTTTGCGGTGGGGGTGGGGGAAGAAGATGAGAAGGATCACACAGTCACCAGAAAGCAATGCTTCCCTTGAACATGGAGGGTCTGTTTTTCTACCATGGCTACTGGCAATGAGGGTGACACAGAACATTTATACAGGAATAGTATAATACACAAACCTATCAACTAGTAAAAGGTGTAATCCTGCTATGAATACAACTAAATTAGCAGACATCATCACATCTTGTGAATCCCGGGCATGCCATCATATCAGGGTTTTTTTGGGGAAAGCATTTTAATTGCTAATGGTTGTGATCCTGTACATACTTACTTTCTTCAGTTTCATTCCAGTCACTGTGATCAATGCCTATGGAAATGTGCAGCCGGCAGCCAAATATTGGCATTTTCTCTCAATCTAGGTCTTGGCAGTTGACATCCCATTATTTATTTTTCATCGCAAAGAGATGACGTAGAGGCACATTAAATGAGTAACAGGATCAGATCCATGAAGCAATAAGTGCTATCCTGGATTTTCTTGCGCACTACGTTTCATCCTTTGATTATTAAATAATTATGGATTTGAGACAGAAATCTAATGGACGTGGCAGGAGGGAAAGGAGCTGAAAGAGACACAAGTCACAGCTGGGGGTGGGTGGGGATAAAAGCCTTAATAGCCTTACCAAAAAAAGCAATACTCTTTTCTCATAGTAAGAGAGATCTTTTTTCTCTTCATATTCAAGATCTCCCCTTTTCCAGTTTATCACCTACATATTGAATAAAATGAGAAGAGACCCATTCAGGAACAGGCATACACACCATTAGTGATTCAGAGGAACAGGCATACACACCATTAGTGATTCAGTTATCATCACCCGGCTGCTGTAGTTTATAAAGAAGAAAATTTATCATTTGTCATGCACACCTACAAAGGAAATATTCAGAGGCAACGAAATAATCCTGAAACTGTCTAAGAAGCTTATTTTTATACTCTTGGAGTTCAAAAGTTCAGGACTGAGGTGTGGTTCCCATGCAAATTATTGTTATTATTATTCTGTATATGAGCCACTCACCCTTTCCCTTTGATATATGAACAATCCTTCTCACCATAATATTAAGTAACTTAGGGAGGATGACACATCACATGGGATAATGGAAACTGACACATACAAAGGAAGCATAAGAGACCTTCGATTTTTTTGCTCCCAGGTACCTCTGAGCTGCTGAATAAGCTTTATGTTTGATTTGAGTTTAATGCAAGCATCAGCTATTTGAAAGAAGGAAGCTGTGTTTGGAGAAGGTACGGAAGTTACCCTAACTTTATTAAACCTGAGGGACTTATTGTAATTAGTTGTCTATTAAGATGTGAACATCCATTCACTTTCTTTGCCATCTCTCGTCTCCCTTAAGCGATCCTTTCTTTTATGTTAGCGTGACATCTGTTCCAGGTAAATTAGTAGAAACCATTATTAAAGACAGAATTACTAAGCACACAGAGGAATAAAGCCTACTGAGGTCGAATCAGCATGGCTTCTGCAAAGAGAAGTCCTGTCTCGCCAGCCTTTTGGAGTTCTATGAGCAGGTTAACAAGTGTGTGGATAAGGGAGGGGCTGTGGCTCAGGGGTAGAGCATCTGCTTGGCATGCAGAAGGTCCCAGGTTCAATCCCTGGCATCTCCAGTTAAAGGGACTAGGCAAGGAGGTGATGTGAAAGACCTCTGCTTGAGACCCTGGAGAGCCACGGCTGATCTGAGTAGACAATACTGACTTGGACGGACCAAGGATCTGATTCAGTATAAGGCAGCTTCATGATATACGCTTAAACTTTCAAAACGATTTTGTCAAGATATCTCACCAAAGACTCCCAAGTAAGCATAGCAACTGTGGGATAAAAGGATGGTTCTGCTCATGGATTAAAAATTGGTTAAACAGCAGCAAGTAGATAGTGGGGGCGGGGACAGTTCTCACAATGCAGGGGAGTTAACAGTGGGGTGCAGCAAGGACCAGTACTGGGACTGCTGCTATTGTATTAGTTCATAAATAATTTGGAACTGGGAATGAACAGTATAGTTACCAAATTTGTGGATGATACAAAATTATTCAGGGTGGTAAAAAGGCGGATTGTGAAAAGCTCCAGGAAGATGTATCTGAATTGGGTGTGAGGAAAATGAAATTCTCTGTAGGTAAATCTAAGATGAGGCACATTGGAACAAAACTTTAAATAGATGCTGATGGGGACCAAACCGGACAAGACTGAGAGGGAAGGAGATCATGGGATTGCAGTGGTAGTTCAATCAAAATGTTGACTCACAGTGCAATCCTAAAGAGAGTTACTCCAGTCTAATTCCATGCATTTCAATGGGTTTAGACTGGAGTAACTGTACATAGTGTGTCGAAGTTGTGAAAAACACAAACCCATGTTGGGGATTATTAGGGAAGGGACTGAAAATAAAAAGGCAATACTCTAATAGCCCCCCCCCCATATAGATCTATAGTGTGGCCTCATATGGAATACCGCATACAGTTTTTGTTTTCCATATCTCAAAAAAAGATATTTCAGAGCTGGAAAAAGTGCAGAATAGGGCAATCAGTTTCTGGCATAAGATGTCTGAACCTGTCAATCTGAGGGTCCTTCCATGCATTAAAGACCTCTTGGCCACCATGAAGATTTAGGATCACATGTGCACTAGGGAATCCATCCATCCAAGGCATGCAAAGACTCAAATCCTATCCAGGCTGTGTTCATGGAGAAGGTACTTCAGCCTTTCTGCTGTGCTGTTTCCTGACCTCAAATGGCCCTGGGGAGCCGTGAATGAAATACAAGAATTCAGAAAAAATATTTAGAACTTGCAATTCTAAAAGTTTGAGTAGTTCTTCACTATAGAATAAGAAGCAGCTCCCAAGGTAATGGAGAGCTCCCCTCTGACCTCATTCTTCCAATCCTAGATTTCTACATACCTTCATTAGAACTATGACCCCTCCCTTTCAGCTGCTACCTTGGCCCTTGTCTTTGTAATGTGATCCATTATGCATTTCTGATCTTAGAGCTACTTTGTGCATGATGATCTTCCTCCATAAATATGGCTTACTACTGCAACTAGGTGTGGTGTCATAGACACATCCTCCATTGCAGATGCTAGTGTAATAATGTGTAAAACAGAATTCACAAATAAAGTGTTTCTTACACATAAATAATATGATACCCATACAGGAAAATAATGTAATGGGGGAGAATCCAGCGCAATGATATCATTCCCATCGTCTCCTCTCTATAGTGCTTGTAAGTAAGCCCTTAACTGTCCTTAAAACCTCCATGAGATTAATGGAAAAGAAACAGTTTGTAAGCTGGGTCTGAGAAACGCTAATTAGAAAACTGCCCCTGGGATATATGCTCTTTCTCCAATAAGTTTCTGTATCAGCGGCTTTTGCAGCAAACCCTAAAATTGTTTTCATCTTTGTAATAGTTCTGTGAAAGAAGCTATGTGCAGACATTCGTTTCTATAGAATAATGGTTTTCAAACTGTGTTACAAGGAGCCCTTGGGTTCTTTTAAAGTTCATCAGGGGATCTCAAAAGAAGATAGGTAACACCAGAGAAGATTTCTCAAAATATATCTTGTCCACCATTATTGGCATCACCCAGCAACCAGCCACAACAGGAAACCAACTGTTTAGGAGTATCTTGGGTGAATTTCTCTGGCTGTCCTCAACCAGGGCCAGGGCTTTTTCAGCTGTGGCCCCGGCCTGGTGGAACCCCCTTATCTTAAACAGTTCCGCAGGGCCTGCAAGATAGAGTTGTTCCACCGGGACTATGTGGTTGAGGGCAGCTATGTGCTGGCCTCTCCCCCCCGCCCCCCAGTTCTTTATTTTATCATTGGCATCATCAATGGAACCGGGGTTTTGGTTGCCTGAGCGCTGCAGCTACCTTATGCTTTTAGCCATCTGTGTTCGGTTCTTTCTGGTTTTATAAAAAAATGTCTGAATTTGTATATTTTATGGAGAATGTTTTATTGTTTTAATTAATTTATATGTTTTTATATGTTGTTAGCCGCCCTGACCCCAGTTGCATCCAGAAATTGAAATTTGTGGGGTACAAATTGAGTAAATAAGTAAGTAAGTAAATAAATAAATAAATAAATAAATATTCTCCATGGCAGTGCTGGGTCCGGACACTGCCGCAGCCTCCCGCTGGCTTCCGGCCACCGGCACAGGCTGCGGCGGCGAGCCGGGAGGTGTGATGGTGCCCCGGGAGGCATTCCTGGAGCGTTCTGGCTCCGGCTGGGGGGCGGGGCTGTTAGTCGACCTCTCGAGCCGTTTTGGCTCGGGAACGCCCTTTTTTATTTTCATGAGATATGCCAGCTTTTTGCTGGCGTATCTCTCATGCAACCCTCATAGGGTTGCACAGTTTTTTTGCGCCGGGTAGAGGTTTTGGTGGTGCCGAAACCTCCTTAGGAGGCAACACCACTCGGTTGCCTCCTAAGCCTGGGCCTTTCAGGAATTCGCTGTAAGTCTTTAAACATTTCCTACTTTGTTCGGCTCTCTTGCCAGATTTATCTACATTTCATTAAAATAATCTAAATAGCTGAAACAGAATAGATGGAATATGTTAAATTCACAAATACATTAATTATTGAAAATTGTCCAGCCTTTTAGAAATATTAGATGATACTGACATGGCTTGTACCATCGAAAGCGGGCTTAGCTAAGACAAGAAGTCTGACAGACCAATTGTGAAAAATGTCAGTGCCTTGAGTTTAGAAGAAAGAACAGGTATAAAGGCATAAAATTGATAAGATTTGTCATCTTGTCTTCCCCATCTGATTAGCTCAGTCATCAAGAGCTTTGACATTTTTATCACCATTGATTTGAATATATATTTATGAATCTATAATCTTGGCACACATTTTCAGTCCCTACTGGGAGACTATACTTAATATATTGGAACCAGTCCAGAGGAAGTTAGTTACATTTAAGCACCGTATCACTGAAATCGATGGGGAAAGTTATTAGAAACGTTTGCCCTTGATTACAATTAAATTAAAGTATCATTGGATCAGAACTAGTCTAAAGCTGCTTGCCGTATTCATAATGAATCAAGTATGACTTTTTAATCATGAAAGTCCTGTAAGAAGCAAGTTAAATTACAACAAAAACTTGATCTATAGCTAACATTTATGCAAGTATGAAGTTAGATAGAAAACTGGCAAGGAAGAGAGATTTGTTGGATTTTGTTTTACTTGTGAAGTGTAATTGATTTATTGCTTCTTGTATGTAAATCACTCATATTGTGCAGGAGAGTCAACGTGGTGTAGTGTGGTTTGGAGCAATGGACTCTGATCTGGAGAACCAGGTTTGATTCCCCACTCCTCCACATGAGTGGCAGACACTAATCTGGTGAACTGGGTTTGTTTCCCCACTCCTACACATGCAGCCAACTGGGTGATCTTGGGCTACTCACAGCTCTCTTAGCGCTCTCTCAGCCCCACCTACCGCACAGGGTGTGTGTTGTGGGGAAGGGAAGGGGATTGTAAGCCGGTTTGATTCTTCCTTAAGTGGTAGAGAAAGTCAGCATATAAAAACCAACTCTTCTTCTTTTTGGGTGTGTGTGACAAGTGTTGGATCATGGTTAATAGCATCACTATTAACTTACCATTTGAAACAAAAACCTTTTCTGTAACCCACCAGCATGTTTAGTATATTTTAAAGTACAGTGCAAAGGTCAGCAACCATAGACCCATTGGATGCTTGGAAACAGATTATAGGTGGGCAATGAGCTCTATATGAAGGATTTCCCTTCAAATAGTGTATTAGGTTCACTGATTCATCTTACAACATGAGCATGTATCACAAAGGTCACTGCTAAATCTACCGTTTGTTTCTTGGTCTCTAGTCCCCCCCCCCCAACTTCACTTGAATGCCATTTTAACACATTAGACAAAATCAAAATTATCCATGGTCATTTTTTTTAAAGAGAGGAATATTTGAAGTTATTTAACTTCTACACAGAAAATGCCATTACATTTATCAAAGAACACCTGACCATTATCCTGAGTTGCACTGAAATGTATGATACCCAAGCCCATTTTGTAAAAGTATTCTGAAGAACCACAGAAGTCTCTGGTGGATAAGGTCCAAGCTGGATAATAATGGATATCTATCGATCTATCCATTGTATCCTGATAAGAACCTGTGAGGTAGGTTAGGCTTAAAGTGTATGACAGGGCAAGGTCACCCAGCAAGTTTTCAAGGCAGAGTGGAGATTTGAACTAGGGTCTTCCAGATCCAACAGCCCATTCCTGAGCTGATGGTGTACGTGGACGGTGGGGAAGAGGCACAGCCGCGCCTCCTCCTAAGCCATTTCGCGTACTTTTTTTTGTTTAGACGGGGCCTTTTGCCCCATAGAGAACAGCGAGGGTGTGCCTGCTAAAAAGCAGGTGCAGCAACACTGTTCCTGGTGCCAGCGTACTGGCGTGAATGGGGACAGGAAGCCACCTAACCAGTGGCTCCTCTCCCTGCCCACCCCAGGAATGCCCCTCGCGCCGGTGTGACCATTGTACACCGTGGCCTCAGCCACAGAGAGGCCGCACTGGCGGCAAGGCTCGGTGCAGCTCCGTGGCGCTTGGGCACCGGTGGAACAGCCCTCCTTGCCAGCGTAAGTGCGTGTAATCATGTGATTACACACACTAACACTGGCGGGGAAGCCATGCTGCCTCCTTAAGAGATTCGTCCCGAATCTCAGGAATGGGCTGCTAGGCTTTTACAACTAAACCATGCTGGTTTTCTAAAATTAAAATTAAAAATCTGAATTAATATTAAAATCTGAATTTTATTTAGATTGTTTTTTTATTTCCAGAAAAAGAACATTGATTTTGATTTCTTTTGTGTTGCAACCATAGCAATTGTTTCTTTATTTTAAAAAAAACACCCCTAGTTCTAATGTAAAACACACAACTATCGGCTTATTCCTGAGCTGGGAGACCAAAAGTCTTTAAGAGGCGGGCAAGGGTCTGCGCCAGCATCCAGGCCACATGTGCCGGCACCTGGGCCGCTTGCACCACCCACAGTGGCATGGGTGCCGGCATTAGGCTGCTTACGCTGGCCTCCCTGCACTGCCATGGCAGCGCGACCCTGGCATGCCACACATTCTGGGGCAGAGCCGCCTTTTAGCTTCCTAGACCTCCTTCAGGCTGGGAATACCCCCTTTGCCCTTACCTGCAGTTACGCCACCTTTTTAGGTGCTGTAGCCCCGTGGAACGCTATGGAGCGGTTTCACAGGGCTTGCAGGTAAGGGCAAGGTTGTGGCTTGGGGTGGTGGTGAATCCTTCTTTGGAGGCGGCGCAGCTGTGCTGCCTCCAGTCAGGGGCTCATCCCTCCCCCTCAGGAATTGGCTGCCCATTATACCTACACATTTAATGTCTTAAATTCACTTGATGATCATCTAGCCAAGATATTGAATTAAGATTGTTTTTGTTTAAAATAAGGAAGAGAAGTAAATACTGACTCTGAGATCAAGTAATACAAATATGACATAACAGTCACAGATCATATAGTTTCAGAGGGTAGACACATTGGTCTGCACTAGAATAGCTAGATTTGAGTCCAGTAGCACTTCAGAGTCCAACAAGATTTTCAGGGTATAAGCCTTCGGGAGTCAAAGCTCTTTTGTCAAATTTGAAGGGAGCTATGACTCTTGAATTCTTATACCACCAAAATCTCTAAGGTGCTACTGGACTCATACTGAGTTCACATGTCATAGGTACTACAGTTCAGGAGACGAATTCTGTATTTCGTAAGCATCATCCACTAACCTATCAAGGTGATATTGTACTTCTACTTTATGCTTTCTAACAGCCTGAGCTAAGCCTGAGCTAAGTTCATTTCTGAAATTATTAATATTTATGATTAACTAGCCAAACAGAATGGATATTTACTCTCGTGGAGGAACACTATTCTGCTTACTGAGTAATTATAAGCCCTTATTTCTTGAACATTCTGCTCCCTTAGTACATGTGTTCAGAAAAACCATTAATTTTAAGTGCCACCTTGTCTCCAACTAGATAACTCTTAGTGCAGAAGGCACATCACCTTCATGATCAACAATATGAATCATGTTTCTAGGTAATATAAGGCCTTTATTTAGTAGAAATCAGCATTTATTTAATATCAAAATGACTTCGCCTATATATTCTTCAGAAAATATATTCAGTTCAAGAACAGGATTTAATTGAAATAGACCTTTATTTGAATCAACCCCTCCTAATATGTGTGCTGGGATGTAGAATGGTATAGAATAGCCCAATCTCATCAAATCTCAGAAGCTAAACAGGATTGGTACTTGGATGGGAGACCACCAAGGAAGACTTTGCAGAGAAAAGTATGACAAACCACCTCTACTTAATTATTTGCCTTGAAAATCCGCCATTCAGCTCAGACCAATCAGATTTGAAATGCTCAACAGAAGTGGAAAAACTCTCTGAAAAAAGGACTTGGGTTTTTGAAGGAAGAGGTGTTGGGGGTATTCTGGAATAGGGAGGGAGTCCCATAGGAAATTTAAGTATTTGTTAAACAATCAGAGATTGGGTACTATTCCTATTAAAAAACAGTGAAATGTTATTGTTTCTAGTTTAAGGCATCCTAAAAAAACATAATTAGTTACCACTGAGGATGGAGCAGCTTCCAGCTCTGGTAACTTGTGTATTACCCTTGACTCCTGTGTTCTCATCAACCCATATAACCAATGGCAGACTCTACAGGATCCATGGGGAAAGGGTCCTGATCTGTATCAGCTGTGCATGATGTGTAAAGAAAAAAAGAGAATAACTTTACTTCACATTCTTAAAGCTGAAGGTGGAACTTTTAATAGAAAACGAGGGGGTGGGTTTGAGGAGGTTCATAAACCTTCAGCCTGAGAGATACAATTTAGGGTGGTTAAATATGAAAATGAAAGTCTGGGGTCAGGGATTGTGACCAGCAGATACCCTGCCAAACCTGATGGAGATGATGGCAGACTGGGCCTTGAGATACCCCAGGCTGATAGTCTTGGGGGGTTTAATGTACATTTAGATGCTGCCTCACCCACTCAAATGTCAGACCTAGAGGCATCCATGGCTGCAATAGGACTCTCCCATGGGATGGAGACAGTACTGGTTGCCCTCATGGACAAGCTCCACAGACAACAGGATCAGGGCTGGTTAGTGCTGCTGTTGTTAGATTAACAGCGGCATTCAATACGGTCAGTCACGATCTATTGGCCCACCACCTTCACGACATAGGAGAACGTGGGACTGCCCTTCAATGGCTAATCTCATTCCTCCAAGATCTGGGAAAGAGGGTGACATTTGGGGGGAGGATCTTGACACGGCACCCTTTGGTGTGCAGAGTCTCAGAGGGAGCGATCCCAATGCCATTCAACATCTATATGCATCTTCTTGCCCAGCTTGTCAGGAGTTTCAAGCTGGGCTGCTATCAGTATGCTGATGTCACCCAGCTGTATCTGTTGGTGGATGGCCATCTGGACACTGACCCAGAACAGCTGGCCAGGTGTCTAGAAGCCGTGGCTAGACAATAGAACAGAGCCGTCTGAAACTGAACTCATAAAAGATGGAGGTCCTGTGACTGGATTGGTAGTTCCATAGGGGAATTCAGCTCCCCTCTCTTGACGGAGTACAGCTGATACCAGCTCCCTCCATCAAGAGTTTGTGGTTGATGCTGGATGCCTCCCTTGGAGTCCCAGGTAATTAATATGGCTTGGTCGGCATTTTTCCATCTCCGCCAAGCTTGGCAGCTGATCCCTTATTTGTCCCATACTGACCTGGCCACAGTGATCCATGCAACAGTCACCTCTAGACTGGATTACTGCAACTTGCTTTATGCTGGACTACCCTTGAGACTGCTCTGGAAACTGCAACTTGTCCAAAAGGTGGCAGTGTGGGTCCTTATGGGGACCCCTCTAAGAGCACATATTTAACCTGACCCGTTATTTGTGGATAGGGGATGGTTACCTGCCAAAATTAAGGTGTCTCTCCTTATGACCACCCAGGACCCCATACAAGTTCAATTGGCGGCAAGATTCCTACAGTTTGCAATTCAAGAATGTTAGTGCTTGTGTACCAAATAAGGCTGGCCTAGTACTGTCAAATTACCTAATGCACTTAAATCGATTTTACTGTAAAAACTATGGAGATCCTTGTATTGTATGGATTCTATGTATTTGCTTTTGTACATTTTATCTTATGCCAATAAAGGCTGTGTAACTAACATATTTGACCTATGGTCCTCCAGCTGCACTGGCTTTAGATTGAGTACCAGATCAGGTTTGTGGTTTTGGTCCTCATCTTCAAAGCCCTAAATGGTGTGGGACCAGCATATCTGCAGGACCATCTCTCCTGTTACACCCCCAGAGAGCATTGTGCTCAGCCAAGAACAACTTGTTGGTGGTCCCTGGCCCTAGAACCATCTGGCTATTCTCAACCTGTGTCAGGGCCATTGCAGCTCTGGCCCCAGCCTGGAGGAACACTGTCTAATGAGACCTTGCCCTGTGGGACCTAACTGAGTTCCACAGGGCATGTCAGACAGAGATGTTCCACCAGGCATATGGTTGACGACAATGATAGTTATATGGATTGGCTGGCCTCCCTGCACCTTTGTCCTTTTCCCAGCCTCTCTTCCCCCCATCTCTTTTCTTCTTTCCCTAATTTTTTTCCCTTCCTGTTTCCCGCTCCTCTTCCACCCCTTTGTTGGTGTCTTCAAAGCTTGAGCTGGTGGTCCTTGGAGGTGAATGGCCCTTTCTGATCAACATCTGGCAAGGAACCTCCTTGGCAAGGATATTCCATAGAAGCTGGTCATTGAAAGAAGGTGCCATCTCTATTAATGAGGGCTCAGTTTTAAACTTTTATTGTACATTCTAAATACTGTTATCTATACGTTTTTGTGTTATTGTATTTATTGATGGAAGCCACCCTGAGCCCGGCAGTGCAGGGTACAAACTGAATAAGCAAACAAACAAATATGCTCTGTAACTCAGTGTTGTTGAGGTCAGCAGCTTGAGCCAGAAGCTTGATGCACAACAAGGAGAAAGTACAGCTATGTTGACTAGGCAATGGCACAAGGCCAGACTGCTAGGGTTGCCAGGCCTTAGCCTGGCAATAGTGGGAGCTTTGGGGGTGGAGCATGAGGAAGGACAACATTGTTTAATGTGGCGGTGCCACTTCCAGGTAAAGACCATATAGACTGGGGGAATTCCAAGGGAGTCACTCAACATGGGGACATCGGTTCATATGGAAGTGATGTCACTGCATCAAACAATGTTGTTTCCCCATGTCCCCCCCACTACTCCATTGAGTGAGGGTGAGTAACAGGGAGCTCAGGAGTAGTGTTGCCTGCTATTATCAGGGAAATGGCAATCCTACAAGGCTTCTAGTATTTATACTGGGCCTCGACAGTTCTAAACCTTAATACCATGTTGCAATCACAGAGCACCTACCTCTTCTGCACCTAGGGTTTCCCACTCCGGCTTGGCAAATTTCTGGCAATTTGGGGGAAGTGACTGGGGAAAGCAGAGTTTGGGAGGAGACGGGATGTGATGCCATAGAGCCCACCCTCCAAAGAAGCCATTTCTCCAGGGAAACTGATCTCTATCATCTGAAGATCAGTTGTAAATCTGAAAAAATTCCAGGTTTCCGCCTGGAGATTGATAATTCTCTCTGTACCTTTAGATATTCTGAGGCCTGAGGCTACAATAATTCAGTGTTCAAATTTTAAAATACTAATAACCGAATTTATGCCTACTTTGGATAAAATCCTTTTCTAACCCAAGAAGTCGGCAAAGCAGCAGTTTCTAAAAGTCTTCTTTACCATTTCTAGAACAAGCCACCTTTGCCTGATAAAACTGAAGTTTACCTGGAGCACTCCAGCCTTCCTGTTCCATTGCTGAGGGCACGTTTACACCTCTGTCATATCACCTTAGCGCTATTCAATCTTGACTGATGGGCCACTCAATAGTAGGTTAAAGTCAGACCTCTTCTTTAAAGGTGACCTCTAGGACCGACCAGAGCTTTGCAAGGATTTGTCTCTCTAAATGTGCTGCCGACGCTTTAGAGTGGCTGTATGCCACTTGACTAATGGAAATGTCAGCCAAACTCAGTCTTGCATGCGTGGGAGACAGCAACTGGCATCTAAGCCTGGAACTTAGTCCCCAAAGGCCTCAGGGTAACTGTGCTTCTCACCTCTTTTGCAGTACAATGTACATCTTGACACATTGAAACGTAGACTTGCTCAGCAATGTGAGAATGCCCTGCAGTCCAGAAAAAGCTTTTAACTTTGAAAGGCCGCAGAAAGAATCACCTGTAGCCTTCAAGACACTGCTCTGATGTTTGTTGCAGACTATATTTAAATAAAGCTTAAATTGGAGGGTTATTTGCATGCAACCAAAAAAAAAAAAATACTTGGCACAGTATGCCAAGCTTTATTTATTTGGAAAAGGAAGATACACAAATTAATGTTAGAAATAGTAATGTCACTCATTCTTGTTGCATTCAGATTCTCCGTATGTGACATACAACCGTATGGTTGTAACTGTGAGATCACTGGATCCTCCCACATAAGCATAGGGTTCAAAATGTGCTTTTGAACACATTTTGGAATGTTTTTGTTTTTGAACAAAATGGAATGTTTGTGCTACCTTCATTCAACCTCCTGCCTCTCAGTGCCTGTGCATATCGATAAACCCGAATCAAAAATAAACCCAAAATTAGCTGTTTCAGCAATATTCAGGTTTCAGGTCAACCGAATACCTGGAAAACCTGGGAATCTGCTCCAAGCCGAATAGGTGATTCCCGAAAAAGCTGAATAGATATTTGGCTTTTTCGGGTTTTGACTGTTCGCCCAGATGCACCGCTCTGTACTTTCTCCCATTTTTCTATCTTTGACTGGTTTCCTTTTGAGATAGGGGTCACGTAATCAGAGCCAGCTTGGTCAGACCAAAGTAGTCAAGGGTCATTTAAAAAGACGGGTCTCACCAAGTCTCATCTGGAGGGATATATCCTCCAACTAGAAATGGCCACTTCTACAGCTACTTATTGGGCTTTTGAAGAAGATTCCTCACCCACATGGATGAGCAATCTCCTTCACAAGAGCTGCCTTGGTCATGACTTCAGCTGACTCCAATATCACCCCCCCTCTCAAACTGAAGGTTGCCCAGAGTAGAGGCTTTGTTTCCCCCACACCGTGACCATCTCCTGAAATCAGTTTTTTTATGACTATAATAAAGGACTATTCACAGGATGTCATGTGCCACCAAAAGAAATGTTTTCTGTTCCTTATTTTTCTTGCATTTAAGCTGTTTGGAAGCTAATTTGCATGGACATCATGCTATGTGCCCCAGATATGAACAGAGCCCCTAGACTTTGAGTCGCCAGCCTGCCAATTGGCTCTTTCTGCGAGTCCTCAGCAAAGCTAAACTTCAGACCCTGAAAACCGATGGACAGCTTGGCTCGCAAATGCCTGGAGGATGGGGTGACTCTTTTGCGACCCCATAAAATTGGACCTTCTATCCCAATGCCCACCAAACTTCAATGTCTGTCTAAGGAGAATCCCTTGCAGATATGCTGCAAATTTGGTGACTCTACCTCCAAAAATGCCCCCACAGGAGCTTCAAAAATAATCCCCATAGACTATAATGGACCCATTTATTTTATAAACCTGCAAATCAAGCTGAAATACCCTTTACCAGTATCAGTATTTGGCTTATTCCAGGCTTACCCAAAAAATTGGGCCCAATAAACCTGAACCTGAAATTTACCGAATGTTTTTTTTTTTGCACGACCCTAGTGGTGTGCCTTCACAAAGGTTAGTCAATTTTAAAGATGCAGGGGCCTTTTGGGGTTGCAACCTGGTACTTCTCCTGTTCATCTCTGTTTAGGTACTTACAGCTGTAAACAATTTTTCTATATGTCTCTTTCAATTAATGTAATTTAAAATTGGACTCACCTAAAGAATTCAGCCAGTTAAAAAAAGAACTCAGAGCAAAATGCTTTTATTTTTGTTTATTCCATGACATTTATAAAAACCCACCTTCTAAGCAGCTGGTGTATGGAGGCGACTTATTCAATCCATTACAAGTCTGTTTTCACAGCTGAGCAGAATAATTTTAATGAAACTGAGCTGGCGAAAAATGTATTCTCATTCCAAACAAGGACAAGCTGTAGATCTCTTTTTGCCTGAAAGGCAGGCATACATTAACTGGGGTGGGGGGGCTGGGGACAGAATTGAGACTAAAGAGACACAATGCATTTTTTTTATTCCATTTTCCATCCTCCTGAGACCCAGGCTCATTTGGAAAGCTGATGCTTAGCAGACACTAGAAAAACCTCAGCAGCTGTTGTCGAGTGACAAATTTCCATTTACCTCAAAAGAAATCAATTAAACAAACACATTAAAAGAAAATTTAAAAGAGTGTCACTCTTTGCAGACTATGATATATAGGTTTTCAACATACTTTTTTGGGTTATAAAAAACAAATCCTGCAAACATGATGGTATCTCAGGGGAAGTGAATCCAAAACTTGAAAGCTCATTAACCACTTTTGTGTTGGCTTTGACAGAAATCATTTGTGTCCACACCGTAATGGTTTTCATTAATAGTACAGGGACAGGAGATACTGTCTGCTATGGCCATCACTTGGGTATCCAGTGGAACAGAATTTTTATAACTATATCTCTAGGAAGGTAAAGGTTAGTGTTTGATGCCTGATGTGTTTGAGCTATTTCAAAGTCTGTGAAAAGTACTGCAAATGAGATTTCACTATCTTGTTGGGGAAAAGTTTAAAGAACTAGAATAGTCCTCCATCTTGCCTAGCTCAGATTTGTTTTCCCTAAAAGAAATGAGTAACATTATGGATTGGTACTGAGAACAAGAATGACTTAAGAAAAACCTTGATCGGAAGGGGTTTTCCCTCAAATAAATTTTTTTCAAAATATTTAGGTCATACACCATTGTGTTAGAATATCTGTATGGGGAATATTTTTTATATTCATGAAGAAACATTTTCATGTCCATCTACCGAAATATACTTCAATTTGTGGGTCACCCTTGCTGAATCAGGGCAGTGAACGGTGTGGTCCAGAACTCTATGCATGCATTGGGTACCATTATATACTAGAACAGAACACAAAATGGTTATGCATCTACAAAGAGTTTTCTCCTGCCACAACTAACAATGGGGGTCCTCAGTTCTGGAACTGCATTGGTTAATTATATGCTAGTTGGTCCAATTTAATTAAAACCTGTGTGTTTGTGTGTGTTTGTGTGTGGCTGTGAGCATGCATGTAGTGCATCTTTGTGGAAAGAAATAGCTGTTGGTTGTTCAAGGCTGGAAGAGTAAGATGAAGAGTAAGCACACAGTAGGAAAACACTGGAAATGTTATAGGACTGAACAACTGGGTTGAAAGTTACAGAGTGAGCAAGAGCAAGAGAGAAATCCATGATAAAGGAGACAACATTGATAGAGATTAAGAGTGTTCACTGTTTTTATGAATGCTCTGCTACAGTTACAGTGCATTCCTGAGGTTTCTGTTCGAAACCTCTTAGTAGGCGGTGTGACTTCGCCGCCAGCATAAGTGCGTATAATCAAGGATTTACATGCACTTATGCTGGCGGTGAGGCCAGTCCCGCTGGTGACCAAGCGCCACAGGACCGTGCCTCGTCCTTTTGCCGGTGCTGCCTCTCCATGGTGCATGCCACGGCGTAGAGTGGCTCTGCCAGCGCAGGGGGCGTTCTGGGGGCGGGGCAGGGGAGGAGCCACCAGTTAGGCAGCTTCTTATCCCGTTTTGGCACTGGCCGCTGCCGGCGGGAATGGCGTTGCTGTCTTCAATGGGGCTTTTAGCCAAGTTGAAAACAGAAACCTGAGGCGTGCGCAAATCGGCTTAGGAAGAGGCGTGGCTGCGCCTCTTCCCCGCCAACCCTGCACGCCATCAGCTCAGGGATGGGCTGTTAGTATGTTTTATGACGTACTAATTTAGAATAATTGAAGCAGAGCTCTGACTAAGGCAGAGATGGAGCAACTCTGGCAAATCTGTTGGTTGAGATATAATTGGATTATTTTCTTGTGTTGCCCATGCAAACTAAACCATTTGCAAAATATGGAGCCATAGAGCAATTTTTATCCTTAAAACTTGGTGCGTGTGGTTACATAGTTGTACATCAGGCTCACATATAATATAAGGGAAGATAAAATGACATCCATTCTAGAAGAATAAAACCTTCATTTAAATTGAAAAAAATATTTTCAGATTTACACTATAACTACAGTAGATGTTGGAGACAAGCAAGAGAGAATTCCTTTTGCTTGGTCAGAACCTGAAGCTCTTTTTCCCTTAAAACCTATCAGTTTTCAGAAAGATATGGATTTGTTTTCAAATTTCATGACAGGACTTTAAATTTGAGTAGATGTTTCATTTCATGTAGAAGAACCCTTATTCCTAGTGCTAGTTTTCAATGAACTTAGGCAGAATGGTGGGCCATTTAACCCTCAAAAATGGGAGGCAGCATGAAGTGGCAATGAATGACTCATTTCCTGGCCTAGTCTCACACTTAGCTCTCGAGTTTGTTATTTGGACCTCAAAAACCTGTGAAATCTTTTGGCAGTGCTACAAAAGCCCTTTCAATTTGCTATATTTCACTAGGGCTCCAGCCAGGAATTTCCTGGATGAACAGTATGACTAAGGGAATCTGTAGGCAATCTTTCTATCCTGTGGAAAAATGCCATCTGTCATTAAGCAAGCTGTCTTTGGATGCCGCACAGTGTCCAAGTCATCAGTGTACAAAGATGAGAAAAGCCAAGATGCTCTGCATCTTATCTTTGAAGTATTGACTCAGAAGCACCATATGTGCTGGCTGTCAACAGTGCATGGTCAAGATTATCATTAGGCATGCTGCACACCCAGCAATAATTCTGGCATCATGAATTCATTTCCAAGGCAGCTCCATTTTTGGCACAACTTCAAAGCTAATATTCGAAGTCAGAAAGCTTAAAAAACATGCAAGTACAGCCAGGCTCTTTAAATGGGATGGTTTAGTAGATTGGTGCCCTGACCTGGATGGCCCAGGCTACCCTGATCTTGTCAGATCTCAGAAGCTAAGCAGGGTCAGCCCTGGTTAGTATTTGAATGGGATACCACCAAGAAAGTCCAGGGTTGCTGTGCAGAGGAAGGCACTGTTAGTCTCTTGCCATGAAAACCCCAAAAGGGGTCGCCATAAATTGGCTGCGACTTGATGGCACTTTACACACACACATTAGATTGGTGGGCATTTAAAGCTCTGTGAGCCAGCACAGACTTTCACAAGTTAATCTTCCCTGTTAAAGTTTTTCCATAAAGTGACACCAGAGTCATTTCCAAGCAGTTTCCTTTTGTGCATGAATGCCTTAATTTGAAAGGGCAGTACGTTTCTTAGGGCTATGTCAAACATTTGTCTACATGGACAGCATTTATGCGCAGGGAAAAAACCACGACCATGAAATTCAAAGCTGACTGCAACGAGTGGAAGAAGGATCTGTCTAATCAGGGCTGCAAATTACAAAAAAAAGGCAAATGAGATTCAGTACAAAAAAGTAAACATGGCATCAAAACCTCCTACATTCTTATACAGCAATGGGTCTGAATTGATAGCAAGAAACCAGGAAAGAGTTTTTGAAATTATGGTTGTCATGCCAATTAACTGAAAATGTCAGCTCATGTTGCTTTTGTGCCATGCATGTGAATACTAAAACCATGTGAGTTGGTCCAGTCACAGGGCAAGAGGGTGTTGATTGACTGGAAAAGTTTAAAGTGGTTAACTATGCCCACATAGTTTCTTTCATAAGCTCCAGAAATGGCACTTAATCTCTTCATGGGAAATTGTCCCTCAAATTACTGCAGCTATGTGTGAATAGAGACTTAATAACACACTTAAGAACCAATAACCTCAATGTTGAAAAGATTTATTTTGTTTACAGGACAGAAAACTGTCTATATTACTTTGTGATTTTAATTTTCAAACTGATTTTATAATCCAGATAAATTAATTCTCTTAAGCAATCTGCTTATAACAACAACATTGTCTTATTGAATTGCAATGTTTTGTGTCTCATTTAATATTGAACAGGGATGACTAATCTGAGGCATGCATACCCTAATGAGATACATCTTCAGACCTCAGAATATAACCTTCTTCAGGCAATAAAGCATTCACCACCAAAACTAATATGTGTTATGAAATCTGTGGGTTGGTAAAGCCTGGTATACATTTAAGAAGGCAGGCCTTTGTAAAGTTAAGTGTATGCTGCACTTTACCTTTGTCTTCAGCAGATCATTTCAGTATGGTATCATAGGCTGATGAATACACACTTCAGGCCTGGACTGGAATACCATTACCTATGTCACACACATAAACACATAGGGCGAAAATGCATGGTCGCTTTAGCCTCCTTTATTCCCTGTTTCAGCCGAGATTTAACCAGGATCGAATGCACATTTGGCGAAATGATTGGTTGAAGGAGCTGGGTATGTTTAGCCTGAATAGGAGAAGACTGAGAGGGGCTATGATAACCATGTTCAAGTACTTGAAGGGGTGTCATATAGAGGAGGGTGCTGCGTTGTTTTCTGTTGCTCAAGAAGGTCGGACCAGAACCAACAGGTTGAAATTAAATCAAAAGAGTTTCCGTCTAGACATTAGGAATAATTTTCTAACAGTTAGAGTGGTTCCTCAGTGGAACAGGCTTCCTCGGGAGGTGGTAAGCTCTCCTTCCCTGGTTTTTAAGAAGAGGTTATATGGCCATCTGTCAGCAATGCTGATTCTGTGACCTTAGGCAGATGATGAGAGGGAGGGCATCTTGGTCATCTTCTGGTCACTAGGGGTGTGGAGGGGGGAGGTGGTTGTGAATTTCCTGCATTGTGCAGGGGGTTGGACTTGATGGCCCTGGTGGTCCCTTCCAACTCTATGATTCTATGATTCTATTCTATGATTCTATGATCCTGGCTGAATCCTGACTGAAACAAGGAATAAAGGACTGGAGGCTAAAGCGACCATGCGTTTTCACCCATAGTTTCCTGACATTATAATAGTTGGCTTAGATTTTGCAGGCAACCTTTCATATGAAAAAGCTGATCTCATTGCTACATATGTTTTTAATTAACACTTGCAAAATGTCAGAAGTAGTTTTCAATGATAGTGTTATTAGGAAGCTTTTCTATCATCTCCTATTTCCTCTCCTCCTTCCTCCATCCTTTCCGAATCTATCGCTCATCTCCTTCTACTGAGTAGGACAAACTTCTAAACTACAGAACAGCTCAATTATTACAATGATAAGTATGTGATGTAACATCCTGGATCAGCAGGACCCATGCTTCTGAGGTAAAGTATGAAACAGAGTTGAAAAACATATAGCATTTCTGACTTCATGGAAAACCAGTAGCCTGTAACCTCCAGTCTTTGAGCATGTTCTGCCATACTCTATGTCTGTTACTACTGAGGAATATTATCAACAAACTTGCTTGGATAAATGTCTTGCTTGGATAAAGCAAGACATAAAAGTGCAGATGGTTAGCTACATTGTTCTGTATCATTCTTCTGGGATTCCAGCTGTAAGTAGCATATTATATGAATTGTTCACAATTGATTTCTAATTTTAAAAATATCCTTTTATTGCCCACCATGTCCCCAGTTTTCTTCAATTCTATTACAGAAATTGTTCAGTTCAAAACTCAGTGAATCAGCACCTACTGAGTTACAATAACAAAACAAAAATCCTCAATTAGTTGTACAGCAAGGAAACTGTATTCAAAATCTTATTGAGAAAAGATACAGCTAGGGCTGTCGATTCGGTTCCATCCGAACTGAAAAACAGCCAAATTTCCCCCAATTCAGCGGTTTTCAGTTCAGATGGAACCGAATTTTTAAAAGGCGGGAAAACAAGAGCCGAATTCGGCGAGTTCGGGCGATCGCCGAATAAATTTAGCAAATTTTGGGGGGCTCCGATTCAGCAGAATAACCATCAGGTAGTAAGCAACTAGCAGCATTCTCCCGCGGCCAATGGTGGCCAAGCTGGGTCTTCTCCTGGCCAATCAGAACAGGGATTCTCCCTTTTGAATTGGCCAGCAGAAGAGTGTAAAAACTCCCGTCCTCCTGTCCTGTCCTGAGTCTGGAACTCATTTGCTTCCATTTTGGTGCTGCTGCTCCTGACTCTGAGAGATCCCGATTCCTGCTTACTGGAATAGGACTGGATTGGATTTACTTCTCGTCCATGCTCCATGAAGACATCCACAGAGTTTGATTTTTGGGGTTTTTCTCTATACCTTTTCTCCTGTGTGTGTGTGTGTGGGGGGGGAAAGCAGATTCTCTCTGTGTGTGGGGGGGAGCAGTTTCTGTGGGTGGGTGGGTGGGTGGGTGGGAGAAGCCAAAGGGGGGATTTGCTTGTTCTGCCATGTGTTTGTGCCCGCTTACCTCTGTGGGAGTTTACGTTCTGCTTTTTTTTCTGCCTGTGGCCTGGTCACCCTCACCTGGAGTTGAGTCTGTGCGGCAATGCGCGGATGTGAGTCTCTCCCTCCCCTTTCCCAGCCGGCATTCATGCCCAAGGTTTTTTTCTACCCTTAAGGTGGGACCTCAACCCCAAAAAATGCCCCCCGAGCTGCGGAAAGCCGCGAATGTGTTTGTAATGGCTTTATTGCAATGGGAAGATGGGGGGCCCTTCCAGGCCCCATAACTCGGGACCCACTGACCCAATCTTCTCAAAACTTGGGGGTTCTTGCAAGAAGGGTCCCCTCAAGCTACACTGAAAGTTTGGGACCTCTACCTCCAAAAATGTTCCCCCGGAGCCGCGGAAAGACGTGAATGTGTTTTTAATGGCTTTAAATGGCCGAATTTATTCACGAACTCCAAACTTAGTGCCGAATTCCACGGATCCGAATCGGGGGAGTTCGGACTTCAGCATTTCCCAAATAAAAATGGGGCAAATTTTGCCGAATCTGAATTTTACTGAATTTTTTTTCAACAGCCCTAAATACTGCTAAATAAGGGGGAAAACAAGCAAGCAAGCAAACAAACAAAACCCAATCCATAGCATGGCCCATATATTTCCCTAAAATTTATCACATAGATTGGACTTCTACACTTGGAAATAGTGGCATCATTTTATTGCCTTCAGAGACCATGCAAACCTCTAAGGGAACATACTTTTAGGGAATCTAGGAGAACCTCTTTGGGGTTAATATAGCAATCATGGAAGAATAGATTGTATGGCAGCCCATATGAACTGCAGCTCAGACCAAAAAAAGATGGAAGGTATGATGGCCAACCTTTCAAGCAAAGTAATAAAGCTGACACAGTTGGTAGTAGTGTGACAAGTAAAGCCAGTATGGTGTACTGGTTAGATGTATTGGACTACTTCTGGGAAGATCCAGATTCAAACCCTCAAATTAAGCTATGAATCTTATTGAGGGAACGTGGGCCACCTACAACTAATAAATCTCAGTAACAAGGAGGTTTACAATGCTGTGACACATGTCTCAGTTCTTGTAATCAGGAAGAGGAAAAAAGCAGTATAATAGTTTATTTCAGTAGTAAGACCTCTGAGAAACTAAGTGGAACATATGTTTGGATGGATGGATACTTGTCATTGAAGTTTAGATTTAAAAAATGCACACTCAACATGTGTGCATGTGTAGATTTCCAGCGCTGGGGTTAAGGGATGAATAATTTGAGGATGTAGCATAATATTTGATATTTTGATTGGCTAAATTATGCTCATTTTGCAACCTGACTCCAGCCTTTTGGAATGTGGGAAGCTATAAGTTAAATAAAAAGACAAACAAATGTTAGGAAGAAGAAGGTGCTGAACAATGAGTGCTTCTAGCTGGGGGCCCTCAAGGAATTGCAGGGTGGGAAAGACATTTGAAAATCTCACATTTATACTTGTCACAGTTCGATTTCTCCTCCCCTCCCTTGTTCTGTTTATCAGACACACAACTACTCTCAACATCCCTTCCGGAGCTTAGGTCCTTATCCAGAAAGTTTTGTAGGAGTTCCCCCCAACCCTTTTCTCTTGTTTAATTTACAAAGTAATATTTTCTGCATACCTTGGGCATACCCTACCTTTTTGCCGGTGGCCTACTTTTGTGACTTGTGCTATGCTATCCACTCAGGGCCAATCTATTTAATTACAGATTAATTCTAGATTAATGCATTTGTCGCCATCCCTCTCAGTCTTTAGGAGACAGCTGAAGACAGTTTTATTCACGATGGCATTTGATTAGTCATCCTGCCTACTGGCAGTTTTAAATTATTGATTTTAACTAATGTTTTTAAATCTATTTTATTATTAATATTATTTACCGTATTTTTCGCTCCATAAGACGCACTTTTTTCCTCCTCAAAAGTGAGGGAAAATGTCTGTGCATCTTATGGAGCGAATGTGTGTGAATCCGGCCCTGGGGAGAAGGGCAAAGCTGCCTAGGCAGCGCAGAGCAGTTTAACCTCCCCCCGTGCTTCCCGGACCTGCCCAACAGCTGAGCCTCGGGACGGGGAGCGCGGGGTGTGTGTGCAGAGGTTAAACTGCTCTGCGCTGCCTGGGCAGGCAGCGCAGAGCAGTTTAAACCCCCACCGCCCCCCTTCCCGGGAGTCCTGGGAAGGGGGGCAGTGGGTCTTTAAACTGCAGCGCAGAGCAGTTTAACCTTCCCCCGCGCTTCCCAGTCCCGAGGCTCAGCTGTTGGGCGGGACTGGGAAGCACGGGGGGGAAAGCGGGGACCCACCCAACAGCTGAGCTTCAGACCAGGAAGCGTGGGGGGAGGTTAAACTGCTCTGCGCTGCCTAGGCAGGCAGCACAGAGCAGTTTAAATACGCCCCCCCCGGCTTCCAGGGACTCCCTGGAAGCCGGGCCGGGGGGGGGTCCTGAAAGTGCTCTGTGCTGCCTGGGATGGCAGTGTGGAGGAGTTTAAAGACACCCCCCCCCCGCCGGGCTTCCAGGGAGTCCCTAGAAGCCAGGCGGGGGGGTGGTCTTGAAAGTGCTCTGCGCTGCCTAGGATGGCAGCGTGGAGAACTTTCAAGACCCCCCGCCCAGCTTCCAGGGACTCTGCTTTAAAGCTTCCTCTAAAAACTTGTTTTCCTCCTCTAAAAACTAGGTGCGTCTTATGGTCAGGTGCGTCTTATGGAGTGAAAAATACGGTAGGTAGAAAGGCAGCTAATAAGTTTTTAATAAATAGTGTGGTTACAATGTAACCATTATTGGATATAGTGGTTACAATTTAATCAGTGTTGTAGTAAAAATGATATAGAGCACTAAATAAATAGGTCACCCCAAGAATAGCATTTGGAGGGTAATTTTGGGCTGTAACAGGATGGTACAAGACAGAAAGTCATGCTCTGCAGTTGGAAATGTGTTCATCTATGGAAATGCTCTAAATGCTCTAAGCCTAGCAGTGAAATCCTGTGATGGATGGCTTCCACTTACACCCTCCAAGTGTCACCACCAATCCCTGATCATAGGGTGTGTATGCAAACTGCTAGAGAGTCCAGCCAATGAGAGGCCATGAATCCTCTGTGGGGGTGGGGAGTTGAGGAGAAAGGCAGTCAACTCCTGAAATAGGGCTTAGCCAAGGATAGAAATAGGAATTCTGCGCTAGGCAGGTTAATCTATTTCAGGTAGATAGTAGGTTAGGAATTTGGGAGAGGATCAAGGTAGGATCAGCTAAGCCTATTAACCCTCAAACAGAAGACAATAAACTGATAGTTGTTTTGTTTAAAGAAGGTATCTGTGTGAGTCCAAAGAGGGAGGGAGGAATTACAAATCACCCCACAAACCACTAGGTAACTTCAGTGAGTTATCCAGCTATCTCAATTATTACATTTAGCTTTACTTGACCACACACAACAAAACATTTACTGAATGTTACTCTTCATTAGTCAATCAGTGGAGACTTGGGATTCTGTTGCTGGACTGAGGGGAAAACTGAGGGACTGTGTGGGATGCACGGTCAGTTTACCTGAGATCTGCCCCCTTAATTTGTCCATGCTCTACAGCCCTCACAGCCATTGAGAGTGGTGATGTGAAAGGGGGTTTAAAAAACCCCCAGCTGTCATGCATTCTAAGAGCAGTTTCCTGGGTAAAAATCCTCACTGAATAGTCTTGAGTAAGATTCTAAGTAGACCTGCTTATGATTTCTTTCTTTGTAATGGTAAGAATGAATAAACTCAAGCTCAGTACAGAGAATATTAAGATATTGATCCTGGACAGTCTGATCAGTCTAGACATTGTGGTTTATCTATTGTAGCCAGGGTTGGTCTTCCCCTGAAGAATAAGTTTAGTCTGTAGGTGTTGGTAGACCTGGCTCTGTTCCTGGAAGGTAGGTGATATCCAGGGCTAGGAACAGATTTGATCAAAAGGTTGGTATGACAGCTATTCCTGATATTATAGCAGACTTGATCACTATTCTCATAAGTGGTCTACTGTAATATAATTTAGCTAGGGCTGCGTTTGTAGCTGTGATTAAATAGATAAGGGGGAACCAATTGAAACTGAATCCTGACAAGACTGAGGTAATCTGGTTTGGTAAGGCTGATGTCTTGAGGACATTGTGCTTCCCACTTTGATGGGGTCCAGCTGACACTGACTCACTCAAGAGCCTGGGTATTATACTGGATCCAGCACTATTGCTGGAGAAGCAAATTAACACAAAAATGTATTCTTCCAACTTCATTTAAGCGAGAAGATGTCCCCCAGCTTGACTCAGCCAATCTGGCCCCCTGGATCCATGCTATGGCTACCTTGAGGCTAGTTTATTGTAATGCGCTTTAAATGGATGTACCCTTGAAATCAACTCAGAAACTCCAGTTGGTAAAGAATACTGACCTCCATCATTTTGGAGTTTTACATCATCTATTACTTGTCTAGAGTTTGCATATTACTATGTATTAGGGCTGTTGAAAAAAAAATTCGTGAAGTTCGGCTTCGGCAAAATTCGGCCCTTTTAAATTCAGGCCGTGCTGAAGTCCGAACTCCCCTGCTTCGGATCCCCAAAATTTGGGCGAGATCCGGAGTTCGGGGGGAAATTCGCCCCCCCCCCACAGGCCTTCAGGGGGCTTCCCTGAAGCCGGGCAGGGGGCCCTTTAAACAGATCTGCACCTTCCAGCTGGGAGCTCCCGGCCGGGAGATGCAGATCTGTTTAAAGGCCCCCCCGCCCGGCTTCAGGGAAGCCCCCTGAAGGCACGCAGGGGGGGAAACAGATATGTGCCTCCCGGCCGGGAGACACAGATCTGTTTAAAGGGCCCCCCGCCCGGCTTCAGGGAAGCCCCCTGAAGGCGCACGCGGGGGGGGGAACAGATCTGTGCCCAGCCGGGAGGCACAAATCTGTTTAAAGTGCCCCCTGCGCGCCTTCAGTGAAGCCCCCTGAAGCCGGGTGGGGTGCTCTTTAAACAAATCTGCGCCTCCCAGCTGGGAGGCGCAGATCTGTTTAAAGGGCCCCCCACGCACCTTCAGCAAAGCCCCATGAAGGCGCTCAGGGGGGGAGCTGAACCCCGAATTTGCCGAGTTTATTTCCTGAACACCCCGAAGTCGGGGAATTCGGCTCCCCCCGTTTCCCACCTTTTTTGAATTCGGTTCGTCCCGAACCGGAAGCCGCCAAATCGGGAGACGAACCAAATCGACAGCCCTACTATGGATATTGGTGATATTATTCCTTCTGACCATTTTATTTCTAATTGTGTTATTTTTTATTTTTTCCTTTTACATTATTTCTAGCTCTATAGAGTTATGTTGCTGCCATGAAAATGTAAAAAAAAGAAATACTACTCTCTAGTTAACATTACTTACAACTCTCTTGATTTCTCTATACACACTGCAGAATATATGAACTGAGTCCTTTGGAGAGCATTATATGCAAAGTGATGTGATGAGATATGCAAGTTCTTCTCATAGTATAGCATCTGTGATAGTGATTTGCTTGATTTTTAATCATCATAGGACAGACACACATCTGTATAACACTCATACCACGAACCAATTAGATATGATTCCATTAAAAATTGAAAAAACTGAGATTATCTTACCTGTGCAACTTCAAAACAGAAGTATAATACACATGGGAACCCACAAGGACTTGCTATGGGCAGAGGGAAAGCTGAAGGCAAAGGGAGAGATAAAGGCAGGTTGGCTGTAGGCTAAGAAGGAGAGAAGGAAGTGGGAAAGGGAGCTTACAGGGGACAAAAAGAGAAGATTGTGCAGGAAGGGAAAATGCAATATCCCCTGCAAGACCTTGTGAGTTTGCTGCTTATTTCTTATAAATATGGTCCTATGTGTGACAGGTGGCAGTTACCTCAGCAGTCAAAACGTCTTGAGGCTGCCTGAGTGGATCATTTCAGTGGGAATTCATAAGAAACTACTCACATACAAAATTGGTGAAGTAAAATAAAGTTACCAATTGTCAAAAGTGGTTGTGGCAATTGTGCCCTACATGGAAAAAGTAAAGGAGAAGGGAAGAGGGAGAAAACAGATGAAAGTAAGGAAGCTAATAGTGAATGCTTACATTGATTTATTTTTACTATTTTTTAGTTCACATTCTATCACTAAGCCCCTAAGCACCATATAACCATTTTCCGAATTCACATGGCAAAAGGCAGAGACATTTGGTATGGGGAGAAAACAAAGACGTTTATACTCTTTAAGCCATTTTGTTTCAATGGACTTAGAAGGGCTTAACTTTGTTTAGAATTTCACCCAAAGCTTGCAATCTTTCACATCCTGTTGAGGGACTGATGAAATCTTGATTGATCTGCGCACAGGCATTGCAGTCTAGAAATGCCAAAAACTAAAAATGACATCATTTTATTTCCCAGTTGGAAACACTGCTGATTAGAGAACTATATAAAAAGCACAGTAGGAAGGGCATTTTTCAAGTTCCGCTCTTATGGACATCTCTGCTTCCCTACCATGACCTCTGGTTCCTGAGCTCTAGTGGATACTGCTTGCTCAGCTCTCCGCTATCAGCCTCACGCCTGCCTCTTCTTTAAACTTTCTTTGCCTGTGGCTTCCCACTACCTTATTGCTATTTCCTGTCCCTCCATATTACTCTTGCCTTATGCAGCTCTGAACAGCAGAAGCATTTAAGAGATGCTGAAATGGAAAGTTCCCTTCACCTATCCCCCCCCCCCCGTAAAAATTGCTCCCTAGTGCTGCCCTAGACAGATAACAAGTGTTCCTGTTGTAGCCTTAATTGTTACATTTCACTCTCTTGTTTACACTTGGAAGTTCATCCCTTTGGAATTTCTGTAATCTGGTCTTCAGGTCGAGACTTCAAGATGCTCAAGAAGACAGGGAAGAAGGAGAAGACTGAATAAAGGAACAGGGCAAAGGCTGCAAGAAGGGGGGAAACAATAAACGGAGAGGCTTTGTTGCAAAAACAGAAACAAGGCAACATTTTATTTCAACTTCCAACCACTAGAGCCAACTTCTTCAGATGAATGATTGAAGCTTCACCATGCCATTATTTCATGTAGGAGGACCGTAAAAAATAAACAAACAGCAGCATAATGAGGGCATGAAATGCAGAAAGTACAGAGTGAAAAGTAATTGTGCAAAATTCAAATCGAATCAGAAAATGTTCAAGGACCATTCACTAATGGTAACTTAGTTGACACATGTAGTAAGTGGGAGTCACAGGTTTTGTTATGAGATAAGCATCCAAAATCCTGATTCAGCCCAGAGTATGTGTTTGAAAGCCTGCCTTTGCCAAGAACAATTGTCCAACAATCAGGCTTGGTACTTGCTCTTAAACTTTTGTGCTGACCGTCTTCCTTCCAACCAATTGTTTGTACTCTGAGGCGACAAGCCTATAATTCACACCTCTTTTCTGCCACTCAATCCATATCATTGCCACAGGGGTCCCAAACATTTAGGAGCAGCTTTGCAGGATAAACTTTATGAAGAAATGTTGAGGTTTAGGGTGATTTTAACCATGCTGCCAAACACTGTAGGGGCTCTGTGTGTGCATGTGTGTGTGTGTGTGTGTGTGTGTGTGTGTGTGTGTTTTAGTTACACTCTGCTTGTCTGTATATAAAGATATAAATTTATTTATTAAAAAAAATATTCAATGCTCCCTTTCCACCTAGTCAGGGGCCAGAAGTCTGAGAAAATATGAAAAAAATGCTCATCTATCACTGTTTATACGTTACCCATTTACATTTTTATTGTTCCTGCAAACACAGCAGTCCAGCAATATTCAGAGATTCCAATATGTGTGTTGGTTGTTATTTACAGGGCTTGTCTCTTTAATGGAGAAAGGAACACTTTGATGCATCAAGGGATGAATGCTCGTAATGATGCCATTGAGGAGCAGGAGCGCCAGTCACACAGCGTTCCCTCCTCCATCAAAGCATTGAAAGTTTTCTCCATAGCTCTAGGTTGGGGCATCCAGAACTCAGTTGTTCCAAGCAATCATCTGAAATGAATTTATAGGTCAGTGGTCAATGAACCAACAGGGCTGGTTTTGGTGCCCCTCAGCTCTGGCATCCAAGGCCCCTGATGGGGCCTGAGCTCTGAGCAATATGGGAGAAATGGCAGGACACATTGACACTGAAACATGGAATGCTTTCTTTCTTGTAGTCAGGCCTGTGCCAAACAGCAGCAATGCAAGGAAGGCTGTTATAGACAGATGTCATGAAGCTGAAACCATAAGAACGGAAGTAGGTAAGTGGTGGCCTCTGGTATCCGGTTAAGAAGCAGTACGGTGGACCTAGAAGCCCCGTGGCGCAGAGTGGTAAACTGCAGTACTGCAGTCCAAGATCTGCTCATGACCTGAGTTCAGTCTTGACAGAAGTCAGTTTCAGGTAGCCAGCTCAAGGTTGACTCAGCCTTCCATCCTTCCCCGATTGGTAAAATGAGTACCCAGCTTGCTGGGGGTAAAGTGTAGATGACTGGGGAAGGCAATGGCAAACCATCCCGTAAACATAGTCCGCCTAGTAAATGTTGGGATGTGACATCACCCCTTGGGTCAGGAATGACCCGGTGCTTTCACAGGGGACTACCTTTACCTGTTTTTACCTTTACAGTGGACCTAAAAGGATTATTACTACCAGTGCTGCATATGACTAATCAAAAGGCTGCTCTGGTCAACCATGTAATTTGGATTTCCTGCTTCCTCACAGCGTTGGGTGTTTAGGCTCCTAATCACTCCTCATTGCCAAAGAATGGACTCTGAGAAACATATACTGCATATGTTATTACAACACTTTCAAATCTAAAAGGTTAAGTAGCAAGGTTAAGAGTTGTAATTTTTTGCAATCCTTTTTATACCTGGGGAGCTCTTAGACTTTCCTTAATGATAGGATTAAGTATGGTTTCCAGCTACAAACAGTTGCTTGTCCCTCCCTATGGGTTAGTCACTGTATTTGGTGCTTATCATACAAGTGGAGAGGAAATAACTTTCTAGGTCTTTGTGAGTCCCTTCAAACTCACCCACTTGGGGGAAATCATATTTTCTTGCAGGAAATGAGGCATGACCAATCACACAAAACGTGAGAAAATCCCTTGATAGGTGACCTTTGCCACATGTAAAAGAAGCTGTTCAGTGGCTGAGGTTTCATGGATTTGCAGGCATGAAAATCAGATTTTCTGGTCACCACTGCTGCTCGGTAAATAAATAATCCATCATTGTGTCAAGCAGTAGAGACATGGAGATGCTGCCACTGCTGGATGAATAGAGGCATTTAGTTAGTCACTTCAGCAGGTATTTCACATGTCTTCTCTTTGAATTATTTGCATTTTTACTGCATCCATTTATTATAGGGAAAGGGTAATTAAAAGCTGGAGGAAAAAAAGAAAACACCTGCATGATTAAAGATGTATTCTAGTTCAATGTGGAAAACAAATTCAAGGAAAGACTGTTTTGTGGAATTCACTTGGAATGTATTGTATTTAGAGTTTCTTTCAAGCAAGCTTTGATTATCTCAGGGAATGCCTCCTCCCACATGAATCTCTCTCACTACAGAGCTTTACCAAGAAGCTTTCTCTCAGAAGACCCAGACCTCTGGAATACTCTCCTCTAGGAATACTGGATGGCTTCATCCTTATTGTTATTCCAAAAGAAAGCTTAAGATGTTTTTTAATATATATATATATTCTGCATTTTTTTGATTGTCTGATTTGTAGGCTGCTGCCCTGTTTTATTTTGCAGCTTCTGATTAATTTCATTGTAGGTTTTTGTGCTTGTTTGCTGGGGTGAAATTATATTTTAATTGTTTAATTACAATGAACAGCCCATTCCTGAAGGGGGGGGCAAAGCTCCTTAGGAGCCGGTGTGACTCCAGTGTAGGTGGCAATTTATCATGGAATAAGGTGGCACCTACGCCAGCATGGGGGCAAACACACTGGCGTCCAGGCACTGCCAGCCCCCAACTCCAATGCAGCCACGCAGGCAGGGCTTTCCCAGAAGGACACGGCCACGCTGGCATGGGGGTGTTCCCAAGGGTAGAGCAGCCTTTAAGCAGCATCCTTAGCCATTTTGTCGTGGGAATGCCCCCTTGAGGGATGGCAGAGCTGCCCCATCTTTTTCTGTGGTGCAGCCACGCTGTTCACTATGGGCCATTCCCCCCCTTTTTAATTTTAAAATTTTACCAAATGCAATGCCAAAATGCAAATACCAAATGCAATCCAAGAAACCCACAGGGCCTTTGAAATATTCCACTGTTGCAAGATTGGGAGCTGATGTGAGTTGTCTGGTATTAAAACCAGAGGTCAGTGGAAACCTTATCATAAATGATTTAGATCTAGTATTGCCAGGAGCATGCTTGGAACACCTGAGAGAATAGGGCATGGGGAAAAGGACACCATCAAAATGTCGATGTCACTTCCGGCTAGAACCCAGAAGTGACATCACTTATGTTTCACCTCTATGCTATATATGTATCAATGACCATCCCCCCATTTGCTCATTTGAGCGCTGGTTGGTGAAGTGGAGTGCTTTAATAAGTAAATATTATGAGCAAACCACTTGAGAACACTGGTATCCTATCTGGAGGAAGTCTCTGCTAAGTCACGGGTAGGTATGGAAGCAACTGGGAAACATCTAGAATGAAATGAAAAAATGTCTTTGGAGAGAAAAAATGTAAGAGATATAAAAATGGGTTGAGAATCCTTTTCTATATACTACATTAAAAATTTGTAATAAATGGAAAAATTAATTCCAAAAATATCCCCACTGTTTCCATTTATGCTACATACCAATTTTTCTTATATAGATAAGCCAGAGAAATATAGTAAATGGAAAGAAAAGGGGATTTACAGAAGGAGAGACTTTTATGAAAAATGGAACTTCCCTTACTGTAGTACAATTATAGGAAAAGCTGCAAGGAGTGTCGTTGAATTGGATTTTTCATCAATTATCAATTTCTCATCTATTTAGGGGATGCTTATTAAATTAGCAGATGATTCTAAATTGGAAGGGGTAGCAAATATGGTAGAAGACAGAGCCAGGATACAGGGTGATCTTGACAGGCTGGAAAACTGGGCTAAAACTAATAAAATTAATTTCAACATAGATAAATGTAAAGTTCTGCATTTGGGTGCATAGTTATAGGCTGGTGGAGACTTATCTTGAAAGTAGCATTTGCAAAAAGGATCTGGGGTCTTAGTAGACCATGCACTGAACATTAGTCAACAGTATGAAGCAGTAGCTAAAAAGGCAAATGTAATTTTAGGCTGTATCAACAGAAATATAGTGTCCAGGTCATACAAAGTAATGGTATTGCTTTGCTCTGGTTAGACCTCACCTGGAGTATTGTGTTCAGTTTTAAGCACCACCATTTAAGAAGGATGTAGACAAGCTGGAACGTGTCCAGAGGAGGGCTACAAAGATGGTGAGGGGTCTGGAGACCAAGTCCTATGAGGAAAGCTTGAAAGAGCTGGGTATGTTTAATTTGGAGAGGAGATGACTGAGAGGTGATATGATAACCATCTTCAAGTACTTGAAGGGCTGTCATATAGAGGATGGTGCCGAGTTATTTTCTGTTGCACCAGAAGGTCAGACCAGAACTAGCAGGTTGAAATGAAATCAAATGAGTCTCTGGATAAACATTAGGAAGAACTTTCTGACAGTTAGAGCAGTTCCTCAGTGGAACAGGCTTCCTTGGGAGGTGGTAAGCTCTCCTACTCTGGAAGTTTTTTAAGCAGAGGCTAGATGGCCATCTGTCAGCAGTGCTGATTCTGTGAATTTAGGCAGATCATGAGAGGGAGGGTAGGAAGGGTTATCAGTGTTTCACTCTTGTGGCCCTTTCTTACATGCCCAGGGTAATGCCGATCACCATTTTGGGGTCAGGAAGCAATTTTTCTCCAGGCCAGATTGGCCAGGGATCCTGGAGGGTTTTTGTTGCCATCTTCTGGGCATGGAGTAGGGTCACTGGGACAGTTGTGGGGAGGTAGTTGTGAATTTCCTGCATTGTGCAAAAGGTTGGATTAGATAACCCTGGTGGTCCCTTCCAACTCTATGATTCTATTATTCTAATTATACTACCTAATTATGAATCCTACAGTAAGGCAAAGTATGACCAGAAACATTTTTTGTGTTTTTGTTGCTTGTTAGGGTAGTGGTTTTTTGCTTGAAAAATTAATAATATTTTTAAAGAGTTTGCCCACCACAAGCAGGCAAAAGGTGCCTCAAGTTGGATCCCATCAAAAAGACTCATCACATGGTGGTGGTTAGTCTCTGATTTGCTAAGGCCTTCTAAGTACCTCATGCTTCTTGCCTCTTCTATGTGACCATTTCTGTGTAGGGTATTTTCCGTTTGATTGCACTAGCCATATCTCACACAGAAAGATAGCATGCTATTTGCAAACATTGCTTTTAGCAGCATTGGCCTGTGGACAGGTTGTTGTACCACTATAAATTTTCTGATACATGGCCATCTTTCAGAATGTGGTGCATATTTCAAATGAGATTGTGTTGTGTCAAATACTCAGGTGCAACCGACTCTCAATCTTGTTCTAACAAAGATATTATGCACATTTGGCCAGTGATTTTAGACCCCTCTCAAGTAGAACATTTCCAGCAGAAAAGGAATCCTTTACCTTATCTTTTTGTATTATATAATAATATCTATAACTTCATAAAGCATGATCTGTTGGGTTTGCAAACTGGAGATTTACATGTGATACTCTTCCAGTAATAACCCTATAAAACTAATCTGTTTTAAGTTATATTCTCATTTTGTCCAATGAGCTGTTAATATTTCACTTCCAACCATGAACATTTTTTATAAATATTGCTTTTGACCCCAAAATAAGGATGTTTTGATAGCTGCGTTTTCATGCACAAGCACAATAGAAACAATTAATAATTATTTAAAGTAGTTCAATTTCATACCTTGTTGGGCACTCTGCTTCTAATATTGCTATTATTCCGTGAATGATTTGCAATTGTTTTAGTGACAAATGTAGTTCAGGAGTGGAGAAATAAAGGGGAGAAGAATGAACAATCCCCTTAGAATAAGTCTGTTTTATGAATCTGGAAAATAACAAGTAATCATTGCTTGTTATACTTTTTGACAGCTTAAGTACAAAAAAAAATCAATTACTAAGAAACTAGTATCCAGATTAATGTTGAAAATCAACCTGCTTCTAAGGTACCTGCTAAAAGACCATCGATTTTATATTGTTTGAGGGAGGCTAGTTATATTTAATTTCTTTTATTGATTCCCCCCCCCCCCTTAAGCTCTATATTCAATGCATGGGAGATACAATGCAATTTCTTATACGGAAGCAATGCCAGCTGCCAGACTCGTAAATTAATTTTACATGAGTGAGAGCAGTGCTTAGTAATTTGCTGAGCATTTCAGAGCATAGCTAGTAATTTTCCCCTTTATTATTTATAAATATCAAGAGGTCCAGAATTGGGCAGTCTGGGGTGGGTTAAAATGAGAAGGCCTTGCAGTAATTTCTAATACCATGACACAGCAGCACCTCATGCTTCATTTCTCATCTCCTTTGAATGCCAAACGAGTGGAAGGGAAATATGCAACACGCAAAAAGTAACACAATTCTCTTCCAACTCTGCCATTTTAAAACGATGCCTTTGAAAAAAACAAACTCAACATTTAAAGGAATGTTGCAATGCATTATCTAAATTCTTAATGTACAAATGGGTGTTTTTTTCCAAAGCAAGTGCCATTCTTAAAAAGGAATTACATGAAATGATCTGCATCTAGCAGCAGTGATGAGGAGAATTTTAATGATTCCCGTGTCAGCAAAATGAAAGCAATATCCTTGTGGTAATGCAAAGAGTTGTTTTTTTTTTTTATCAAACAGACTTAAAATACATTAATGCTGTTATGAATACACAGAACTGAAACGTCAGAGGTACTCTGCATTAGTGATTGGCTTCTTGGGTGTTGCTTCTTGCGTGGTGGATTATAAATCAAAGCACCTGCAATACTCCTTCTTGTCTCAATACGCTGGCCACAGTAAATGAGCTTTGCACAGCTAGCTGCCTGATAGTCACAGGCACTGGCAGATCCGTCAATGGCCTGTTCAGCAGTTCCCCTCTAATGCTGTGTTTCTCAAATGGGATGCCCGAGAGCAGAAAGGTAAAATCTGACATGCGATGGTACTGTATGGCTACAGCCAATTTACTCTAGGAAGGAAAACATCATACTTGATCTTACTTAACAACAACAAAAGTAAGCCATACCCCTCTGGAAAAAGGTTTGGTTGCTTAATAAAGACGTCACAGCTAGACCTGTGATGGCCTTGTTATTTATGAGTCATAATCTCACCATTTTGTCGGCTTGAAATGGGGCAGTGGGTGGCAGTGTTACTCTGCTGTTTTCCAAAATGGCAAACCATGTCAGTGAGGACAGTGAGGACAGATGAAGCAACATACAAAAACAAATCGGCAGGAAGGACATCCGTAACATCTGCATATGACATCAAGCACATGCCATGTGATAACATCATGTTCCTCTCACCCTAGTTATGGAGAGCAAGATGTGGAGATTTGTGATGTTATTGCCTTTAATTCTTCATAGCAACTGGAGATTAAGTACAAAAGACTGTGGAGATTTGTGAGGCTATGAAGAATTAAAGGCAAGAAGAAGAAGAGTTGGTTTTTATATGACAACTTTCTCTACCACTTAAGGGAGAATCAAACCAGCTTACAATCACCTTCCCTTCCCCTCCCCACAACAGACACCCTGTGAGGTAGGTGGGGCTGAGAGAGTGTGACCAGCAGCCAGCCCAAGGTCACCCAGCTGGCTTTGTGTGTAGGAGTGGGGAAACAAATCCAATTCACCAGATTAGCCTCCTCCGCTCATGTGAAGGAGTGGGGAATCAAACCCGATTCTCCAGATCAGACTCCACCACTCCAAACCACCACTCTTAACCACGACACCATGCTGGAGATCAAGTACAAAATACCACTAAAAGAAAAGCTTGGATAGTGCTCAGGTTTGTGTCCTGTTGTACACCAGAAGTTCAAGTTACACATCATTATTCTTCACTACACCATAGCCTCAATAGAAAGCACATCTCTTTATCAGTTAAATATCTCCAGCCTATGTGTGCAAGAGTTTTGCAGCATGGTCTTAAACATATTTATTCTGAGGTCCAAATAATGCCATTCTTCTCATCTATTTCAGTGTTGTGTCCCTGCTTTCTTCTGTGATGGCTAGACTATAATATTTACTCAAATGCAAAATTAGTTTTTCCCCCACAAGTATGACTTCGAAAAAGGGAGGGGGTGTTTTACATTCACATACAAGTTAGTTATATCCAATAATAATTTATTTTTGTATGTATAACTTTTTTAAGGAGTCGACTTGCATTCAGGATCATTGCCTTTTTGAGTAAGGGATAAATGAATGCTTGAATCCATACCCATATTAGAGCTCTGAGAAGAATATTCAGTTGACTAGGGATGTGCAAAAAAAAAAAAATCGGTAAAATTCAGGTTCGGGTTTATTGGGCCTGATTTTTTGAGGGGAAACCCAAAATAAGCCAAATTCCCATACCGGTAAATATGGTAATTCAGTTTATTTTTGGGTTTCCCCCAAAAAAATGGCCCTTGGGGAACATTTTTGAGATAGAGCCCCCAAACATGCAGGGTAGCTTGCAGGGACTCTCCTTGCAAGAACCCTCAGGTTTGGTGAAGATTGGGTCAGGGGGTCTGAAGTTATGGGGTCTGGAACAAGTCGCCCCTCCCACCTCCATACAGAAGCAGGAAGGTAAGAGTCAGATTCTCTGACTTTCACTACATAGACACAATCCTGCAGAAGTTGGCTAATGGAAAATCCCCACAATAGCAAACAAAGGGGATTTTTTGCAAAGCTCCTGTGGGGGTATTTTAGCGGTGGTGGGGCTTCCCCACCTTTTTTGGTGGCATAGCCTCGTTTTTTTCAATGGGGAATTTCCCCCCATTTCCCCTGATTTTATTTTTTAAAAGGTTTTTTCCCTCTGCGGCGGCTGGGAAGCCTCAGAGGTGGTGGCACGGCTCCTCTGCTCCCAGCCACCACAGATCTACCCCCCCCTTTAGGCGTGGGCTGCTCGTATTGAAGAGACAATTCAGATGCACATGTGAGTGCAAATGTTGCCTCTTGCTAATTAATGATGACAGGAAGACTGAAATTTAGTCATGGGCCAGAGGCATAGTCGTAAAGCAGTACACAATGTTTGACCTCTGTCATGTCAATTTCCTTTTGATAAATTACAACCTAGGGTTGGTATTTGGCACTGTCAGAGAGCATTTTGCATGCTGAGACTTGTTTCATAAATGACACTTAAATTGGTGTGTGAATTTCCCGTGTTGACAATTCATACATACCTGTGTTAGCTGGAATGTTTTGATTTTTATAAAGAGGATCTAATTAGCTCTTGATACTATGCTGATAACTTCCATATGTGTACACAAATAGCAAAAGCAAGGCTGAAAGCCCCGAGTTCATTACCCAGCCCAAGTATCCAATAACCATAAACTTTTTACATATTAAAATCACAGTAGAAATAGTCATGTATTCAAAAATTATTAACATACCAATAACTCCAATGTATTATGATAAAGCTTTTGTTTCCACCTCCAACGTCTGATAATGAACAAGACTTGCCATGCTAACTAGTTGAACTCTGGGTTAGGAAATTCCTGGAGATTCATAGGTGGAGCCTGGGGAAGGTGGAGTTTGGCAATGAGAGGGAACTAAGCATGGATGTGATGCCACAGAGTCCATCCCCCAAAGTTGCCATTTGCTCCAGGAGAACTGACCACTAGAAATCAGTCATAATTCTAGGAGAACTCTAGGCCCCACCTGGAGGTTGGCAACCCTAGCATATGGGATTTGGGGAAGGCTTGCTTTAGAGGACCTATAACCAGGATATCATACCATCTATAGAAGCAGAGAAGGAAAGCAAGATAGTCTGTGTATGTCATTTAAAAATATTTATTATGGCATGACACATGAGACTGAGTGGGATACAATCTTGTGGGGAGTTATAAATTTGCATAGAAATTTCCTCTTCTGGAGGAAGACCCACTTAAGTTTGAAGAAGGCTCCTTGGAGATGCTTGGATCCACCCAACATGCTTAAGCCCTATATTGGAGGAAGGATTCAAGAAAAAGAAATACAAAACACCCTTAGGTATCCATTACTTTTGGAATGGTTCTTTGGATCCAATCCATTAAAAGTTAATTTATTAAACCTGTAAAATACTAGTTGGGAAATATTTTAATTACATTTCAAATTCCATGGAAATATTTTATAATAAATCTGAAATCTTTAGTAGGGTGTCCAAAAAACAGGCATTTTAATTTTTTTGATATATTAAAAAAAAACCCTCCAAATCGGTATTCCCAATATTCCTAAACACTGGTATGGTATTTGGATTTAAGTTTTTTCAGGTTTCCAAAGATACAGGCACCAAAAGTTTAGCTGAGCTACTGGTGCCTGTCCTTTAAATAACCCCTAAATTTCAAATAGATTGGACTAAGGATTCTATGAGCCCCTTGAACAGGGCACCCCCAGCCACCCTCCATTATTTCCTATGGAGGGAAAAGCAAAAATGAACCCCCATGCTGCCTACCAGGGCAGAAACTATGCCTGCAAGCAAGCAATCACTGGTCAAATACCTCCCATGGAAGAACCAACAACAAGCCCAACAGAACCACTGCAGAACCCAGTAATCCCAGCAGAGCCACAAGTAAATGACTCAAACCAAAGAATCTCTGCAGTGGAAACTCGAAGTGGGGGGGGGGACACTTTTGCATGTGCAGTAAAACCATTTGCAATGCGCAGAAGCCCAGAAGAGCTCAGTGCCATTGTGGCAGTGTAAACTCAACAGGACTAATATCAAACCAGAGAATCACAGCAGAACTAATCAAAGCAAAGCAACCCAGGAAAAAGGGGGGGGGACCACTTGAAACTGATAGAGGCAGCCTAGTAAGCCATAGGACCCTCCCCTTCCTTTACTAAATGCATTCCTTTACTAAAGATTATGGATGTGCATTAGAATAAAACCATGCCAAAAATATACTCCAAAAATACCATATTGGTCGGTCTGTCTCTCTCTCTCTCTCTCTCTCTCTCTCTGTGTGTGTGTACACACACACATACACAAAATTTATACCTAGAAATAGCACCCTAATTGTACACAGGTAAACCTTTTTTTCATAAATATATCACAATGTTAAAGTGCAAGCAGTTGTAAATTACAATATTAACTTTTTTAAATTATATATCCAGCTAATAGAACTGTGATGTTGTTTATGGCAGTAACAAAAGAACGCAGGGAACAAATAATATAAATTAAGGAATTCTTTATGGTAATAAAGTAATTCAAAACATTTTGTAGTAATTCAAAACATTTAATAACTCATTGCTTTGCCAAAAAAAAAATGTTCTCTGAATCATTTCCATAGATTCTATCAAGAGCAAGTAGCTCCCACCCACATGGCAGCCATTTTTCCTGCCCCGTCTGCACAGTGGCTATTCCCACCACCACTCAGGGCTTTTCTTTTCTTTTTAATTGGCAATTTAATATTATTAAAGCATTATAACAATCTGTGTATCATGTTCATTAGATTCCCAGCTTTCATTTTTGTTGTGGATATATGCCCTTCTCCTTATAGCTTCACAATGAAAGAGGCTAGATACCAACTTTCAAAAACAAAATGAAAGCTGGTAATTCAAAGAACCTGTTACACACTTGTTATAATGCTTTAACAATATTTAAATTCCATTAAAAAAACAACAACTAGAAAAGCTCTGGAAGCATGTGCCGGAGGGGGGGGAATAGCCACTGCTGGGGGACGAACAAGAAAAATGTGGGGAAACCTGCCATATAGAAGACACATTACAGCTACACTGTATCTGTCACCACAACAGCAATGGGGAAACCCCATATTAAGCTTATCCTTGTATGTAAAACACTCATCTCAGCTTTACCGGGGTCATTATTTCAATGAATGCCCCAAGATGATCCCTTCATGACATTAATCTTCTTTGGACATAGTTCTTCAAGACTTCTGTACGAGGAACTCTTTTCAGCGTATGCCTTTGTAGTAGTAGTAGACAGTTTTGCTTTCATTGCCATGAAAATGACTATACTGTAGCCATTACATATTTGGAAACTTTGGTAAGAGATACATGTATGTGTTAAGTGTTGTGAAATGGCAGCCATCTTATGGTGACCCCTTAGGGTTTTCAAAGAGCCAAACAGGTGTTTTGCAACTACCTGCCTCTGCATCGCAACCCTGGTCTTCCTTGGTGTTCTCTCACCCAAGTACTGACCCAGGCTGACCCTGCTTGGCTTTTGAGATTTAACAAGACAGACTTAGCCTGGGCCATCCAGGTCAGGGCAAGAGATAAGAAATCTGTGAGGCAGGTTAGGTTGAGACTGTGTGATTGGCCCAAGGTCGTTCAGCAAGCCTCCATGGCAGAGTGTGAATTTGAACCTGGGTCTCCCAGATTCTGCTCTAACCAGTTCATGTTAATGGTCTCTGCATGCCTAACAATGACTGCACTGAGTTAGGGTGTTTGGAATGGAGGGTGTCAGGAGCACGGGCTTTCTTCTAGCAGAATGGATTGAACTGAATTAGCTGTGCACAATGTCAGGACACTTCCAATTCATTAGTTCTAATTTGCAATTCCTTTTTAAATAAAGTCATGACCATAGAATGCTATTTCATGTCTCTTGTCTTTCTTGCTGGATCCTGGGGCAATTCTCACTAGCTTACAACAAACTCTTTCATGTCTTACTTGCAAAGACATAGTAGTACACTTCTGTGTTGTGATTCCACTCCTCTGTAACATATTAATATAACACTTTTCTCTAGATGCTTTTAGAGATACAGACACAAATCGTTTCACATTACAATTGCCAGAAAAAATTGAACTAGAGTTTAACCAGATCCATTTTAGGTAATAAAATCTACCGTGTATAATGTGTGTTTTTTTTTTTTTTTTTTTTTTTTTTGGTACTGTTTAGATGAATGGGTAAAAACATTTTTGGCCTATATAACTCTATGCTTTCCTCCTTTTGCTTCCGTTGTTGTGAGCACCCATACACCTTTCTGTACCTGCCAACGTTTGATTATTTCTGGTATCAGGAAATGACCTTGCTCTCATCTTCAATTCTCATTATAAACTGGAATCAGTGACCCAGCTCACAGAACATTTGGGAGAACAAGTTCAATATAAATGGTAAATATTCTGATAAATAAATGTTATGTAAATAATTAGTATTCACACAGCAGCCTGATTCCAATATGCCATTACACATCTAAGTACTTTCCACATTTTTCTCTTCTTCCATTTCCTTTGCTCTCTTTATCTTTCCATTCCTTATATCCCATTTTTTTCTCTTGTCTATTTCTGATTCTTCTCCTTTTCCATTGTTCTTCTTCCCCAGAGTTGCCATATTGCACAGCTGGCTGGGTTTTATCTAGAATCTGGGCATATCACCTAATGCCATCGGTCCATTAGCTGTCCTGGCTTCCCAACTTCCTTTAAAAAAAGTTTCAAGGCCTTCTAGATACAGACAGAGAAAGAAAAACGTGAATACAATTTATCTGCTTAACTTATGCAGTGAAAAAAGTTCTGTTTTACTTTCCTTTTGTTGTAGCCAATAAGGAAAATCATGGATGCAATTGACAAGTTTCGGAAGACCCAGGGAAAGCTTTGCTTTCCTATTGTCAGGAGAGCCGGCAACAGCAATTGAACACTCCATATGTGTTCTCTAGTTCTTAGGCTTTAACTGGAGACCAATAATTTTAAGGAAAAGAAACTCATGTTTCTTGTGAATGTCAAATTATTCCCCTCCCCAAAAACAAACAAACCCAAGAGTAGTGTAATTAAAGAACAATGTTTATCAATCCCTTTATTAGTTTATCAGTAACCCTCTTAAATATTCACAAAAACGTTAATGTTTAAGCTAAACATTCTGCATAGTAGTACCCTCTTTCTTTCAGTTGTGCACTGCCATTCACAGTCCAATCCTAAGCGAGGGCTATAGGGGGTGGACTGACCCCTACGTCTTAGGTAAACTAGGAAAATGTTTTATATGATTTTTATAGGACTATTTTAAATGTTGTTTTAATTCTTTTACTAATTTAATAGGATACCTACCAGTATATTACTGTAAGCTGCTCTGAGCCCGGTTCTTGGCCGGGGAGCATGGGGTAGTAAATGGAATAAATAAATAAATAAATAAATAAATAAATAAATAACCTCCTGGAGGCAGAGATTGGTGCTTGGCAAGGCTCCCTCCAGAGTGCAATGTTTTGTTTTTCACATTAATGTTGGTTCCCCTGAAAAGGGGAGAGGGCTTCAGAGACTTCAGAGCTAGGAATTCCCAAGACCAGTGAAGCGCAATTTTTAAAAAGAGTGGCCAGCCACTCATTCCAGGAAGCCAGGGATCCTGGAAGGAACTGCACATCTGTACAGATGGCTGTAACCTCCATGGAACATTCCCCCAGGGAACCCACCTCACTGTTGGTGGATTCCAGGAGACCAGGCAACCATCCCCAGTGGGCATCTGGGAAGCCTGTCTGAGGGTGGCTGTCCACCATCACACTCTTCTAGGGATGAGGGCCATACCTCCCATCTCCCCTTCCAACCTCCCCTCCCCCCCCGCTTAAATGGGTGGCTGTGGCCAGGCTGTATAGATGCCACTGACGGTTCTGGAAAGGGTGTTGTGAAGGGACCTTCTTCCCTTTTGAACCCTCACAATTTTTTTCCTGTTACCAATAACTGAGAGTTTTTTTAATATTTCTTAAACCCCACACCTTGTCACCTTTGTTTGGGTGAGGAGAAAGCTTCCCTTTCCTCCTCCCAGATGAAACTGAGAGGCTTAGAAGCTGTAGCTGATTTTATAATTATGAAAATAAATTGAAGTTTATTATTTACAGAGAGGTAGATAGATTGATTGCTTTTCTTCAATAGAGACACAAAGCTTAGTTGGTTAGGAACAGTTCAAATCTTTTCAGTTTTTAAAGCTGAGTTCTCATTTACATTTCATTGACAGCAAGTTTCATGAAAGCCAAATGAAGCCACACTGAGCTCAAAAGAGGTAGCTGTGCACAGAACAGGAGCCCCAATCTTATATCAGGTGTAGGGTTGTGCAACAACAACAAAATTCAGTAAATTTCAGGTTTGGGTTTTTTTGGCCTGATTTTTGTTGGTAAACCCAAAATAAGCTGAATACCCATACTGGTAAATATGGGTATTTGGCTTATTTTCTGTTTTTCTGAAAAATTCAGGCCCATTATAGTCAATGGGATTTTTTTGAAGCCCCTGGGGGGCATTTTGGGAGGTACAGTCCCCAAATTTGCACCATGGCTGCAAGGGACTCTCTTTAGATGGTCACCAATGTTTGGTGAACATTGGGACAGGAGGTCCAATTTTATATGCTCGCAAAGGGGTCGCCCCCATCCTCTAGGCATTTAAATTGTAAGCCGAGCTGTCCATCAGGTTCAAAAGCTCAGCACTGCTGAGGACTGGTGGAAAGAAAGGATTCCAGGCTGATGCCTCAAAGTCTGGGCTCTGCTGTCATTTGCTTAATGTCCATGCAAATGAGCTTCCAAACAGAGGAAAAAGACTTAATAAGGCACATAAAACATTCTATTTGGTGGCAAATGACATCCTGTGAGCAGTCCTTTATTGTGGTGATGAAAAATCAGATTCCAATGGTATCGGAGCCAGCGGAAGTCATGTTAAGGAGATTGCTCATCCAAGCAGGTAAGGGAGTCTTCTTCAGAAGGGCCATGAGCAGCTGACGGTAACTAACATTCTATGGACTGGGTGAGCTCCGTCTTTTAAAGTGCAGATCAGCTAGTTATCAGTTGATCAGACCAAGTTGCCTCCAATTAACAACCCCTGCCTCAAAAGGGCCCCAACTATGGGGCCCTAACAAAACCAGTCAAAAAAAGAAAGACAAAGGGGAGAAAGCACAGAGCCATGTCTCTGAGCAAAGGTGAATAGCCAAACCCAAAAAGCTGAATATCTATTCAGCTTTTTTCAGGAATTGCCTATTTGGCTTCAGTTTTATCCCCAGGTTTTTGCATTTGTTAAACCATAAACCCAAAATTTACTGAAACAGCTAATTTAGGGTTAATTTTCGTTTCGGGTTTATCAATATGCACAACCCTAATCAGGTAACTATGTGGACCTCCTACTAAAGCAAAACACCACAAAGTATGCTTCAAGAGTTCTGTCAAAGGTTCAAGACTTGGACAAAAAACAAATAAGAGCCTCCCAAACAGGAATTTCTACTTGCACATTAATTGAACTGGTATAGATCCATATACTACTGAAGCAACAAAATCCCGCAACCAGAGGGCACAATGCCCTGCTCCATCTTTCGTTCAAGCTTTTCTGTTATATCAGAAGAGAGACTTACAACCCATTCCTGAGAATGGGGCTAAAAGTTTTTAGGAGGCGGCGTGACCTCGCCGCCGGCGTAAATGAATGTAATCACGCGTTTATACGCATCCACAAAACAGCTTTTTGTTTTGTTTAACGGCTTATGGGGAGTGGCTTAGGAAGAGGAGCCGCTGCGCCTCTTCCGTGCCGTCCCTGTATGCCTTAGCTCAGGAATGGGCTGTAAATAAGCAAAGCAGGAGCAAAGGATGTGATTGTTCCTGAGTACTGTTCTATGCAGTAGTTAACAGGAACAGCTACAAAGCAATTGGTATATGAAACAATAATTAATGTGTTTGATTTGCATAATATGCAAATTGGGTCACCCAGATCTGGTCAACTTGAAAATGACACCCCTATTGTTCTTGGACTTCCAATTTTCTGAATCTTTACTTGTTCGTTCACACCACCTCTTTCTTTCCTTCCCTCTGTCTTTTTTCATTCTTTTCCTCCACCTCAAAGAGTAACACGTTCTCCTCTAAAACCAAAAGGAACAGTTTTTGCTGCTTTGCTCTTTCCATTTCACATTTCTTTCGAGATGCCTGCAGGCAGAAGGAGCTGCAAATTGAGTTCCAATTGCAATTTCTGGGGTAAAAGAACAATCAGCCCTGCAAATCATTTACAGTAAAATGGGATTATAAGGGACAGGACAGGGTTAACCGAAAAGGGAATCAACATATAAATTTGCTCTGTGTTCTTTGAATGCTTTGGTGAATGGTAACTTGAACATTCCTATGCTTATTTTTATTTATTTGCTTATAGACACTATTTTAGTCACTATTGAGTAACTTTAGGATGCAATATGTCTGGATTGATATCAGGGAGTTTTTACACCAAATATGACAGGAAGGATTTAGGGTGAAATCATATTTGATTCGTCTTTTGATACTGAGAGTTTGTAATTTGCAAAAATTCAACACTCATTTGGGAAAAAGAGGTGCTAATTGCCAGCAGCTGAATCAAAAAGAAGCCTAGTCCTCTTTTCTTTGCAAACATTATGGAAATAATCATAAGCAGCCTTGCAACTCAGATCCTCCTAAAGTTGGTAGCTACACTTTAGACATTTGTGCCTGTGTAGTGGAGATATGGTGTGTACTTCTTTCTTTCCAAACCATGTCTAAATTGAAAATCACTAGAATATGACTTCTGTGCTTCTGAACATAAGATGGCCTGCTGATTCAGATTAGTGGTTCATTTAGTCACCACCAATAGGGTGTAGAGTCCAAAGACTTTCCCTAATATTGTCTCCTAGCACCAGTATTCAGAGGTTTACAGCCCATTCCTGAGCTGAGGCGTACAGGGACGGCAGGGAAGAGGCACAGCGGTGCCTCTTCCTAAGCCGCTCCCTGTACGCCATTGAACAACAACAACAAAAAAAGTTTCACGGCTTTTTTTTTGTTTAACCGGGGCCTTTCGCCCCATAGGGAATAGCGAGTCTACGTCTGCTAAAGCAGGCGCAGCACTGCCATTCCCAGCACTGGTGGAAGTGGCCAAAAGGGGATAGGGAGCCACCTAATGCCCCCCTGTGCCGGCATGGCCTCTCCACACCGTTGCCGGCACCACGGAGCGGCTGCACTGGAGGAGGGGGGGAGGCGCGGTCCCGCAGCGCTCTGCCACCAACTGGACCAGCCTCGCTGCCAGCGTAAGTGTGTGTAAACACGTGTTTACACACACTTACACTGGCGGCAAGGTTACGCCACCTCCACAAAACTTTCAGCCCAATTCTCAGGAATCGTCTGTAAATCATAATGGCTTCTGTCTTTAAACATCATGACTATGGAGGTTCCATCTTCCTTGAATCTGTCTAATCACCCTTTGAAGTCATCTACTCTATTGTCCTTCACTACATTGGCAGACAGTGGATTCCACAGTTTAATTACCTGCTGAATGAATTACTACCTTTTTAATACCTTGAATCTATTGCCAATCAACACCATTGGGTTCTCCCCCAAATTCTAGCATTATGGCAGAGGAAGGAACAGTTATCTTTAGCTACACTGCCTGGCTGAAGCATAATTTTATAATCCCTAATCACTTCCCCATTTAGTCATTTACCTGGTGATGAGTTGCTGGTGTAGACTTGTCCAAGTTTAATCTCTCACACTGTCCTGGAGATTGAATTAGGATACTTTTAAAAAATGGGATGTACCTGCACTGAAAATATTAAACCCTATCTAACACTGTGTGCTCTGAAAAAAATTCCCAAGGAACTAGGAGGAGTTTTTTTTAACAAGGAACTGCTTTCCTAACCATGGAACTGTAACTCCAACCTCAGGTGGCCTCAGGAGAACCCAGGAGAGCCTACCAATTAATTTTTAAGCTATTTATTTAAGTATTTGGAAATAGATAACCTTTGCACTTTTTAAGGCCTACAAAAGCCTAATTGGTAAGAAACTACAGCCCTACAGCTATGGTTTAAATTTGAGGAAAATGTAACCTAACAAGTTCCTAACAGGCCCTTATTAAAGATTGTTGTGTCTCTAAAATGGCTGAACAACAAACCTTCCAAGAGAGTGTGCTAGACTCAATAAATCCACCAAAACCTTATGCAGACCAGAGAACACAAGAAGACACCTAACTGACACAAAAAAACCCTCTCTAAAGGCAGCAATGAGAACGATGTCAACAACAACAAAGCAATGCCCCCCAAACAATCAAAACACCCCCTCCTTTCAGGTGAAAGCCAGCAAGATCTGAGGTAGAGAAACCTCCAAAATTCAAACAGTGGAACTGTGAAACAGAAGCAGTAGAGAAATGGAAGCAGGTCCTCCCACACAAAATAATAAAATCACCCCCTCAAACTAGCAAACCCACCCGCACCAATCAACAGGCCAAGGCCTGCTTAATTCTAGCAAAATTTAGCAAATGAGCCCCAAATACAACCAATGGCTTAAAAAGAAAATGATGATATCTCAAACCTTTCGAGGTCTTCTCCTCCAGGCCGCAGGCAGAAAGGAATCCAATCCAAGCAGCAGGTTGTAATCCAGCAGGTCAGGATGGGGCATCAGGATCCAGGAACACAGAGGGAGAATCAGGCAGCAGGAGCAAAAGCCAAGCTTTGCCACCAAGCTCCCTCAAACCTCTATGAGGAATGGCCTGGTCTGGAAACCAGACCTACTTTTATAGTCTTTTGTCAAGCACAGAAAAGTTTGAAAATAATTCCAGCCAAAAAACACCTTCTGTGATTGGCCACAGAACACTGTTCTTCCTTATCTGGGTTCCTATTGGCCACTGAGAATTCCTGGCCCTCCTCCCTCCCCCTCTCTAGGTTGTCCTATGTTGCAATCCTGGTAGACTGCACCAGCTGGCTTTGAAGTAATACAAAATGCATTGCTGCCATTGACGATATGGGAAGCTCCAGCGAGCTTTCCTATTGGCCTCTCCAAGATGCCTGCTCCCTCCCTCCTGCTGCCTTGGAAACCAGCCACGGGGCAGGATTGTGAAGAAAGGAGATAGCTCTCCTTTAAATGCAACAAGGGCCACAAGATGGAGACTCTGCAGTGGCCGAATAGCTGAAACCTGAAAAAGCCAAATAATATTCGGCTTTTCAGGAATCACCTATTTGGCTTCAGGCAGATTCCCAGGTTTGGGTCAACCCTAAACCTGAATATTGCCGAAATGGCAAATTTTGGGTTTATTTTCAGTTCTGGTATATTGATATGCACACATATGTTTCCAGATAGTGGCTCCCTGGGGATATTTCAGTTTGCAAAAATGATGCAAGGCTGAAGACATTTCTCTACTTACACTTTGGCTGAAATCAAGATACATCCCCTTCATGTTTGGCAGAATTTACAGCACATTTTACTACATGGGAGCCTCTGTGGCAGCTGTGAGACCTTTGTATAATGTGAATTGGTCCCTTAGAAGGATCACCTTTCTTGTATGAGCCCACATGCCTGTAAACATCCAGCTAGCAAGGGCTCCAGATGGTTTCATCTCTCTGACAATTTAAGTTAAAATTTGTAAGTTGAAGTTTTCTTGTAGCATCTCCAAACCAGAACTAGCCAAACTTAGAGAAACTTTAATCTGTATTCCTTACCATGTTGAGCTTAATGAACAAGATATGCTCAGTTTAGATTTTATGAGTTATTAACTGAATGCACGTCTGTAGTATATGGCATGACAAAGATTAAACAGAACATACAAGGCAAATGTATATGATTTATGGGAGTTGATTTTCTCCCCTGTTTTGCAGCACTCCCCTAAGATTATTAGAGATTGGTATACTGTTCTAAAGGAAATACTGTGTGTTGAAAATATCCTAAATTAACTTTTTAAAGTCATTCTTGATTTAAAATCTTGGGTAGGGAACAGATTGGGTTTTGTGCTGGTCATTCTTGACAGTACAACTTTTTGAGAAACAGAATAGAGAAATTGAAATAATGAAAAAAGACACTGTAGGCAACTTCACTGAGTTCTCTGAATAATGGGTACCTTTTAATACTTGAATAGATATTATAGTAGGTGTCTGGTACCGAAACAATTTTGATTATTTCTTATTTTTTCCCTTTTTTTCTGTTTGAAATTGTATTTTTATCGACAGTAGGTATTATATATTTTTATGAACAGTGGATGAAAATAAAAGTTAAGAACAGCAGAGGTCCAGATAAGAGAGATTATTCAATATTGGGAAAAGCAGAGATAAGTAACCAAGCCATCAGCTTGTAAAAATCAGTATACCTTTTATTCTTTTTACTCTTGCTCAATGATATATCTGTAAAAGGGGGGGAACTACAAATTCAGAATCATATTTTAGATCTTATAATTTTCAGTTATTAGAGACAACTGATTATAGTGGCAGTGTTATGACAAGGAATGGAACATAAAACCAAATCCATGCATTAGGTTTAACCATTTAACTGCATTTAAAGATGGTAAATTAAAGAAATAGCATGCAGGCTAATTTCATTGATCTTCCTAGCCGAAAAATGCAAGTGTCACTTGTAAGAAAAATATTATTTCCAAAAAAATAATACGAAAAAGGAGTCTGAGTATTATCTGCCCAGTTTTAAGGTTGTATTTTTACAGGAAATAAAACATATTACAGGCTACTTAACTTTGATTTCAAAATGAATAAAACATGGCTGGCTGAATATGTGATACCACAAGCAGGCAAATATATTATCATAATATAGCAGAATTATCCTATTGAAGTTAGTTCCATCTATGAAATTCAATAAATTAGTCATAGTTAATTGGCAGATCATGTGATGCCATGTGCAGGCAAATTTATTTTTAGATACTAAAAGTACTCTAATGCTTAGTTCCATCTATGAAATGTCCTTAAACCAGTCATAGTTAACTAGCAGATTTGTCAATCTCCGGTCTGTATTTGATGCATCACCCCAACCACAACCTAAAAGAGAATTATTGCATGATCACAAGCAGCATCTGGAGCCCTGTACTATTGTTGACATTACTTTTGGGCTGACACAAAATACCTGCCTTGTGGAAACATATACGGTTGCAGCAATACTTTTGATTTCATTTAGGAAACAGTTACTATAGTACAGCATTAAGTAATATTTGACAGACCGCTAGGAGCAGAAAACTGATTTTTCTTGCTCTTATAGATATATGCTTTGGTCAGCAGTAAAAGAGAGAGAGAGAGAGAGAGAGAGAGAGAGAGAGAGAGAGAGAGAGAGAGAGAGAGAGAGAGAGAGAGAATAGATATTTTATAGGTCACTGAGAGTGTGCACTGAGGTGCAGATATCTTTTTGTAATTCATTAAAATAATCAAAAGATTTATTCAGCCAATTAATCTTAATTTCCCACTGGGGAAAAAAGGACTGTTTATTTTTCTCCCAGTTGTTTCTATAAACAATGGGCTTATATTTTAAATTTTGCACACTTTGCAGCAAATCCATGGTGTCTTCAAGTTGTTTTGTACTCTCAGGTTGCACCTCTTTAAAGAATTTTCCTAAACAAGCATCACTGATATTGTTCCCATTCATTAACTTCAACTATGTACATGTCGGTTGTTTGTTCTCAAGTGGAACTGAAGCGGCAGTGTGTTATGCATAGGCACATTTGATCAGTGTATTCCTGCAATCTATGTGAAAAATACCAAAGCAGAGGGAAGAGAGGGTTGGTTTCATGACAGTCCCTTTATGTTTATATTTGCGGTGTAAGTTGCAGGTGGAAAGGACACACTTCCGATCTCTCATCCATATTCCATGAATACTGAAGAGGAGAATGGGGGAAAGTACAAAAGATTAAACAATTATGGAAATGCTGAGGAATTTGCATTAGCCTGCTGAAATATTACATGAATGCAGATATTGAAAGAATGTATACTGTTAATTCACAAAATGGTGACTCATGAACAATTTCCTTAAAACAATATAATGGCCATAAAGATTTTTGGATGAAAGGTCACCATGTTCTACCCTAATTTCCCTGCTCCCCTCATCAAGCTTTCTGCGGCAAATCTATAAAACATTGTTTCTATTAAAATGGAGCCAATAATCAACAGTGATTGTCATGCCTTTGTTTTGCCAGGGATCTCCCCCTCCCCAATAATGTGAGGAAGAAAATTCACCAAATACAAATTGTAGCTGGGCTTGAAAGGATTTTAAAAATCACACTTTCTGCTAATACAGGGTTCCAGGTCTGGCACAAAAAGAGGAAATGTGCTCATTTTAGCTACTGCATGGTGTATCATTATCACCAGCCAACATCTGTGCAGTAATATCCTGCATGATATTAGTGTTCTGAATCTTCCATACAAGTAGATTTTTAAATAAGGTTGAAATGGTGTCTGAATCAGAATTGCCCTAAGGATAATGCAGAAGCATTTCTCTTAAGCCAACGGGCGTTCCAAATGATGGCATATGGGCAATAGAGTACAAATTGCAATGATAAACACCAAAAACAAAGAAGGAAAAACAGATGTCCTTAAGCCTAATTTAAAAATATATTGATGGATTATGTTCTGATCCACGGTTTGGCAGTTATCTCAAATTCTTCTTTATAGTTAACCAGGAAACATGACATATTTTCATTTAATTTTTTAAGCCAGAAAGTTGGAACTCAACTGTTTTCTTATCTGCTAAAAATAATTTCAAATTCAATGGCCTTTGTGTCAAAATACCACTCTGGGTTGCTTGCCAGGAAACAAACACCTTTGTTTCCGACTGCATCCTTAGCATGTTAAAACCTTTTCCCTGAATATGGTGTACATCAAAAGTTTACCACACGGGTTAGCATTTCTATCTTGATATAAATAGTTTTTGCAAGACTGCCATAGGTGGATTGCCAAATTAAAATTTTATCTAATCCACAATCATGAATAAATGAGTTCTGTCACTGATCATCCCGCTGCTTTATAATCTGGGGGTGGGGATTACAGCAGCCACCAGCATGACATTTCCCCCTAGAAAAAAAAGTATATAAAAAGAAGTCATACCCAGTTTCGATGATTCAAAATGTGGAAGCCCATTTATTGACAAAGAAGAGTTCTCGGCTGGGTTCTAATTGGCTTCATTGTTAAATTCAAGGTAATGAGCTTTAAAAATCCTGTTATATCCAATGAAGAGATCCTTTCATTTCAGATTTCTGCAGAGGGGCAAAGAAATTTCATGGTAGTGCTACAATATGCTTGACTAGCTTTGGTTCAGTTTGCCAGTCATGAACAGGAAGATGATTTTTTATTGATCACAATTATTGATCACAATTATTGAACTATTGTGAATAGTTCAAGACTCTTTTCTTGCATTCAAACATTATTGTGCAGTGCCACTCAATTAACAATGAGCAAATCAATTGGTCAACAATTATAAATAAACACTGTTTTTAAATGGTCTTAACTTTTGGAGTTCATTTAAGTCTGTTTACATGCACATTATTTCACACATGCTCATCTTTGCATGGGAGGTGTAGTTCCCCCTCACATCCTTGAATTACCTGAACCAGGCCTCCATGATCCTAGGAAGAATCATCTCACTTACTGTGCAGAGGCGAGGCAAGGATATGAAAATCCACCTGCTCAGAATGAGAGCCGGATGGGCAGATAGAGCTTGACACTTATGAAGATGAACTACCGAGCTGGAGCCCCAAATCTTCGGAACAGCTCCACTTCCCCTGGTGATCTTGGGTTTACAACCCAGAGAGAAAACATGCCATCTCTTTAATGTGCTCACACCCCTCTTTCGAGAGACCTGGGCTTTGGGCTCCAGAATCTAGCATCCAGATTGGTTAAAGTCCTCTTGGGGCCTGGGGGCCTAAACAGGAGCTGTCCTTTTGTATGGAGGGTAGAATGTCATTGGTTGCATGTTGCTAGTTGGTTGCTTGCTGCATGGGTGCATGCGCACCATGCAGCCATCAGCCAGTCTCCAGCCAAGGCTGGGCCAGATGCTCCAGAACTGTGAATCTCACTTGGCTATTAACCCTTTCTATGTTCCTTTACTTTCTTTGCCTGCATGTCAGTACTGTCTTCTTTAAGTTGTGCCCTGTAGTAATAAAGTTGTTTTAGTTAAGAAGCACTGCTTGGACTCCCTACCTGTGTCTGAGACTGCTCACCAAACACTACTGAGTTCACCCCACAACAACTGTACCTCTGGGCAGTTGCTGGATGGTGGAGGGAGCCTCCAGAAATAACCAGAGGTGGTGGCAAGGTACCAAAGGAGAATTCCAAATCCTGCCTAAGAGGAGAATTGGGGAGTGCATAAAAGTACCATCTGCCCCAGCCTTCCAGCAGGGCTGCATGCCAGTGAGAGGATCTTGCTGGGACCTGGGGAGAAAACCTTATACCACCAGCAAAAAGAAACAAACCCCACCACCATAGCTATTGCACAACTATAAAGCTCTTTTGACAGCCATGCATGGTAGACAGTAGACAGCCAAACAAATTGGAGGTTCAGCTCATGGGAGATATCTGTTCCATACAGTACGTTTGCCTATCACAAGTGTTTGCCAGTAAGTTCTTCTTCAGGCAGTAGTAAAGACAAAGGTTATTGCGAGTTTCATGGGCTCACAGTTGAGTACATTCAGGTTTAAATTGTGAAATGCAATTTTTTTCAGAATAATTGTTCTGGCTACTTTAATTGTTATAATATATGAAGCTTTATTAGGAGAATGAAATAGTCACCCGCCCCTTTTCCCCCATTATTCCCTTATTTTATCCTTTGGTATCAGCTGAAGATGCTTTTTTGAGATAACTTTGTTGCATTGTGTGAAATCTACAAGACTCAAGTTCAGTAGCACCTTAAATACCAACAAGTTTCCAGAGTATAAGCTTTTGAGAGTCTAAGCTCCTTTCATTAGACCAAAATGCCCCCCCCCTTTAATATCTACAAAACTATACATTAGCAGGACTCTTTTGGTGGTAGCCCCAGCATTATAGCTCTCTCCTGATGGATGTCTGTTGAAGTCCTAGCCTAAAGACTTTTGAAAGCATTGCAATACTTTGGCTTTCAACTGTCTTATTTTTGTTGGTCATGTGTAATATATTTAAGGGCCTTGTAATATGTATTTTATAGATGCCTTTAAAAAAAAAGTGTTCCTTAATGTATGTGATCTGGCCCTTTTGCTCTGTCCAGCCAGTGTTGGAGAACCGAGTGGAATACAAACTTAATAAAGAAATAAAATATTACACTGCCTCCTCATGCAATTTATAATGGTAAAGTAGAGATATTTCACAGACAGTGCCAAAGAAAAAAGCAATAGTTACATATGGATGGTGATGGGAGAAAATGAAAAGCAAAAGCAGCATTTTTAGATCTGTACATTTCTTCTTATTAAGACATCACATCTTGAAACTCCTAATCAAAGCAATGTAAAGAGCCTTGAAATCATTTTATCCTACTAAGCCGAGGAAGCCTGTTCAATTATCATCATAAAAGGAAATGGGTTTTGTTCTACAGTTCTGTGCAATTGGTTTTCAATAATTGCCATTATGTCTCTTTTCCCTATCTAGATTTCTGAAAAGATCATAGTGCATGTACAGTTTACATATATATATATTTTGAAAAAACCAGCCAATACCTTAATAAGTGCTGGTAACTCTTTAGCGCTCTGTTCGCTGCATATGTTATAGCTTTTGTGAAACACCCTTTTGCCTTTGAGTGACACGGTCAACAGTTCATCACATTTGCACCTCAGAAGCAATTGTTGCCCACTCATGTGTGAAAGTAGTAAAGTCTATTTAGATTAAATTGCTCAGGATCATCATAGATTGGTAAGGGACAAATCACAACATTTCTGATGAAAGAAGACTGTTGTTACTTTCCACCTCACATATACTTTGAAAAATGCCACCGAAAGGTAGTTTTTAAGCTCCAGAAAAGGATTCAAAATTAATCCTTTCAGGCTTAAATAAAATCATGATAACTATCTTGAAGATTAAAAAAGGCTGGAGAAAATAGGGAAATACTGTCCATAACAAAAGCTACTGTAAATACAGAAAATGAAATGCTAAATTAAAAAGTTATATTTGCATCATATATATTTTCTAATGAACGACACATGGGGAAAGTGGGAAAGATAACAAGTAGAAAGGGAAGATGCTTGTAAAGAATCAATATTCTCACTGTGAAAAAAAATAATTCTGACTAATATATAACAATATTGGCCAAAGTATTTCTATACTATTTTAAAAATAAATATCTAAGCTATGACTGCAACATTAATTAATATTGAAAGAATGTAATAAATGTATGGGAAATGATCACACATTATTATATAACTATTTTAGACCTTTTAAAAATAAAATCCAAGGACTTTGGAAGAGGTTACAATAATGCCACAACAGGTTATCTAACCTGAACATTTTAAATCTTTTTTTTTAAATGTATGGGATATTTTGTATTGTGTGAGAAAGGATATAATCTTCTTTGTTTTATAATTAATAAAAGGCAACAAAAATAACCCTAGTACTGTTCTTTAGGTTTATCTATTTTTTTTAACACAGGCTTTTAAAAATTATTTTCTTCAGTACTCTGAATTACAGTAAACATAATAAAATATTAAAATAAGAGGTGCCTCTAAATATGCAGCATGACAAATTTGGTATTAGCAATTTTCCCCTACGGTAAAATTGTAGATCTAGGACAACTTAAATGAGGACAGAGATAAGCAAACACAAGGAACTAACAAGAAAATATAGTCTAAATTCAAAGTGGTGCAAAATGCAGATGAAAAATGCAAGTTACTGAAATTGTGCTAATTGTATGATGCTTGAATAAAACAAGGTGACCAGTTATATTTTGAATTATTTTAACTCATTTTACATGCATACAGCTACTGAATATTAAAAGAAAAAACTGAGAAAATTGCAATTTTTTATTATGTCAAGGTGGTATTTAAAGATGAATGAAATCACATTCAAATTGCTTTGTCAGGTACCAGTTTAATGGTGTAAGAGATTTATTTACATAGTCGAATTTTATTTGACCAAAAGAATAAGATGGGGGAAAATATTTTTCAAAGACATGGACCAGTTTATATATACTTGACAATTATTCCACATGTCCAAACAAATTTTATAAATTGATATGGTATTTGACCTTCCTGCAGTGCTTGGAGACCTTTGTGTCCTATCATGAATAGGGCTATCAGGTTCCAGACCCTATTGCAGATTTCATGCTAAGAACCAGGCTCTCCCTGGCAGCTTCTCTTCGTGATAGTGGGGTCAGAGGGATGTCTGGGAGACATGAGCAGAAGCACAAAGAGCTCTGGGCTTTCAGGATTTTCATCCATCGGAAGAGCAGTCCAAAGGGGGCGCCGAAACACCACTTACAGTGGCAGACAGCACATGGAGGCAGTGCCTCACCTGGGCACTGATGCAGACCCTGCAGGAGTATAGCTCCAATGCAGGGGCTCACGCTGGCACCAAAGGGGCATTCCCAGGGGTGGAGCTGACTTTAGCAGCTCCCTAAGCCCTTTCACCCTGGCAATGCCCCTTGTTGCAGGTGAGGTTTCACAGGGGGTTTTTTAGTTGTCCCAAGCCCACTGCAACTACCCCCTCCTTAGGATTGCACTGTCAGACTGCATGTACACTCAGGTAACCTGGTATGCACAGTTCCTGTGATCTTTATCTTGCCTGCTTGCCTTCATAAAATTACCCTACATGATGCCCTGACTTCTCTCATTCCATCTACCTTGGATATATTAGTGAATTTACCAAGGGTTCTTTGGACTGGTCTGTCCAGGGGCATGATTTAGTTCATTTCAGACCAGGAACAGATCCAGCTCCTTCTAGAGTTCAATTTGAAATGAATGTTTAGGAATCAGACCCACAGAACCCATGCCAAGACTAGATATTGTTGTTTGTTATGGTCTCTAGCACACACCAACCCAGTGAAATGATTCATGGTCTGATATAGTAAGCCTCACACTGGAGAGTAATATTGGCAGTGATACAGATTTCTTTGTGGACACCCTAGATTCAAATCACTGGGAAGCAGGAAAAGGGGAGAGGCTATGGGGCTTTCAGGAAAGGGAAAGAGGAAATAGTGGAGGAGAAGGAGGGTTCCCACTTGTCCTTTCTAATGTTGTTTTCCCACCAACCATACAAATCCAGAATTTGAGAGATTCAAACTTGCAGAATCAAAACCTGATGATTTCATTTACCTGACAGAAAGCAAGTACATTTCAACCTTTTGTATGTGTTAATATATAGGAAAGAAAGCTAGTATGCAAGCAAGAACACAAAGGGCACTTTCACACATGCCGAATAATGCTCTTTCAATCCACTTTCAATGCACTTTAACAATCGTTTGCAAGTGGATTTTGCCATTTCACACAGTAAAATTCAGCTGCAAAGTGCATTGAAAGTGCATTATTCGGCATGTGTGAAAGTGCCCGAAATCAAGCTCTCAATTTTATCTTATGAGATGGAAAAACTACAAAAAGTTAAAATGACAGAAGTAAAAATTTCCAAGAAGGCTAGTAACAATCTTTCAAGGAATGGGCAAAATCTGCTGGAAAAATCTGGATCGTGGAATTCGGGAGCTAGATTTCAGTGGAGTTCTTATAGAGGAATAGCATACTGAGAATAAGGGATACAACAGATATGTGCACAGGAGGAGGAAGGAGGAGTTTTTACCTGCTTCACCCTCATCACTGCAGTCATATGGTTATGCATTTGCTTCAAGAGACTTTCCCAGCCCTCTGAGAGGCTTTTCAGAGCATACAGTAGGCAGGTGGGGGTAGAGAAAGATACATAAACATTCAACTTACCAATTCCTTCTGCCGACTTTTTTCTGATGGATTCAAGCCAATGCATATAACGTACTGCTCCCAATGACAGAAGATGCTCCCCAAAATGGCCTATCCGTGTGCCTACCCTTCATTGGCAGAGGCAACGTGCTGATTTTAACATTTAGCCTGAACAACCTGGGAATTGTATACATGAAGGAATGTTACCTTCTGCACATCCCTGCACATCCACTGTGTTTGGTTGGAGAGGTGTGCTTGCCACCTGTTCTTCCAGGTGATTAGGTAACAAAGGTGTAGTGCAGAGCTTTCTCAGTAGTTGTTCCAGCCATGTCTACCCTAGAAGAATATTGGCCCTCAGCTGTGTTCCTTTCACAGGAAGAAGAAGAAGAAGAGTTGGTTTTTATATGCCAACTTTCTCTGCCACTTAAGGAAGAATCAAACCGGCTTACAATCTCCTTCCCTTCCTGTCCCCACAACAGACACCCTGTAAGATAGGTGGGACTGAGAGAGCTCTAAGAGAGCTGTGACTAGCCCAAGGTCACCTTGTAGGCTTCATGTGGAGGAATGGGGAATCAAGCCCGGTTCTCCAGATTAAAGTCCACCACTCCAAACTCTTAACTACTACACCACTCTGGCTCTTTTAGCATCTTCATGAATAAAAATGGACATTTCATTTGAGCAAAAAATGTGCATTTTTTGGTCTGTGCATTTTTTAAAAATTGTGGATGTTATGAGTGCTTTATGACTTGTTCTTTTCTGTAGATTGTTGTACAATAGCATGAGAACTATGCTGCAGGAAAAAATATACATTTTTAAAAAGACAGTAATGACAAGAGTACAGAGGCTGTCCCTTCGATACGTGGTACATGTGTGTGAGAGTGTAAACCACCTATCCTGAGCCTTCCCTTTCCAACATGAATCATTGCGCATAAAACATTAAACCTGTTATTACTACCTGTGTGTTAAGCCCATAATACAAATGAAAAGAAAATGAAACCATGTCTTGTGAGTGCTGAGAATTAAGTACAGAAAAGAAAAAGAAATAATCTCTGGCTCTGGAAAAAAAAAGTTTTTCTAATTTATCCACCTTCATCCCCGGGATTTGGGATTTGTGCAGACTGTAGCAGGTGCACAACAATATGTGAAGAAAATCATGTGGGTAGAAATGTGTACAGAATGTTTGCAAGAAAATGTGACTTCTAGAAGCAAATAAAATGATGGCAATATCCTTCCTCTCGTGCATAATCCCATAAATGGGGCTGAAATTAGGCCTTTTAGCATTAGCAATATTAAATTTTAATTTGGATAGTTATTGTATATATACAGTGTTGACAGTGTCGTACAAGTGCGTAACAGCACATTACAACTAAATGCAAGAACTAATTTAGAAACAAAAATGCTTTTAAAAAGTCAGCAAGTCAGCAAATTTCAAGTAGGCAGACTCAGTGAATTTATGTAGATGTAGCATTTGTACCATTCCACAAGACTCAATTCCCCCTTTCAGAGCTTTTTTTTAATGACTTGCTGTTTTAATGTATGTTCTACATTTAGGGCTTTTTAAAGCACACTTGGGTGTGGTAAAATACATTCAGTGCTTTCTAGTCCAGTGACCGTTTCCTTGTTAAAATGCCATTTCTGTTTTGACTTTTTGCATCCAAAGATATCAAACCAGGGATATCTGCACACTGGCCACTGTCTTCGGAGCCTTGATGCAGAAGAAGAAGAGTTGGTTTTTATACCCTGCTTTTCTCTA